>NC_031983.2:21895499-22206694 GCF_001858045.2 Oreochromis niloticus | reverse complement strand
ATATGTAGATTTTATGTGAAATGTTCAATTTATACCCAAAACATACCAAACCAACAACAGAGCAGCACATACACGCTGATGCTACTCATGATGACACACCCATTGTGCTGTAATACTCTTTGCAGCCTCCTTTGTGCATGCCTCACAATGTTCATCCAGTTTCTTAATCACTTTTCCCTCTAGGGCAGGAATGGGTGATTAATTTTCCCAAGGGGCCACATGAGAAACTGGGACTGTTGTGGAGGGCTGCGCTGATAAGATAAAAATAATACTGAGTAGGATTGAGTTCAGCTTATTGGTGTTGCCCTCTACAACTGTCCCAGTTTCTCATTTGGCCCAATGGGAAACTTAATTGCCCACCTCTGATATAGGTTCTTGGTAGGGCTGGAGCTTTTCACGGGATATGCAGGATACACCCTGAACAGATCATCAGTTAATCACAGGGCTAACACAGAGACAGACGTTTTTTCATTTGTTGCAAGTACACCTACAGACCATTCAGAATCACCATTTAAGCTTGTATCAATATGTTCAGATTGCAGATGAAAACCAAAGCACTCTGATAATCCCCAACCATGTGGCCACTGGTGTTTTTGTCCCACAAACCTGGCAGCCCAAGCCTTCAGGTCTCCTCAGCTTTGTGTCAGCTTAAACTTATTATCCTCTACCAGTAACTTTACTGCTCTAAAAATCTAAGAAAATAGTGGAAACTATTAAAAAAATATATACTATAAACCATAATTCTTCTCAGATCCAAGCAACAGACAAAATTAAGTACAAGCTGCTGAAAAAATTACTGAGCAGCAGTTTGTTTTATGTATATTAGCATTAGCATTAAATTACAACACAAGAAAAACGTAACTTAATATCCAATAATGTTCGAAACATGATTCTGCAACCCTCTAGGGGTCTCAGCTGACCAAAAACATTTATAAATCCTCAATTTAAAACTTTGAAAAAGAAGAAAGAAAATCGAGTTTTTAACTCTTTGCTGCCCATCTGCTAGCAAGTGACCAATTAGCCACCAACTTGAATGTATTTAAAGAATCTTTGTATGTGGAGTGTTGGACTGAATATTTCTCCTAAGTGATTATGCAGTTATTTTTAGTACAGTTTCTGTAGTTTTGCAAACCCTTTTTTAAAATAGGAAAGTTATCATTGTCCCTTGTTGCAGTTAATGCTACAGGATGGGCTATTGCTGCTATCCCTTCGCCAAACATTAGACAGATATATTAAAATGGTTTGATTCACATGTAACTAATGTTGATACAAGACAGAAATCCAGCATCTAAGATCAGAAAGAATAAGTTAGTAACTAGCTAGCACAGGAATTTTATTTTCCATAAAAGAGAGTGAATGTTAGTTTTATACTTTATTGTATTGTTAAAAAAATCTGTGTGAATGATAATACTGTTAATATATAAAGATTTAAAAGCTTGGGCTAAAAAATTAGCCATATCAACTAAAATGGTGGAAATGAAAAGCACTGATTAACTCCTAAATAACTGCCAGTGTCAGGATTTCTGCATCCTGATACCGTCCCTCTAAAAAATTAACATTATGCTTCACAATGTCAACTACCAAGACAAAAACATCAACTCTTTCCACCCAGCATTGTTTCATTTATTTATTTACACGTGTGCTTTTATCCGGTTTTCTCTATTCATTTATTTAAGCTCATTAGGAAAATAAAAAAAGGAAAACTAAAGAGAAATCCAATGCTGCAGCACCACAAAAAATAATGCAATCAATAGACACACATTACAACCATACCTTTACAGTAAACACAGTATTTGAAGATACAGTAAATGCTGTGAGTGAAGTGCTTCATTTTGGCATTAATAAACACAAAAAGCTCACCTCTTCAGGATATCTTCTTGTGATTTTATAAAGTAGCCTATTTACATTGTGTGATATGTCTCATATGTCTCATACCGCAGTTAGCAACCATGTGCTCTTGATGTCCTTGCCCAAGCATTTTGAGTTTTAAACCTACTTACGACTAGCACCTTTACTTCAGGTATAATTGGGAGTATAAAAAAGTGAGTTTTGTAGTGCTTTCAAAATCAAAGTATGGTGACAGAAGTGTAGGTGGTTGTTACTCATTTACTCCAAGGCATTTAAAAGACATCTTGTGCGAGGGCAGGTGCTAATTTACAGTTATACTCGCCTGCAGACATGCTGGATTCACCTTTATTGCTCCTGTCTCCGTCACAAGTTATGGCCTGTATGTGCGATGTTTGGACTGGCAGTGCATCAGATTGGAATGGGTAAAACATACTCAGGATAAATTCATACTAGATATGATTGGAGGTTTGAAACACAATACCTTGTACAGTTAAAAAAATAAATAAAATAAACATTTCAAGCACACAACAGTGAAATTCAATCACGTAACTGGCAACCAGATGCTGTGCAAGGCAAAAGCGAGCAAACATCATTTTACACCAAAACCTCCAAGCCGTGGTGTTTAAGGTCTGGGTGGCACACAGTAGGGCTGAAATTTATGACGAGAGAGAAGTCATCGGACAGCAAATGCTTATGTGGCCTCTTTCTTCTCCCTTTGGGCATTTCTCCGAATCTTCATCTCTGTCAGCTGAATATAGCGGATGACATTGGTGTCTGGAAAACAAAGGCAGGAAAAGGCTGATTTATTTCCTGCTCAGACAGGAAACGGTGCATCAATATGGTCATAAATCTTCCATTTAAACACAACTCTGTGGTACATGGAATTAAAGTAAAGCAGCTAGAAGTCATTTAAACCACAGCTTTTTGGAAGTGCAAAAACAAATAAGCTCCGTATGAAGATCTTGTGTATCTGCAGTGGTTTTTCTAAATGATCTTACTAGCTTAGCACATAAATAAACGAACATACACATAACAAATAGATATTAACCACGTGCAGGAGGCTGTTTGCAGATTCCTCTTCATCTACAGTTTTCCCACCTGCCATTCAAGCAACAAATACACCTCTAAAGTTGTCATATTACCTAACTTGACTAGTCTTCCTGTGTTATTTTCTGTAGCTCTGATTAATGTTGGGTGACATGAATGAAGCACCCACATTCAAAAGGCCAAGGTTGTGCTAGAAAATCTGATTCACTGTGCGTATCTTAGGTACCAGATTTCTGCCAATTTTATAAATAACATCTAGGGACAGAATCACAAATAGGCCAAAAGCCCACAGTCATAATTTTTAGTCTCCATATACAAAAGAAAAATCTTGTAAATTTCATATTATTAATCAAATACCTGGTTCACCCTGTCAGCTTTTAGATATGAAACATCTTCAGGAACTCAATAGAAGTCCAGCTACCTTTGTCTCAAGCACTCTGGACTATTTTAAACATGTCACTCAGTGGTTTCACTGTCATGTCTGCAATGCGCGCTTGATATTTTTGCATGAAGTCAGTTTAGTGCCAGTCAACAGCCTGCTATTCCATTTCTATACCACAAGAGTCATCTGTTTTATTTTATTTATTTATTGAAGTCCACAAATATCTCTGCAGTGCACCTGTTCATGTTCATGTGAAACACTTTTACATGATACACAAGCTACTGTCAGCTACACCCTTGTTCACAGCGGTCACCACAGCAGGGAGCTCCACATGTTTTTTGTTTTTTCTTACACCAGATGCCTTTCCTGATACAACCCCAAAGGGATTTATGTCTCCTCCAGGGATCTTTTGTTTTTTGGGCAAATGTATAAACCAAAACACTAATGAGCCACTACAATGCTGTCTTTTTACCTTGTCCCAGAACTCAATTTCTTTAAATGCTCAGAGCAACTAATTTAGATATCTTCTATTTGGTCCAGACTGAAATACTGAATCTCACCCACATTTTGAATTGCAATGAAGCATGATGAAGGATGACTCCTACTTATTTTTATTTTATTTTCTCTACTAGTCATCTCATCACCCTTAAATGTTTTTCACAGTCAGCAAGCTGCATAAATAATGTATCGTGTGTTTCAGATATTATTCCGGGGTGTAATGTTCCTTGCCATGAACCAGCAATCCTTACCTGAAGGTTCCTGCTTGTGTGACTCCTTCAGGTAGTACAGGGCTTTCTGGAAGTCTCCTAGGTGGTAATAGGCCACTCCAGATCGGTACAAAGCTTTGAAGTTTTTTCCTTCCTTGTTAAGCACTTTCAGGCAATATTCCTTTACCCGTTCATAGTTCACCAGCTCCATTTGCAAAAGGCAAGCTAGAAAGAGATTAAAAGAGGGGAGAGAGGGCGAAACTCCTGATCACACTGCAGGACCCAATGTTAGACTTGTATTATTTTGCTGAAGTACTAATATGTCCTGTCAGGGACTAAAACACAGCTGATTCTTTGGTTAAATCTTAAACATAAGGCAAATATTATAAATTTGCCAAGGGGTGAATAAATATACCATTCAAGCAAAGTGATAATTAAAAAGAAAGTGAGGCGGATTGTGGGGTAAGCCTGAGAATGACTCATACTGGCAATGAATCATTCATGAGCTCTGGAGTATTCCCAGAATTTCCCTCTGCTGAAAAGACAGCTGATAAGTGGAATCTGTGTCCATCTGTGGGAAATGTATGCGAGAAACGTCTCTTACCGGCCAGGCTGTTGTAACACTCCAGCTCTGCGTTCTCCATTGCCCCCTTCTGCTCATCCGTCAGCGTGGTGGACTTGCTGATGGTCGGCAGCAGGGAGGAGGGTGACTTGGAGCTTGTGTCCGGATCCCCCAGAACCCTGCACAGCCCTTTAATCTCGAGCAGAGCCCGGTGATACTTGCCGATTGCCTCTCGGTACTTCTTATCCTTGTAGCACTGGGTGCCTTGGCTCTTAAAGTCCAGCGCCCGTCTCACGACGTCCGCTGGTTCGTTGTAGGATGGTTGTTTCAGCATCGACCCACCATGATGCTTCTGCTGCTGGAGCTGCTGCTGATATCTGGCATCTTTGGTCCGGCTGCTGCTGCTGTTAGGGGGGTGAGCGCACTGCTGGAGCCGTGGGGATCCGCAGGCGTTGTCAGTGTGGCTGCCTTTGCCACTATCCACCCTGCCGTCGTGCGCAGCCTGGATCACACTCATTTTCGACGTTATTTCTATTATAGCTGCCCTGCCCGGCTGTAAATTAGCTGGGAAATTGAGGCTTTTCACTGCATCCTCTCGGCTATATCGCGTCTTCGCCTCGCCAGTGTCGCAACTACGTCTTCTGTGTGCGCACCCCTACGCGATGCGCGCTCCTCTGTTGTAGCCTGCTCTCGTATGTTTCTCTTCAAACTCGCCGATTGGTCGACACACACAGAGCCAGTGGTCCCATGGGGGTCCCACACCAGGAAGAAGAGGTTTAATATCATTATCAATTTATCTGGAGATAATTTTATTATCATTTCGTTTGCAACCTGTGAGAAATGAGAGGGAAGTTATAGTCCTGTATTTGAATTAACATTTTTTAAAAAGAAGAAATTATGTTATTTCCCCTTCAGACGCCAGTAGTAATTTGTGGCCCTATCGTGGATTTCTTGTATTGTATTTCTAAATAAGGCCAAATGACCGTGTAATAAATTGCCGTATTTCATCCTTCCTAAGCCATCTCACCACCGAGGAAAAACTTAATCGGAGTGAATATGAATTCACTTCTTCTTTTTATGTCTTTTTTTGGTGTCACGCTTGTCTTAAAGTGGAGGAATGTAGTCATCTCTACTCAGATGAATCAGATAAAGCTCATCCAGCTCATTTTATCTCTACAGAGCAGCATTGCGCAGCTACTCTTGACAGACTACAGACTCCTAATTACAGACTATGATGTCATTCGGATGGGGGTTTTGGAGGATGATAGTGTTATTAGTCTCTGTTATGAAGACGGAGGTGCATGTGTAAGAGCATTTTCGGGCATACGGTTTCATTTTGACTGGGCATTTTCTCGGCAGCACTGAGCGTGTGTCAGGTTGTTTGTTCACCGTGTCTCTCCTGTCACTGTCACTGGGGGAATGAAGTCAGCTGTCTGTCTGGGTGTGTCTCTGGAATTTCAGCGTTGAACAAATGCTGCTGATCAGAAATAAAGACCATGTAACCCATGAAATCGTTATCACGCGCCTGGGATCTACAGCATGCTGCTGTCAACAAGTGCGAACACGTGTAAAAATGTCTCTGCAGTTAGCCTTACTATAAGGGTTTGTATGCACTGAAAGTGAGGGTAGAATTTTAACAAATTAACCGCAAGAATGACCACATCATTTATAACATTGTGTGTGTGTGGGTGTGTGTGTGTGTGTGTGTGTGTTTTAAGTCAATACTAAATACTAAATGAGATCAGTTTAATCTACACTCCCAAAATATGCAACGTTATTGCATGTTTTTTTTAATAACTTAAAGATCTATTTTATATATATATCGTATTATATTTTTTAAATGTAATATGACTGGTGCTTAATGATAACATAAATATTATGAAAGTGGCTTGTTACCTGTCAATTTTTTTCTTCTGAATATGGAATTAGAAGAACAAAAAGAGTATTTTATTTTCAGTCTTATCTTGATCAAAGGTCGTAATTCTAAATTATTATTATTTTTAAAAACTAGTTGACAATTTTGCCAAACTAACTAAACAGATTACCTTACTGAACCAAGTAGAATGTGCTCCAGGGAGAGGACTCCAACCAGAGTTCTAAGAAGTATAACAGTCGGGTCTCCAGAAGTCTGTGCACACGTCCACAATGGAGTATAACTAAGGGTTTAAGGAAAGGGAAGTAGGCCTAAAAAGAAAAGAAAAGTTATAAGAAAAATGGCAGGCATCAAAAAACATTTCAATACATCTACTGGCAAAATGTTGCCCTCTGGTGGTGAAATCTTACGTTAAAATTAGCATGGGATAATTACAAAAAGTACATTTACAATAAAATATTCCTCCAAGCATAATTTTAGTTATTAAAATCTTGTAATAAGCTTTTGTATAAACCTTTATATAAAGTCTATAAAGTCTATACAATGGGATAACCTAATGGAAAATACGGTCTGTCCATCTGACTTGGGGTCTCACATTGACCATGTAGATTCTGGGTAACATTCTGCTAGTTATTATTATTATTATGTTATCCTAGAGTAATAGCATATTTTCTATCTGTGATCAAAAATAATAATAAAACACGTTTGCAAAATTTTCTGTCCTGCACTCCACTTCATGCATGCACTTTTTAAATACATAATGAATAAACATTCATTATTCTGTATTATTTCTGAACGTTCAGGTGAAATACATCTCTTAACCCTCTGCAGTCTGCATAAACACAAAATCTGGGAGTGGATGGTGCAATCATCTGCATATTGTAGACAGCTTATTACACTCTAGATAGTAATGACTGGTAGGTGGGGAGGATCATATTTATTCTAAAGTGAATTTATTTATTTATTTTAATTCTTCGCCGTAATTGAGAGAGAAGCTACAGGGAACATCGGTAAACGTGCTCCCATCTCATGGATTACTGAGTATGGACCACAACATGTGAGACTGGGCAGTGGTGCTGACTGATCTGGTGATGGGCAGCAAAGGAGTACCACTGAGACCGTGCTGCCTCCAGTCCTGCTCATGCTTTACACCTAAGAATTTCAGTACAACTCTGGGCCGTGCCAATTACAGAATGTATTAGTGATGGGCAGGAGGAGGACTACTGAGCACCACTGGATATTTTTTGTTAAGTGGTCTGGGAGGAGTTCTCCTTGTGAATAATAAGACTAGAGGTGGAGATAGACTTCAGAAGGAAGAGGAATACCAAATGAACTGTGTCTATCCTGGGACAGGAAATACCTAGGTGTCTATATCCACAAGCTAAACTATTTTCCAAAAAAGCTGAGATCCTTAGAGCTGGTCACACCCACAGACTGAATAAACTGATGATAAAGGCTAGCTCTGTGACTGGCTGTAAATTGGAGACTAGTAAAGCTCTGGTGGAGAGAAGGTCACTGAATAAATTGTAAATAAATTTTTTAAAAGGCATCTCTTGTGACAGACTGATTCAGCTCTGCTGCCACAAAAACAGATAGAGGAAAGTCTTTCATGCCACATGCCATCACCCTCTTTAACATTATATATCTATCTGTCATATATATCTGTCATATCATTATTATTAGTATTATTAGTATTGTTATTCGTACTGCTATTTTTATTATTAGTAGTAGTAGTAGTAGTAGTAGTAACAGCAGTATTTTACCACCATTTCAGCTGCTGTAGCAAAAGCATTTCTCATCTTAATCACATTCTCAGCCGAAAAGTACGATGACGTAATCAAAGTACGCCGGAGACGTAATCTTTAGGAGACAGTTTGTTTATATCATGGCGTCGGTGGATTTCAGAGGTAGCTAAATTGTTATATTCTTTTTTTAGATGTGCAGTTTAATTAGTATAAAAACCTCATGTTATTTATAACTTCGAAACAGCTCCTTGATTGTTTTTTCTGCAGCTTCAAGCTTATTCGTTTGTGCTGCAAGCTAACGCTGTTAACGAGTAGCGTCTCCTTCGCTTTTTATTAGCATATCGGCTAGCATAGCTTATGCTGTCTGCCAGAGCCTTAGAATGACTTTTGGTGGTAGTTACAACAGAAAACAACTTCAAGTCATTGCAGCTTTCAGTTTTACAGTATAGTGGGCTATTCATCTTTGGTAAAGTGATGTCTGCATAATTGGTAATTGGTAATGGACGCTGCTCACTGGTCCGGTTTAGCTGTTCTGAGTTATCTTTATTCATTATCTTTATTCATGTATCCTAACATCTGATAAATATACTGGCAATAGAGAAGCATATAAAAGATGAAGCTATATTATTTAGTTTGATTTTATTTGATATAAAATCAAGAAATACAAATAGCTGCTCTGTTTTAGCATTATTTCGGATCTGCTGAAGAACTCAGCTTTCACAGTGAGATAAGTCATCTGTGAGATAAGTCATCTGTCAATAGAGTGTCTTGTTATTACCTGAAATAAAACCTTTTATTATCAAGAGCGTAATCATGTTAATCAGGAAACCAGAATTACCCTCATGTTTCCTTTGGGCCATTTGACCCATTTTCATTATTGGATAGATAGTGTTAATACAGACTCAGTTCCTCAATTATATTCATACCCAGAAATAATAAAAGTGTAGATTGACTGAAAACATGTGTAGATGTTACACCAACACCCCCCCCCCCCACACACACACACACACACACACACACACACAGACAGACATACACATGCACACAAAAAGAAGGCATCTCTATAGTTGTGTAACAAGACATTTTCATCAATAAAATGCTCTCAGTATTGACAATATCCATGTCAAGCTGAGATGTCATTTCATCGCTAACATATAAATGCACTCACAGTTATTTCTCAGACAGCATCAGTTAATAATATAATTTCATAAACTGATTGCCTGTTTAATTTCCAGATAACCTTCTCGGGATATCCTGGGTGGACAGCAATTGGGTACCAGGTCTTAATCCTGGAAATGTGCTGGAGTACTTTTCTGACAGAAGCAACCCTTTCTATGACCGTACCTGCAATAATGAGGTAGTGAAGATGCAGCGGCTTACTGTGGATCATCTGAAGTAAGTTTGTTTCATAGATGGAAATTGGATAGAGAGCAGTGAAAAGATTTTTGAAAATATTACATTAAGTATTATGAAGGGAGACATTCTGATCAAAATCATATTGTCAAGTAGAGCCCAAACACACACACACACACACACACACACACACACACAAGTAATACTATTATAATATCGCCACATCTACCGATTTGTGAAAACGTTGCTTCTGTCTCATTTACAGTCAGATGGTGGGAGTTGAATACATCCTTCTTCATGCTCAGGAGCCAATTCTTTATATAATCCGTAAACAACAGAGGCAGTCACCGACGCAAGGTGGGTTCCAAAGTCTGATTGACTATAGTCTGTTTCAGTCCTTCTATTTACTTACTTATACTGTTTACCACTGGAGTCTTTTGTATAAAATTTCAGCTGCATAAAAATGGTAATTAGCAGTCCAGCTGGATAACACTCAAGCCGTTATTTGTTAGATTTGTAAAGTCTTCATTTCACATCAGTTGAATTTCTGCTTCTCTGTTCATACTACAGTGGTTCCCTTGGCTGATTACTACATCATAGCTGGAGTCGTGTATCAGGCTCCAGACCTGGGAACAGTTATCAGCTCTAGAGTGGTAAAAAAAAAAAAACATTCATTGTAATTCTGTAAAAGATAAGTTTGTGTAACACTGATTTTAAAAAAATCAGTGTTATTTATATGAATTATATCTGTTTTTAGCTTTCTGCTGTACATGGAATCCAGTCTGCTTTTGATGAGGCCATGTCATATTGTCGCTATCACCCATCCAAGGGATACTGGTGGCACTTCAAGGACCATGAGGAGAGAGGTTAGCAGTTTGGCAGTTTACAATTTAGATGTTAAAGTTCTGATTATCAGTCATGTGATGTGATCACAAATACTAGCAACAAAAGAAGGAGTCTGAACCTGTTATCCTTGTTTTAGTTTAAAATAATGACTTTGACAGAAGGTGATTAACATGAATCTCTTGTACAGAAAAAGCCAAACCAAAGACTAAGAAGAAAGAGGAGCCTAGCTCTCTGTTTCAGAGGCATCGCGTTGACACACTCCTTTTGGACCTTAGGTCAAAATTTCCACCAACTTTCTATCAGGTACTGTCAGCTATTGCCCAGCTTGTTCATTTGAATTTTGAGTCTAAGAGGATTCAATTGTATTGATTTTGTTTTGTTTTGCTTTTCTCTGAACTTTTAGCCTAAGCCTGGTGAGAAGCCCATTCCAGGTATGATATTTAAAACAGTTTTTTGTTTATAGATCATTATGATAGATAATAAGAGTCTATCAGGGTCTGTCTGGAAGTGCTTAACACTCTGCAGATTACTAAGATATTAATTTATTTTCATATGTGAAACATTGCTTTTACTTTCAGAATGTAATTCATGTTGTTTGATTAAACTAAAAGAACATCAGTTATTTTTTCTGCTGAATATTTCAATTTTCAAATCAGTTAAGTTTAGTTTTTAATGTCTGTCCTTCAAGGCCAAATTCTTGAGTTTACTTTTAACTACAGGCTTTTGTTTTGCAGTTGAGGTGAAAAAGGAACCTGAACCTCCCGCAGAAACAGTGAAGCAAGAGGAGAGGGAGCAGGCAACCAAGTCCTCTGCTCCAGCTCCACCTAACAAACCACCTCCTGAGAAAAGAGCAAGACTACAGTGACAGCCATATTTGTCAGACACTGGGAAGGTTGCGCACGGCTCTGCAAAGTCCTACATCACTCACTGGGAAAATGACTTGAGACATTCCTCCCCAACTCTCTGCTTATTTGATCAGTTTTTAGAATACTGAAAATAAAAGGAGTCAGTTGTTTATGTCAGTGTTGAGACTCTTTTTACGCTGCAGCATTAGTCCTGTGCCCTTGATAGGCTTCAAGCAGCTGTAGCACAAACAAGCAATTTGAAGTGGGGGAGGATTTTTTTTTTTTTTTGATAAGCTGACATCAGCATCAGTGTCAGCTTACTGTCAACATCATCTTAATGTTTCTGTTGTAGTGACTTCAGAGGATCGTTTAATTTGCTGTCTGCTTTACAAACATGATGTGTCATCTCATCTGGAAAGCAAATGGCCTCTTGACCTGAACATGGCTTGTTCATTTCAGACACTTTCATCTCCTTCGGAAGAAATGCCCTGCTTTTGTATGGTTTTTTTTATATACATTAAATGGTATTGATTAATGTGTTCTGATCTGTTTAATTCTTAACATTTAACAGGCTTCACATTTATTTGATCCATTTTTCTTCTGTTTTATTTCAACCTGTAATCAAGACTCGCACTCAGAGCTGCACTGTAGCGTTTTTCCTGTCTTGAGTCAACCCTGATTTCTTTATATCATGCTACTTTGGATGATGGCTGCTTTTTGTTCTGTTCTCTGTCAAGATTATCTCATACTGCGTCATCTGGTTTCTGGGGATTTTGTTGTGTGCTTTGTGTGATACTTTCCACTTTTACTTATTGGAAGCAAAATGTAAAGAAACAAGTGGTGGCTCAAGACTTTTGCACATTACTGTATTTGTGCCTGATTCTTATTATTCTTATGATCTGGGTATATGGGTGGTTGTAGGTCTTTGGGGCACAAACTGATGGCTGGACATTCTCCTTCAGGATTTTCTGGTAGAGAGCAGAGTTCATAGTTCGATCAGTTACAGCAAGTCATCCAGGTCCCGAAGCAGGAAACGGTTCTTTAGATGTTATGCTGGATTCTTTTGTGACCTGGATGAGTCATTGAACCCTTGACAGGCTGGCCACTCCTGGGAAGGTCCACCGATATTCCAAGTTTTTTCCATTTGTGAATAATGGCTCTCACTGTGGTTGGCTGGAGTTTCTAAGCCTTTGAAATATCTTTGTAATCCTTTCCAGGCTGACAGATATCAGTGACTTTGTTTCTCAGTTGTTTCTTTAGATCATGACATGATATGTTGCTTTTTAAGATCTTTTAACCTATTTCAGTTTGTCAAATAGGTTTTATTTTGGTGATTTCTAAATTCGTCCGGTCTGGCAGTAATCAGACCTGGGTATAAGTAGTGAAATTGAACTAAAAAATATGCAGTTAATTCATGATTTAACAAGAGGCTTCTTACTTTTTTAGAACACCATATATCAAAAGTGGTTGGAGGTCACCCCACCTTGACTAGTTACCACAGAAAAACAGACATGCCATATTTCATCATGTGGGACCAGGATTTTTGTTAATGGGATAGGATTCGAGTACCATTTTGCATCCTTAATGTAGCAGGTATTGTTTTTAACCGACAGGTGTCGCCATTTAGTCATATTTAGTATAAAGCTCCATATATGTGCCTGATTTTTTACATTTTATTTCATACGTTTATGCTCTCTGCCATCACCCTGTTGAGTCGCAATCAAATAAATATGCCTACTCACTAAAAAATATAATTTTCCAATAAGAGAGAGTGAATACCTGAAGGTTGAAGGCATAAAGCTTGTATGTATGGTCTTATATTTTTAGTGTAAACAGTACCGATGCCACGAAGAAGAACTTCCTCGCAGGGCGTGGTGGGATAGCAGTCTTCCTCAGTGGAGGACTGAACAGTGCCCCAGCTGGCTGGCTAGCTGCAGAGAGAAGATGGCTGCAGAGGGGATTTTCAGGCCAGTGTCTGAAAACAGAGCGCTGTTTGTCATGTTGAACGACGACTAGCCCCAGCGTGTCACCCCGGTTGTTGTGTCGGTCGGTTCCGCCTGGATTCGTCGGAGGGGATAAAACAACATGGGGTCGCAGACTTTGCAGATCCTGAGGCAGGGGGTCTGGGCTTCAATCACAGGCGGATGGTACTACGACCCCGATCAGAATACGTTCGTCAACGCTTTACATCTCTACATCTGGCTCTTTCTACTATGTTTCCCCTTCACGCTGTACATGGTGAGCCGCTTTGTCTCCTTTTTATTTTATTTTATTTTTTTTATTTATTTTTTTTACCTCATAGACTGGTATTTCTTTATGTATTTGTCATGACTGTTGACAGCTTAAGTTAACCAAACCAACTGTCCGTTAGGTTAGCAGCCACAGCTCACTAACGGTCGGTCTCGGTCTATTATCTGGAGCGGAGACAATGTAAGCTCACATTAAACTAAGGAAACGCAACGGGATATTTGAAGTGTAGTGGAATTATCCAAATTATCCATCAAGCAAAAGCATTTCTTAGCAAATAAACCTTATTCTGGTGGAGACGTTAACAAAAGAGCCTTTAACTCCTTGAGGTTTCAGTCTACTGTCCATCAACTAGATCGTACCGAAACGCTCTTTTGTTCATATTCTGTGTTTAGGTTAAGGTCCACTTGGATATTTACACTGTGTCAGGCTGTAATCAGTGAATTTATTTTCCCTTCCCCCATCTTTATCTATTTGTTGTCCTCCGGTCGACAGTGATTTTCGGTATCACCAGTTTTCAGAAGCTACCAGCTGTGACTGTAGGAGCACAGTTCACAAGGGTGTTAGCAGGGATCTTGCCCGTGTAAAAGCCCAGGAATCAGAATCATATTGCTGAGAGCTGCTTGTTCAGTTTTTTCATCTCAAAATGTCTTTGTTTGCGGGTTTCCTAAACGGCTTTACTTTCTTAAGGTGCTCTTTTCTGTGGCACGTCAATAAAAGGTTGCTTGCAGAATGATTCTGCCAAACTTTATGTGCTGCACACATAAAATGCACATTTATAACTGCTGGCATGATTGTGAATGTCTGTGTGCTCACTTCTATATAGAGAAACTGGGGTGTTTGAAATAGGTTTGTGGTTTCCTTTCTATTCCTGGAGTGGAAATGCTTTGGTCAGCTCTGTGGTTTATATTGAGCCGCAAGTTTGAGTCGTGCTGCTGCTGTTTGTGAGAGCTACAAGCAGATGCAGGAGGATATCTCAAGGACAAGAGAGAGCCTAGAGCCCATCTAGTCACCTCTTTCTGTAATCGCCTGCTTGCCAGCTGCACTAAGCAGACAAATTCATAATCAAATCTTAAGACACTGCAGATGTGTCATAAATAATTGGGACAATAGGTGCAATAATGTAATTATCTCTTTTAGCTGCGTTTAGCAGAGCTAATTTTCTCTGTGGCAGTGCTTGGTTCCAGTTCACGGGTTTATAAATGATGTGTCATCGTGTCTGAATGTCCAAATTTAATCAACATCACTCCTGGGCTGCTGAGATAAACACAGGAAAGAAAATGGATATAAAATGCTGTAACATGGGTAAAAATGAAACCGTAAGAGGGTTGTCTATATAACCTTTTTCCCTACTTGTTCCTCTAATTCCAGGCCCTACCGCCAACCATGGTGATAGTGGGAATCTACTGTGGTGTGATTGCTGCCATGTTCCTGCTGCTGAAGACGGTGAATTACCGCCTCCACTATGCCTTGGATGAGGGGGAGGTGGTGGAGCATCAGGCTAAGGAGAATCAGGGCAGCAGAGGTGGCACAGAGGGGGCTAATGATGGAGGCGTGACCCGAAGGGAGGACAGCAATGGCCCAGGGTAAGTTCATGTTATAGTCTCATGGCAGATTTAATATCTGGAGATGGAGCACTGTAGTGCACAACTGATAAAGTATTTTGTAGAGGATGTGCAAGATCATTAAGCAGAAATAAATCGCACTGTCAGATGAGTGATCAGAAAGTGTGACTGATCTTCAAGTCACTTAAAGATCATGTGATCTGTCGTTATCTAATGGAGCTGAGGAAGGAGGGCTAGAGTAGTGATCACTCCGGACACACACGTTACTCAAAGGTTAGCTGGGTAGCTGCTTTAGGGTGACTTCAAATTATTAAACCAAACATGCTGACACCAGTTCAGGAAGTTACTTTTAAATAAACTGTTAAGTGACATTTAATTTCTCCTCGGCTAACACATCTGTTACCACGCTCTGTTCCAAAAACCATTGCAGAGTTTTCTGTCTGTCTCATTAATATTGACAACACTTAAGTTTAGATTCATCCAGAAATATTGTGTTTTTCTTTAAAGCTTAACAAATGTGTTGGATGCATTTTCTGGGCCATAAAATTCTATGAAGCTGATTTTTTTGTTTTTTTGTTTTTTTTTCTGTCTGTAAAACTAGTGTTACTTACATTAGTGGTCTGTTTCATCCCCTGCATTTTCTGGTTCATTTGTGTGTTGGTTTTGTTTTGGCACGCTACCAGCACTTGTAGGCCAGTGAAGTGGCGTGAAAGTGTTGGCAGGAAGATTCATCATGTCTCCCACATGTTTGCTTTAAAGTACAAACCAAATGAGAGAGTACTCCTTAAAGGGATAAAGAAAAACCTCCAGAGGGCTACCAGTTGACAGAAACTAGAGGTTTTACAGTTATTGCCATGTGCTTTACACAGCATGCACTGGGTTTTATTACTTCTTTTCCTCCCAATTTATTGGATCTGTCATATTGGCAAAGCTCTTGAAGCAAGCGTCATTATTCAGCAGCCGTCTTGAAATGCTTTCAGGCACTTATTTGGTTAGTTATTTTGAAGCATTATCTTATTTAAATATAATTTCAGTGTTCACATTAACATAAACTAAAAAGATGTTAACATTATTTCTCATTGGCCACATAAATCTACACTTATCTTTAACAGTACAGGTGTATATGTGCTTTCAATTAATCCCCACCTGTTGGGGGGATACGTTTCATCAGTGTTAACATTAAGAAACAATAGTACGTTGTAGCAGTACACTTACTGACCACTTTGTTACTAGGTAAAAATGCCTTGTTGATGGCAGAGGTAAGAGGAGATAAAAAGGCAACATGAACTACTAACATAACCATTAATTGAAACTAAGGTATGCAGAACAGCATCTCCACACACACAACCTTAAGCCTTGAAATGGATAGACCACACCAAGACCCAATCCTTTTGGCTACGAACAGGAAACTGAGGCTAGAATTTACAAAAGCCCACCAAAATTCGACAACAGAAGATTGAAAAACTTGACCTAGTCTGATTAGTCTCGATTTCCCCTGTGAGATTCAGCTGATGGTGTCAGAATTTGGTGTAAAAACCACTGATACATCCTAACTTGTATCAGTGGTTTTTGGCTTGTGGTGATGGTGTAATGGTGTGGGGGATATTTTTCGGGCTCCTTAGTACCAGTTGAGCGTTATTTAGCTGCCACATGCCAGATTTCTAACATTAGGTTTAGCTCTCATTCAGAGTGAACAAAAGCCACTGAGGTTTCAGCCTTTTACTGCAAATGACTTGAAGAAGTGACTCATACTCACATTCCAGAAGCAGTGCTTAGCAGGACGCTGGGACAGGGGAAAGGCAAAAAATAAAAAGAAAGGGAGAGTGAGACCGCTCAACCAGTCATAGCTTTGCCCACACATCTGGAACAGCATTCCAGGTTGTTTAAGTTTGCAGTGAAGCCGACAAGCTCAGATGACATTCATTAAGGTGTTTTTTCTTCTCCTTCTTCTTCTTTATTTCCTCTTCCACCACCCACTCAATTTCCCCACTTCCTGCTCCAGTTTTTTTTCCAGTATCTTTTTTTGGTGCTACATGTTGTGGTTGATTACTTTAAGTGTTGTTTTGTTGTCTGACCTGCTATGATGCAGTTTTGGCATATGGAAATGATTTATATCCCTGGCAAGTTGTTTGTTTCTACATACCATCTGGTTAAATAAGCACGTCTGGGCTAAATATAGACCCAGAAAAAAAAATCATGGATGCTTTCATCTGTTTTCTCTCTGTGGAATTTGAAAGCCTGTGCAAAATATTTCAAATAGAGGCCTGTTTAAGAAGTTCACATGGTGTTTTTTCCCTAAATTGAGGCTGCTGCCATCTTTTTTCTGTTTGACTGAAGGAGATAAATGACATGTAACAGGGCTGAACAATCTTGGTGAACTCAATAGTTTCCATTGATGTGCATGTGTTTGTGTGTCTGCAAAGGGACCCTGGAGGGGGTATTGAGATGGCAGACTTCATCCGACAAGAGACTCCACCAGTGGACTGCAGTTCCAGGAACTCCTATATTGGGATGGAGTCTAACCAGCAGGTAAGCAGAGCAGGTAATACAGTGCAATGTTGCACTCAACTCATGTAGAACTGTCTACCGCTATAAAGCGAATCGCGAATTGTGTGGTGTTATATTCAGGAGAAGAGAGAAGGGAGACAGCAGGCAGTTTATTTCCTATTTACAGCATGGGGAAAGCAATGTGTTTATGTACCAGTATAAGTGCACCGCATCGCAGCTGAGCTTGTTTACATTTCATTGAATGCTAAAAGAAATAACCACAGAAGAAGCAGCACTACTTTCCTAACAGTCCCAATAGTGAATTTTGAACAAGGAATTTTAGAAAAACCCTGTTTTTGATATTGCATGAAAATACTTTTTCTACAGATTGTCTTATTGTTATCTGTACTGTCCTTCTAGTAAGCAGAGCTATTTAGCAGAGCATGCTAAGTTATTTTACTTTTGTTGTTGGTGGACTAGAGGAAGCAGCTGTTGGGTTGTGTGTGTATATGCCGTGGAGTTTTTTTTCATTAGGAATGATTTATTTCTTTATTTATTTTTACATATTGCTGTCAGGCTGATATCTCCTTTAATATTCGAAGTTCTTTAGCTCCCTTATTCTGTGAGATATATTTAACCTCTGAATCCCCATGGGTGCTGTGTTCTGTGTCTTTGTACTGTATGTCCTTGTCTCTAATCAGCCTGCACATTCTGCTCAGCTGCTGTGTGGCAAGTTGGAAGAGAAACCAAAAACTTTTTTCTTTTTCTTTTTTTTTGACAGTACACAGGCGTTAGCTATTTGTAAAACACAAACGGCATCTTCTTTGAGATGTCATATTCTGTAAAGATCACACCTTGTCAGTTTGCTTGATGAAAATGTTGTTGCAGAAATAAGCTTCTGATATCCTGACCACCTTTCCTTTTGAAAGACAAATAGCTTAACTTATCTTTTCATTCAAATTTCAGATAGCATCTTCACATCGAAGAGCAACAGTTGCCAAAGGTAATATGCCACACAGCTTTCTTCTGTGCCTATTCAACTTAAAAAGAGCAAAAGAGAAAGAAGTGACATGTTACAAGTAGGGTTGGTTTAAAAACTCCTTTGCAACACTAATGCATGTTCCGACTGTGGAAGAACCACATCCTTAACCATGATTCCCCCCCCCGACCCCCCATGCAGCCTGACTCAGCATTGCTGTGACCTCAACAGTCACACCATGATGAGGCAGCTTTCGACAGGCGCTGCTGGCTTTGAAAAAATGGGAAGGGGGTGGGTGGGGTGGGGGTGGTATACATTGTAAGACCCAGCATGGGAGTCATTCTCTGAGAGCACATTATTGAAACACAGAGACGAAGACAACAACTGAACTTGTAGCTGTGCTAGGGGGCCATTGTACTGAGTGTTTGACTGAGGCGCCTGCGTCGCCTGAATAATTCAGTGAGTCTGTTCGATGCCATTCTAATTAGCTGGCAGTTTGTGATGAGACTAAATGGTCTGAAGTGGGACAAGGGCTCTGCAGGGATTTAGTTTTTTAATCTCCCCTCCCCTTTACTGTACACTTAGACGGTTTGCCACAGACTTCCAGGAAGTCATGGCAACTCCTAAAAAAAACCCCTTAACTCTCATTTCCAAGACAAATCCTAACAGTTACATCTTTGTTCAATTGTTATCTTGTGCTGCCATCAGAGCATTCAAAGAATCTATTCAGACTAGCTCATACCTCCATTAAGTGTGGCCTTTCCCCATAAACAATTAGGGAAACCTCCCAGAAAAAGCATTTCTTAGTGCACAGCCACAGTTTGTATTCATAATATTCTGTTATGTAGTCTGTAGAGCCCAGTTACGTGTAGGTTTTCAGAGATAATGGTTTTCTTAAAAGCTGTTTTTCCTATATTTTCAGGAGATTGTGGAAGGACCTCAGATGACATTAGTTTGACTCTTGTTGAGAGCTGTAGTCATGATCATGGTAAACACACAGTCACTTATGCTATTACTAATACTTCTCAGCGTTTTTCTCAATGTATATTTTCTTTGTATCCGTTTAGATCTGCTCTCAGACACAAAGATGTACTGCCTCGTTCCCAATGATTCCTTCGCCTCCTTGCAGCCGTCAACCTCCTTGTGTCCTTCAGAGCTGTCCAGGGAGCCTGCGGATCTCTGTAACTCTGCTGCTTATCACTTCAGCCTATCACACTCCTCCTGTGACACGGAGGTGACCTCTCATTCATCCATGCAATCTCAGACCTTCAGGAAGGAGCTCCGTTCTCGAGGTCTGCCACGGACCTCTAGCTCGGCAGGTTCCGCTTTCCCTGACCCGAGTCTGCCAGACTTTGCTCTGTATCCTCCACCCAGAAGAGGTGGCCTTGACCCTGTGTGTGAGCTGGAGACTGCCAGACCACACAGGCCAGGGCTGTGTGACAGAGAGGGGGCAGACCGCCTGCACCAGCAGGACCAAGCTGTGCCCTCGACTTCTGGAGTAGAGTGCTACAGACACAAAGAGCAACGCAGGGTTGCTCGCTCAGCCTCTAAGGAAGCAGGGGAGAGTAGTTCAGGACTATACCAGGTGGAAGGGAGTGGTGGTGGAAAAGCCTCTGGCGGAGGAGCAAAGTCCCAAGGAGGGGAGCGAAGTGCCGATAGCCTGAGGAGTCTGAGTACTCGCAGTAGTGGTTCCACTGAGAGTTACTGCAGTGGCACAGACAGAGACACCAACAGCACTGTCAGCAGCTTCCACAGTGAACAGACCAGCTCTACACATGTGGAGAGCCTGCTCTCACTTTCAGGGGATGAACGTGCACGGGAAACGGGAGAGACAGTATCTGCTCCTGCAGACGACAGGACTTCTAGTATTAGCCCTCGAAGTCTTGGTAATCTTCCCTCCAGGGAAGCCAATAAAAACCCACATGCCAATGAGCTGACTGCTAAACAAACTGCGGACACTCAGTCATCTGCAACCCAAGAACTGGTGGAACCTGTCAAGTGTACCGAAGAGCCTGGCATCAGGACCAGTGCTGATGGCTCAACAGGTGTAGCTGTCACAGAGCAGGAGCAGGTGAAAGACAACGTTCAACCAAACTCAGCTAACATTGTTCAGAGGACTTCTTCTCTGTCAGCGGGTCGCAGTGGACGCCGGCGGACTGGAAAGAAAAGAGCAAGCAGCTTTGATGCCAGCCATCACCGGGATTACATCTCTATGCGTGCTATGGCTAAGCCCTGTAGTGCTGTATTCACTGGTGGTGGAGAGGATGATTCCAGTGATCAGAGTGAACTCAGCTGTGCCTCCAGTGTCCGCTCCACCAAGCACCTAAGCACGGACAGTTCATCTAGCACCACCTCCCGCTCCTGCCACTCACCAGAGAGCCACTACAGGGCCCTGAAAGCCAAGCACATTTCAGCCAATGCCTCCTCCTCCTCTTCCACCACAGTAAAACCTGAGACAGGAGTTCGAAATGGAGGGAAGCGGCGTACCTCCCGCCGTACTCCAAGCACAGGCAGTGCCAAAACGCATGCCAGAGTGTTGAGCTTAGACAGCGGTACGGCTGCATGCCTTAATGATCCCACCCACCTAGGAGCTCCAGCAGGACCTCGACCTCTTACCACCTCCAAGTCAGATTTGGAAGCCAAAGAAGGGGAAGTCCTGGATGCGGCATCCCTGCTGGGTCGGGCCTCCCAGCTGGAATCGGTGACCCGCTCCAGAAACAGTCTGCCCAACCAGGCAGCTTTCGCTGAGCCTCAGGATGCTAATGCTGCTTCCCTGCGGGGTATGTACCACACACTGAGCTCCAACGTACTGTACACATTGCATTCTGTGTGGTTTGCATTAGTGATTGATGACTAGTCTACTTTTTATGCTGGCAGACAGAATTCAGTGTTATTAGTCTGGTTCTGTTTTTATCTGTCTTGCAAATTGTTTGCATAATAATCGCTGGTGATGGTTTGGATATCTGTTGAACACAGTGAACACTGCTTCACTGGAAACCTTTAGTCATACTCATGGTTTCTGGCACACGAAACAGGAGCACACTGGTAAAGTTGATAAACTTTAATCTGTTTAGGTGTAGTCGTCCAGCTGCCTCAAAATTGTGTGTGTTTGTGTGGGAGTGAGTGCGTGAGACAAAACTGCGGACGAGATGCTGTCTCTCTTGTTCATTCAGTGTAGTCATGGTAAGTTACCATGGAGTGGCAATTCTGACCCAAGCATAGTGTTCCCTGTGTAGATCACAGTTAGCATGATGGCACAGTGTGTGCTTTGTATTGAGGTTAGACAAGCAGCAGCTCTCTTATTAGTGTAAAGCTCAGATAGTATAATAGACATTCCATACTCCACATTCTTCAAATTTGCAGGCAGATATATCACATTTTTACTGAGTCCTCCTCTTTCTGGGTTCTTATTTTTTGGCTTCTGGAGTGTACACCTCGTGGGATTGGATACAGTATTGGAGGCAGGACATACCAGGGCATATGACTGGTTGGCTAGAAACATGTTATAACTTCATTATACACTGTTATATCACAGTCAGTCGAGGGATTTTTATTGCTGTTATAATATAAGTCTGTGACTGCAATTGAAGTTTTCAGCAGTGGTTGTTGGTGGAGATTTGGCTGATTTGGAAGAAGCCCATGAATTCAAACGCTACCTCTGTGACTGCAGCAAGCTTAAGTATTTTTTCAGTGAATAAGTTGTGCATTATTTATCATGCAAACAAAAAGGAACATCGGCTCATCTTGATACACTGGGGGTTTTGCTGCTGCAGCACTCCTTGTTGACTTGCACCCAAGGGTTAATGCTAACTAAATTTAGTAGGAGGTACTTAAGTTTAGCTCTGAACTGCTGTGTCATTTTGTTGCTTTTATTGCCCTTATCTGTTTGGCATACTTTCTTAGCATTTCACCCATCGACCTTTGGAGTGTTTTATCTGAAGATGAGCATAAGACCTAAATAAGCTGTACCTACTTAGTAGATGTGCTAACTTTAGCTAAAAGGAGCTGCTGGTCATAACAGATTAAGTAGCGCCATAATAGCAAAATTCATTGTTTCTGCCATTATCCTGCAAGTTCCACATGACCAGAGCATGTGCTTGTCAGCAGAAATCATCAGATAAGGTTTAAATATTGCACCTCCATAAAATATTTCACATTTTGGTATATATCGGGGAATACTTTCTTGTACCTTTTATTGTGACAGTAAAGGCGTAGAAAGACAATTTGTTAAGAGAGTAAGATGCAGGATATGCATACCTGGTTCATTTTTCAGTGACTGTCATTAATTTGTGTTTTGGTGTTGCTCTGTAACTGTTTTAATATGTACCTGAAAGCAGCCGTAACACACGGAAAAATCATGTCCCCGTGTCCACATAAAGCTCTCATAAAGAGAGGAAACTTATCCAGTCTAACTGGCCAATGATGTCTCTCATCACGACAGCCCCAGGAAGTGAGGAGACGGTCATATTTCGCCGCGAACGTAGCACATTTCGTCGGCAGGCTGTGCGGCGGCGACACAACGCAGGGAGTAACCCCACCCCACCCACCTCCCTCATTGGATCTCCTCTCAGGTACGCCGTGAATGGAGCAGGGGGTCGTTTCTGTTGTTGTGTTGCCTGGTATGAGCATGTTACCAGGTGGCGCTCTTTCCTGTCCCACATCACCACCAATGATTTGGGTCTTCTGCTGTGCATGACATCAAACAGCACATCATTTATGACTGGACTGGTTTCTCCACTCTGCATGTGGTTTCTTTGGTCCTACTTTTCTCAAGACTTCTCTCTTCCTCCTGTTGTCATCCCATCCAATCTTTTAAATTCCACTTGGAGTCCTGAGAAATTCAAAGGCACAAGGCCACAAGGTCTGACTAATCTACTTGGCTGACACGCCGTCTCCTCTCAGATGTGCGCATGATTTGTTAAGCAATACAGGCGCCCCGCTGTATCACATTGCTCTGCCCTTCAGAAAGAACTTTCTGTGCAGAGAGAGACTGATTATATTGATCATTAAAAAGTCACAGGTTAGGTCTGCACTCCTGACATGATAAAATAATAATATGTGATGATAGAATGTTTTTATTTTGTTTGTTTATTATCTGTGATACTCCCAGTTGCTCTTCTCTAGATTTTAAGAGCCCAGTTTTTACAGTTTTCAGCATACTGGACACAGATGTCTTAATGTTCCCACCTTTTTCTTTTAAATTCTAGCTCTTTTTTTAAATGCCTTTATGTAATGTAATTCCAATGTTGTGGCTTGTCCCGATCACATCCCTGATGCAACATTTTATTCATTTTATTACATGTGCAAATCACATCTCTACACAAGTTTAGTAAGTGTCAAACTGAGCAGGTCTCTAGTACCCTTTAAATGAGATCTCACCTTGAAAGTCAGAGTACTGTCTGGAGTGGATTAATCTTTTCTGTGCTCCATGCTTCCCTGCAGAATACTACAAATGAACTGTTACTCCTCGGTTTGTAGAATGATTAAAAAGAAGAAAACCACTCAGAGATGTAAAGTAGCAGTTGTGTTGGTGCTCAAAAAAAATATGTTAATGTTCCACTGATATATTTCTGTGGATGCACATCAAGCTCCTCCGAGGTCTCTTTAAAACCCCTCCCGTTTGCTTGTGCAACTGCCAGCAGTTACTCACCTCTAGGCAAAACTCTGTTTTCTTTCATCTATCTTACAAGGTCACGTTGCTAAATGCTGAGCCTTAAGCAACAAAAGCAAGCGTGCAGCCTGCCAGGGGTCAATAAACTTGCAAAATCATTCCCTCTTTCACTGATTCCTCCACCCTTCACTATCCCTTCACTTCCAGCACATTTTTACTTTATGCACTTATGCTGCACTAGACACCTTTGCCTTCTCAGGTAGTTTTCTTAATCCAACCTTATAAGGGAAAGCAATTGAGTTTAGCATTTTGATGAAAATCCTCTGAGTCTTCTGCGTTCATTAGTCTGATTTCTGTTGTTGTAATCAGAGGCCTGAATTTATCAGCTTCATTAAGAATAATCTTCGTCTAAAGTTTGACAGGACATTCACGTCTTAGTAGATTTTCCTAAGAAGAATTAAAAGAATGGAGTTAGGTACACCGCTTTATAAATGATTGTAACTTGAGAAACAAGAAATAATTTCTGCATTCAGACTAAACCATGTCTGACACCATCACAAAAAATGATTATTGTGTGAGGGGGAAAAATTAGTCTGTAGCCTCCGGATCAAATCCCACCATTTTCAAAACTACACGTCATATCCCGCTCACCTTTTGACGTTATGTGCCAGCAATACCAACCCCAACCATCTTGGACTCCACCACTCATTTCCTCCCCTTCTTCCCTTCTCCTCCCAACAGTCTTCAGGAGGCTCTCAGCCAGGCCTCCCAGCCTTCTACTTCCCAGGTGAAAAGTCAGCCATCCAGAACCTCGTCCCAGGTTACAGTGCTGAGCGCTAGCGCGTCCCTGCTGGCCAGGAATGGAAGCGCACACCTGGAGGGTTCTCAGGACAAGGCCTCAACTGTTGGTGCCACCAGCTTGCAGGAGGACTTCGGTAGGGAGTTCATGAAAAGAGCTGAGCTGTTAGGAAAGAATTTCTTTGGAGAGAGTATTCGATTAGTAGTTAATGGAGAGGTGACAGATCTGGTCATTTTTGTCATAAGACCTGTATTTTGTGGTATTTTCCTCATGCTTGATTAGGAAGCTGCTGCTTGTTATTTTGGAATTGCTCAAAGAGTTGTCACAGATATGACCATGGCCGTCAGTCATAGCACTTCACTATTATCCACAGTCGGTGGACTGTTGTAATCAGTCAAAGCCCGGCACCATTATCCATGCTCCATTTATCTCTGTCTGCGATATTGTGGTCTGTAGCTAATACTTGACCTCACTGGGATATTAATGTTACCTTATGGTCACATCATAGCACATACCCCAATGCTGACAGCAGTGTAACAGATTGGTATAGATGTCTATACGTAAGCATGTCTACATAAACATCAAGGAAAAGGAGGGGTTGTGTAAGGGCTGTCATGCACTCTTCATCAGAACCAGTGATGAATAGATTATTACTCCTGCTTATAACTGAACTAGAAGCAAATTACTTTTGTGACATGCTGTGTGTGTGTGTGTGTGTGTGTCGGTGTGTGTCGGTGTGTGTCGGTGTGTGTCGGTGCACTCGTCCCATTGTCTTGTCTGTCCGTATGGGACAGACTAAAAGTGGCCTGATGCAGGTTTTTATGCACTCTAGATGTGAAGGTGATTATAAGACTACTCAAGTGAAGATGTGGTTTATGGAACGTCTGTGAACAACTAGATGAAGTATATTAACTTTTGAAATTTTTCAGATAATTTCATCATGCCATGTCCTCCGGAGACCCCGCCTATTCATTATGTTCTCTGTAGTGGACCAAAAAAAAGTTAAACTGAAAGATTTTTCTTTAATTCGGTTCTCAGGAGGATATGAATTACACAAACGGTCAGGTTCTTAACAGAAATGACTTGAATAGAAATGCATTTAAGGGCTGTAACAAATTCCTGAAAGTGATTTTTGTCTTGCAGGAATCCTAATTTCTATCACTGAGAGGCAGAAAGTCTACTTAAAATATTTGAAATGACTAGCTTGGCTTTTTTTATTTTTTTATGGCGTTTCCCCACACTTTTAATCCCCATTACATTCAGTGTTTGGAATGCATGTGAGGTTTCACTTACTGAGGCAGAACAGCAACTTTACCATGGTAATATTATGTCTATACCTGAACAACAATGAATACTGCAATATCGTAGGTATTTTAGGTCCGCTTTCTTTTATAGTAGTTGGATTCATACTGGAGGGTTTGGATTTGATAGAAAGGCTTGGTACATCTGTAACTTTTGGGTGGGGTTTTGTACCTCAACACAAAAAAGTGGAGTAAAACTACTCTGAAGCAACAGACATGTATTAGGAAAAATCTGACCACTTGTCAAGCCCAAGCAGGAAATGAGTGACTTGCCTACAGCCACTGGGAGGAGGCACTTTCACTGCATAATCACATTAGCTCAGATGAATACAGCAATATTGTCAAATCCATCTAATTCTCCACATATAAACATGTAATTTAATGAAATTACTCTCACAGACGACGCCACTCTGTGCTTATGATTTCCATGGTCTGACCGTTCGTCTCTTTCTTTGTGTTGTGTGCCTCCAGGAAAGCTCACTCCCTCTTTATACGAGGCTGGCGGATGTGATATGTCGCTGGTCAATTTTGAACCTGCAACCAGACGAGCCTCCAATAACATATGGTTAGTGTCAAAATGATCACCTAATTTGTGTTGTGGGTTTTTAGACAACGGGATACAAAAAAGCTCAGGGTTTGTATTTTTAATCAGGAGGTAGCAGTTTTCTCTAAAGAGCTGTGAAATGATTGGTTAAACAAAAGCATCTACCAGCACCTCTAAGGTTTCTCGTGGGTGGATTCTGTTACCTTTTGTTCTGAACCATGCTAGACCTTTTCCCCTGGTTTCCATTGTCATAAAATAAGAGCTTTCTGATGGCCGTAGCTTCACATTTAACAAAATGCCACTGAAAGTGAAGGGAGTCTTAATCTTCTCATTAAGCTTTGAAGGATTTAAACACCATAACACATGCCCTGATGATTTTTGCTTGGTCAGCATTTTTTGAGTTTTGAAATAAGATCATTTACCTTGATTTAAATTGAAATAAATACATTACTTTTTATCATTTGTCAAGTTAGCTAGCTGACCTTTTCTTGATTGTAGTGTTTTGCTAGTCGGTGCAGTGAGTTCCTAATGTCTCCAATGGTTACTTTTAATGGAACCCTACCTTAAAAGGAAAACATGACTGTACAGTACAAAAACACAGCAAATAGCCTATTGGCTATTTAGTTTGAGGTCATCAGGAAATGAATCATGGTTTAATACAGTAAGTGCAGCAGATGCTTTTCTTTCATCAGTGTTCTCATTTTCTTTAATTCCCCGCAGGGATACGGACTCCCACCTCTCCAGTTCTACCTCAGTTCGCTTTTACCCTCATGACCTGGTGTGTACCCAACCAGTGAGCTGCTCTTGGCATGTCTGTTTGTATGTTTGTGAAAAAAGGAGACTTTCAGCTCTTAAATGTCTACTTGACCAGTTTAAATTGATTTAATATAGTTATACAGTACTGTGCAAAAGTATCGAGCCACCTGTCGTTTCTTTGTTTTGCTCAGGAAATGGGGAAACAGGTGAAGCAATTTATTGATACATGTGTGCAAATACAGTACATAAGAGAAAAAAAACAGTTATGTGTAATTCTAACAACCCTTAGGCAAGTATGTATCTGACAAGGTTTCACCAAACAGCCCATGAATGAAAGGACAGATACATCTGTTAAATCTTTTCTCAGGTCTCAGCTGGAGTTTTTGTTATTTCCTAAGGACTTTCAGATAGTGTCCATCTTCTGTTTGTTGTTTTTAACCCTGTCACTTCTTTTCTTTGTCATTCCCTTTGCAGTTTTCATTATTTAAAAACAGAAAATTAAAGGACACTTACCAGATTTTCAGCAAATAGCTCTTTAGGACTCACCCTGTTGATGCAAAATAAGTATTTTCTGTCTGTTAAACTATTGTCTTTGGCATTTTTCATACATTTAACTAAAGAAACCGGAACAAACTGTATTTTTGCGACAGGCAGGTGCCTCAAGGTTCTTTGCTAAGCTGTTATGTGCAGACACAACACTGCTTTATCCCTTGAGATAGGTGCCTTTTTATGTAAGCCTAAAAAATTATTGCTAAAGAAGACTTAAAATGTCTGGCTCTTTGAGAGCCAAACATAAAGACACAAGGGAAGAGTGGCTTCAGACTTTTGCAAAGTACTGTATGTGCTCTGCTTTTTCAATATGCAACAAAGATGTCTTCAGTCATATATCCGTGTCTGCAATAAGGGCTCATATGGTTTGAAGAATGAATGTGATGGTGAATCTTTAACCTGAGTGAAAGCCAAAATCAAATATTTAATTGTACTAAAAGAAAATATTAAATGCTATTAAAGCTTTATTATCACTCCTTGCTTTATCGTGTTGTAATATAATCAATTTCTTCTTCCAAATCATGTTTTTGGACATGTTTCTGATTGTGGGATAGATCTCCCTCCCTCAGATCCGTTTGAACCGTCTGCTGACTATGGACCCAGAGCTGCTGGAGCAGCAGGACGGAGATCTGAGTCCAGAGCTCCAGGATGCACCACTGGGACAAGAGGATCCTGCAGGCTCTGCTGCAGCTGGGAAAGCGAAGCAGTACTACCGTTTGTGGCTTCTCCCCTACCTGTGGGTCGGCCTGCACTTTGACCGACTTACCCTGCTGGCGCTGTTCGACAGGTAGGGCTTCACATCAGGTCGTTTCCATCTGCTTC
Organism: Oreochromis niloticus; assembly: GCF_001858045.2. Taxonomy (NCBI): domain Eukaryota; kingdom Metazoa; phylum Chordata; class Actinopteri; order Cichliformes; family Cichlidae; genus Oreochromis; species Oreochromis niloticus. Next base: position 22,177,826 of record NC_031983.2, on the reverse strand, counting down.
AGCTTTATTTTTACAAAGCACCATTGATGACCTCAATGCAAATTTAAAATTCGGTGTGTCATGTACATACTTGATCACAATTTAGTCAGGCTCAAAAATACTGAATGTTAAAGGACCTTTCCAGGACTTTTCTACTAGAAAACCAGTTTGTCCTTCAGATAAATTAGATTATTTACAAAATTGATATTTCTTTTTATGAAATGTCTGCCTATCACAGCATAAGCCATTTATTTAATCAGTTCCAATTAAATTAAAAAGCAGGCCAAGTGGGTTGCAGCAGTGTCTGACTAATGAACGAAAAGAGATCCCCTAGTTTGAGACTGACATTTCTCCTACAGAAATCGGCGCCTTGAGAACTACCTAACTGTATTTCAAGCACATACATGTGTAAATGTCCTTAAATGTCACCCTTTGCAGGATATTTTGTGCCTGCTTTTGAAGAATAACGTGAAATTTAATAGAAATAATTTTGATGTTACTTTGCTTTATATGTGTATATCTGAAATTGACTCAGCTTGCAAAAACACAATCTGTGTGTTATTAGCTGAAGTTTACTAGTCCAAAATACAAAAAAACAGGCCTTTATTTAAAGCACACAAGAAGCCTTTATTTGTAGTTTTGTTTGTTTGTTTCAATCTGCTCTCCATTGCCCAGTCAGAATTACAGCATTACAGTCACTACTCAAAGAGATCAACAGGTTAGCTTGTGTTTTATGGTTAAGCAGAGTATTGCGCCCACCACACCTGTTTCCACTAAGACAGGGATGACCTTTGCTAATTTAATGCAAAGGTAAATAAAACACAGCATGTGCAAACAAACTGTAAAAATGACTGAACGAGCTTGGAGTCAATCATTATTGTCAGAGCATAAGCTTTACTACAGCACACCCAGATCCTCACCGACATGGCCTTTCAGGATGCTACACCTCATGTAACAATTTTAGATCAGAGTTTTCACTTACTAATAGAGATGGCACAATACCACTTTTTTATGTCCAATACCAATATCATAAATTTGGATGTCTTCCGATACGAATCCAATATAGTCAATTTTTTTTAAGTGTTTAACTGTTTTTTTTAATGTCTTCCTGCATTCTGTATAAGTTCATACTGAAATTTAAAAAGACAAAACACTAAAGCTATTCTGTTATACTCGTATGCAAGAAATACACTGCACCCAAAATATGGCTCAGTTCAGCAATACTGATCTTTTTAAACTTTAACACCGTTTAGCTGTCACCATTATCCAAACATCCATCCTCAAAGTGGGCAACTTTATGCAGAACTTTAAATCTAAGTATTTAATGCAGTGGTGTACAAAGCTAGGCCTCGAGGGCCGGTGTCCTGCAGGTTTTAGATGTGTCCTTGATTCATCACAGCTGGCTAAATTACTTCCTCAACATGTCTTGTAGTTCTCCAGAGGCCTGGTAATGAACTAATCATTTGATTCAGGTGTGAAGACTCAGGGTGAGATCTAAAACCTGCAGGACACCGGCCCTCAAGGCCTCGACTTGGCCAATCCTAAAGTAATATTCAAGTAATTAAAAGTGCAACTTCATGCAAATTTCAAAAACCTTTTGGTTCTGAAAAACAAATGAAGTGCAATATTAGCAGACATAGGCAAACTAAAAAAAAACAACTAAAAAACAAACGATATTCTTGTAATTACGCATTTGTTATTGTACAGTCAGACTTAGCAAAGACATCGGACAAACGTCCAAGCTCCAGATATCTGTTGTTAAGCTTAACATGGGAATGCTTTACAAATATTCAGAGATGAACTTGCACACCTGCTTGTACTGTTCTAAGATAGCTTGCTCGGAGATGAAATGCCATGTGGCAGCACGTAGCAAGGCTCCAAATGCTCAATTAAGCGTCGAAAACCGACATTTCCACAGCACAGTTTGGTTGGTCATCAAGCACAACAAATTCAACAATTTTCTCCATTATCAGCTTTGCTTTATTGCTTTCTGGAGCGAGTTTTTCACGCCTCTGAATGTTTTCCAAAAGCGTTTGTTGATACTACTTAACATTGGAGGCCTGGATAAATTCCGTGTACTCCTTTCTGTGGTGTTTCCTTAAGTGTTTAATCATGCTTGTGGTGTTAAAGTTCCCAACACTGCAACCACCTCACGAAACACTTGTATTGCATAAGTGACATTCGGCAGTGTTGCTTTTTTCTTCGTTCAGACTGAAATAACTCCACACCGCTGACATGACTGCTGACAGATCTCGCACACGATAACCACTCTATCATGTGACGCATACTCCAATGTGCTAATGACCTGGGTTTACCATGTCGCAAGTTTTGTGAGGCGCTTTTGTGATATTTAATGGATCAGGTTACTTTTTGTTGTTGTTGTTTTTTTTTTTTGTTTTTTTTTTATTTCTCCCCGATATCCGATCCAGTAATTTAGGCCAGTATCGGACCGATACTGTATATCAGATCGGTCCATCCCTACTTAATAACAGGGCTTTTATTGTGAAACATTTTGTAGCAACAGCTTAGTGGGATCGCTTTGTTTGTTTTGTTTGCCCTAATTTTTAATTTGTGTTGATCACATTGGCTTTAAAATAACTGCTGGTTTTTATACTGCTGTCAGCTTTTGTTGTGAACATTTTAGGATGTTATATATTTAATTTCTGTGGTAAACATTTTTGTTCAGCAGTTTCCTGCAAAAGTCCTGTCTTCAAATAGTAAACTAAATAGCTGTTATGGTAATCAACAGTACTGTGCTAAAGTCCTGAGCCACCCTCACCCCTTCTTTATATTTTGTTTCCAAAGTTGAATTGAGGAATAGTTCTCCAGGCTTTCTGAAGGTCGTTCAAAGTTTTCCTTTGGACATGGGCTCCTTTTCACTTCATGTTTTTATTTTTTATTTTTTTAAAGCCATTTAACACTAACCTCTGAATCATTCAAGCATGAAAAACGCTCTTAATTCAAACGATGAAGGAATGTATGTGTTTACATAACACAGAACTCATTTTAAGTTGTCTTTTGGTACTTTGTTATTAGCAGTTTGTCTCAAAAGCACTCAGTTTCCTCCCATTGTTTTAATTAAATCTATGCAAAATGTCAAATACAGCGCAGATTACAGGCATAAATTAGTATTTTTGCACCAAAAAGGTGATCAGCCAAAAAGTAGCATGTCTCAGCATGGTGTGCAGTGTATCCCTGAAAAATTTGAGAAAACAAGTTGTACAAGTTGAGGACGAAATAAAAACTAAGAGGCCTTCCTCCGATAATGATGATATTTGACGACAACCCCGATTCCTTAATCTCAAGTTATGACACCTCAATATCTATCAATGTTCTAAGTTTTTGTCCAAGTGTAGCTGTAGTAAGCTGTACAGGCAAAGATCACCCTCAGTAACCCATTCATTATGTTCTGGAAGGAGGCCAGACAGAAATGGCTCTGATCAGAAAAGAGAAGCAAGGGTTAACCTTGATTAGCTTTTGGCCGCTGCTTCATTTTTCATCATGACAATTATCCCAAACACACTGTCAGTGCACTAAAAGCATACCTGGATGGAAAAACACAGTGCAACACCTTTGGTCATGGACTGGCTGCCCCAGAACCCAGACCTTAAGAAAGCGTGCCTAAGTAAGTTTTTTTTTTTTTTCTTTTTTCTTTTCAAAAAATGGGATAGCTCAAGACTTTTGCACAGCATTGTTGTCAATTCTGTTTCTGTTTCTGGATTCAGCAAGAACATCAGCCACATTGTTAAGTCTTTGAAATTAAAATCATCCATCTTGCTTGGGGATTTGGAGTCTCTGCTTTCTATCAGTTGTCTGTAATTATCTCTATGTGGGAGTTACTCAGTCAGACTTGTCTAGCTGTAAGCTTCTCAACAGCACCAAGAAGAATAACCACAGTTGGCAGTGAAAGAATTGATTTTTGATTTGTTGTTTTTTTTTTAAAGCACCACGTGGATCTCTTCAGTCAATATTATCCTCCTAAGTCGCTCCAGTTTGCTGACCCATCACCACATGCTGCCAGTTTAAATGGAGGGCCGTTGACATTCTTTATTTGTTGATCCCAGTCTTTGGAACAGTTTTTTTTTTTCTTCTCTGTTAAATCTTCCAAATTATTTTTCAATTATAATTATTTTATTTTTTTAGAGCTGACTTTAAGTCTTGATGAATATTCTCTTGAGTTTTCAGTAGTAAGCATTAGAAAAAAATGATTTTGAAGTCCTTAAGTGGCTGAATGTACCTGTGAATTGACTTTCCCAATTGTTACAGGAACCGTGAGGTTTTAGAGAATGTGCTGGCAGTGGTGCTGGCTGTCCTTGTGGCCTTTCTGGGTTCAGTGCTGCTGGTTCACGGCTTCTTCACTGATATCTGGGTCTTCCAGTTCTGCCTCGTCATTGCAAGCTGCCAGTATTCGTTACTAAAGGTGAGTAGCTGGGTGTACAGGACTCAACCTTAAAGTGCAACAGACGAGCACTGCTACAAAGAAGCAGTTTAAAAGCTGCAAAATGTGTTAGGCATGGCTGCAGGGGTTTGTTATGTCTTTTAGGGGAATAGCTGGTGCAAAAATTAAAATGATTTATTACTTAGGAGAGTTTGTAATAACATGTTTGCACGAGGTATGTCGATGTTATCATTTTAATTGTGAGTTTCTTTATCAACAGAGTGTTCAACCAGACTCCTCTTCCCCTCGTCATGTAAGTATGTCATTTGCAAATCATTAGAACAGAGCGACTTATTGAGAAATGACATCAAAACAAGAAATTAAATGGATTTTGTATAAGAAGTATTAAAAAGTAGAAAATCAGCAGTACTTTGAAGCTCTGTAGTTATTATTCAGCAGCTTTTTGTTGCTCTGTTGTGGTCCCGAAAAATCATGCTGCTCCACCCCCCCCTTCCTTGTGAGCCTGGGTGTTCCTCTCTCCCTTGCGTCAGTGGCCTGCTCTGAAACGGCGTCTTTTATTAATGCAGCTCATACTCAGCTGCAGGCACAAGCTTTAAATAGCTGGTCAGAGTTTAGACCACAGCTCACTCTCTTACTCTTTGTCTCTGTCTCTCTCTCTCCCTCTCTCCCCCCTGGGTGTCCTCTCATCTCACCTCAAGGACTTTTTTCCTTCCCATTTCTCGACATTTCGGGGTGGGGAGGGGGAAAAAAAAGTCTTTTTAATCTGATTGGTGGTGCGTGAACTGTCGCTGCCTCCCAGAGTGGAAAAGCAGGACATCTTATAGCCTCTTGGGTTGCAACCTGCACGCTGCAGATATGCATCCTCCTTCTCCTGTGAAACCTTACACTTGATGCTATTTCTGTTTATACCTGTGTCACTCTCCATGGGGCTGATATAACACTGACGCCTTTAAGGAACGATTGTTAGAATGATCATTGTGTTATACTTGGCAGTTACTGTTTTTTTTGCTGTTGTTCAAGTTTTAAAACATATGTGCACACTAGCATTATGGCTTTTTATCATGCTTAATAAATACTATGACAACAGACAATTGTTATTTAAAACATTAGGTTTTCTGTCCTTTTTTGCTTATTTTAATACACAGGGTATGTCTTACTGAGCTATATTGAACCACAAAAAAATGCTTCTTTAATGATCCATTTGTATCCTTATACCCTTGTCCCTGCAGGGCCATAATCGTATCATAGCGTACAGCCGGCCTGTCTATTTCTGCCTGTGCTGTGGCCTCATTTGGCTGCTCCACTACGGCAGCCTGCGGACCACTTCCTCCCGCTTCACCCTGTATGGAGTCGCACTCACCAGCTCCCTGGTGCTCACCTCTGCCAGGGACCTCGTCATAGGTGAGTACACTACATTGTTACTTCTTTGTACTCTGTGAATAACAATCAATGTTTAAAACAAAGTCATAGAGAAACATGCCAAAATGCTAAATCCTGGAAGTTTTAGAAGTGATTTAATGAAAGGGGGTGACGTAGCAAGACAACTTTGAGCAGCACAGTTTGGGTGTGTATGCGTGCAAAAGCTGGAGGCTGAATCCAGGCCAGGAAATGCTTTAAAAGTTGTAAGTAAACATATTAAAGGCCTTAAAAAGTTTGCTTATGCTGCAAGTGGCCATAAGCACTTAACCTGATAAAATATTAATGACTAAATAAGGAACTTTCAAAGCTGTCAAAAGCATTTTTGGTAACATTTATTGAGAATATTAAGAGTTAAATTTCAGGACTCATCTGATGTAGAATTCTTGGTGTGAGCAGTAATAACCAAACAACCCAGCAGCTGTCATAAGATGTTGAAAGTGTTTCAAAGTATGGAAGCACTGACAAAACAGCCCGAGTCCAGAAATATCTGAAGCAATCCAAATGGTTCTAACTTTTGCCACCATTAATAAGAAGATAGATAAAATAGGTTTTCTGGGATCTGATCCACTGTTTGTGCAACAGTCATAAAGTGCAGACTGTGTGTGAGCAACAAATCTCTACTAAAAGCAAATTTTTCCTTTTGGTTTATATAGATATTAAAAGCTCCTTTCATCAGCCCATAATCAATAATTATTGCATTGTCCTTGGAGACATTTCTGTACACTATTATGAACCAGTAATATTTGAAGTGAACCTCAGGTCATTGTTTCCCATGTGTGAAAGGTGATCCCTGCAAATTACAGAATTATAGGATGATAAATGTGTTTAATTTTGCTTTGCTTGCTTCTCCCTGCAGTCTTTACTCTGTGTTTTCCCATCATCTTCTTTGTGGGGCTGCTGCCACAAGTCAACACGTTCGTCATGTATCTCTTCGAGCAGCTGGACATCCATGTGTTCGGGGGCAATGGTGAGTAACTTTTAGATGCACAACTTCTCTGCAGGGGTGACTTTGAGCTCTACAGGATGAGACGTCAGACACTTATCCACGTTGCTTTACCTTATACATTATGATATACCAGACATCATAAGAGGCCACTGTGCTGATTTGCATTCTGCCTGCCCTTGTTGCTGTCAGTTTGAGTGCTCTCATTGCTGGCATCCTCCCTGTTCCCTTTGCAGCCTCTACAAGCCTTCTGTCAGCACTGTACAGCATCCTGCGCAGCATCGTCACTGTCGCTCTGCTTTACGGCTTCTGCTACGGAGCTCTGAAGGTGAGCGCAAACAATGCCTAATAATGGCTAAACACAAAGTACAAGTGATGCTCAAGGAGGAGTGTATTCTTGAGCTATAATGTTAAAAATACAAATAAAAAATTGTATTTTGTTGAGGTGGTGACAGTAAATGGAAAAAATAAGAAGTACCTGATTCTTGTTCTTGCAGTTTGAGGAGAACATGAATGATTGTGTCTAATTTCAATCCAACTAGTTGTTGTCAGCATCACTTGACACTAGGGCTGTGCGATATGACCAAAATCTCATATCCCGATATTAAGACATCTATCGTCGATATAACGATATAAATTACAAAAATGTAACATTTCCTGTAAATTCTGTGAATCTCGGGCATCTCGACTTGTGAAGTGTTTCCAGCTGGGCGTCGTGTACCTGGAGTCGAGTGTTTTAACTGATGCATGGAACTATACATTTTTAGACGTAAGTTGTAACGGCCGCCGTTTTCTTTGAGTATTTATTACACAGCGTGCTGCGGAGAAAAGTCTGTTCTAACGTTTGAGTCTAAGGTTTATTTTTTAGCACCTGGCGGCTCTTTTTTGCTTCTCATCCGTTAATACTCTGCATCTTTCACGTGACTCGTTTTATTTTGAAAAGCCTCAACAGGATCTTGAGCTTTATTGTGAAAGGTTTATGTGGAAAATAAACAAGCGGACACGCCGTGGTTTTACCGTCGTTGTTGCTAACGAAAACGCATAAAAAACAAGCGCTTGTCCGTCCGTAGTGTGGTTATATTAAATATAAGAGAAAGAGAGAACTTTAAGAAATTAATATAGCCACTACAGTGACCATCAAAATGATGAAAAAATATTGCCGTAAACAGTTTATTTTGCGACACCACGAAACAAACGATAGCGTAAAATGAAACGATAGACGTTTTTCTATCGTCATCCGATATATATCGTTATATCGAACAGCCCTACTTGACACTAAAATCTGTGAACCTCAGTCTGCAGTAGAGAACTTACTGTGGAATCGCCAGGATACACTACTTGTTATTTATTGTCCTAATTCATTATCCTTTAATTATCCATGTCTCCTCGCTTCCCTCACTTGCTTCTCATCCTCCCGGTGAGGATGTGATGAAGAGACACAACCATAGTTGAGAAATTCTTACTCGTATAGCATCAGTTTTAATCATCATATTGATGTTTTGCACATCTGGATTACCTTTAAAACTGACAAGTACAAATGTCCATAAAACATCTTTTTTCCTAACAAGGCCTTTATTCATGTATACCGTACAAGTAAAGCATCATTACTGTACAGTATACCTACCTACATAAAGGTGTGGGTGTTAAATATAAAAATAAAAACAAGACTAACTGTTGCTTTCCGTGATGCCAAACCACATTGCAAACGTGTTAGATTTAGCACATGATACAAGAAGGTACATTAAACAGCGTCTCCCTATGTCGCTGTGTTCTGTTATACTGGCTGCTGGTCTTTATCAATAGCACTACAAAGTAAGCCTCGTGGGAATAAGCTGTGTCACATGTGGAAGAGTGACATTTAAAATTATGCAGATGTAGCCTATGCCACATATAGGCTACATTTGTTCTTGCTCACTCCTAGCTCCTCCAGAAGCCTCCTCTCTCTGTCCTTTTCATCTCCTAAAAGATCTGTCATAATGTTGGAGGAAGAGGTTTGTGGGTCATGGCAGGATAGAGGATACACAGAAGCATAATTTAGCATATTGAAAAGAAAGCATTGTCAGGATTCGTCTGTAGAATGTTTCATGGTAGTCCATCCAGTAGTTTTGGAAACATCAGGCATCTACATGAACAATAAACTGTATGTGTAAACATACCAGCAACAAAAGGTCAGACACCCAGAAGTGTGTTAAATCCTTGATATTGTGTTTCAGGAGACCTGGGAGCCTCATCACATCCCTGTGCTGTTTTCTGTATTCTGTGGCCTCTTGGTGGCAGTGTCTTACCACCTGAGCCGGCAGAGCAGTGACCCCTCTGTCCTCCTGTAAGTTTACAGACATGCACCACAGCTTTGCTTTGTATTAGAGCAAAATTCACATAGTACCAAAACTGGTCCTAATGGTTGGATGGGTGAAAATCACTTATCTGGTTCAAAAAAGGATTTTCCATTAACTGCTTCATCCGTTAAGAGTTATTTGTGACCTTAATCCACAGAATATATTTGAGTATAATCTTAGATATGGATTTCTTAAAATCAGTTCAAATAGCTTAACACTGCTTCATAACAGATGATGACTCTGCATTCCTTCTGATTGTATAATCCCGCACAGGAGGTTGATGGCCTTCAAACCGGTAATATTTTCTTGTCTTTGATTTACAGCTCGTTGGTACAGTCCAAGATTTTACCCAATTTAAGAGACAAAAATCCAGAAGACCCCCTGTCAGAGGTACAGGACCCTCTGCCAGAGAAGCTTCGGTCTTCAGTGGTGAGTATACATCAATTTTAGTTATTAAAATTGTTGCACAATACTAATTTTCAGTCTAAAATAGTTTTTTTTGTTTCTTTGATCCCTTAAGTGTTTCTTTTCAAATGTTTTAGAATGAGCGTTTGCAGTCAGACCTGATCGTCTGTGTGGTCATTGCTGTCCTTTACTTCGCCATCCACGTTAGCACAGTATTCATAGCGCTGCAGGTACAGTCATTTCTTTGGTTTTGAAAACAGAAAATCAAATGTAATGTGTGCTGTATTGTTACATTACATATTCTTTTAAGACTCATGATGATCTAGTCAGTTATTCTCTCTTGTTCTTAAAACCAGCAGACACAAACTGTAAGCATTATTGCATCTCTGTGTTCCCGCAGCCTTTCCTCAGTTATGTCCTGTATGCTCTGCTGGGGACGGTGGGGTTGCTCACCCACTACCTGCTGCCTCAAGTTCGCAAGCAGCTACCCTGGTACTGCTTCTCTCACCCTCTTTTAAAAACCAAGGAGTACTACCAGTTTGAAGTCAGGGGTAAGTACAGTGAATTCTCTCAGCAGCACTGCTTTGTTTTTGTTTTTTTCCATTTGCTTTAGCATCTCAAATGCTCTTCCTTTCTTTTGTCAGATGCGGCCCATGTAATGTGGTTTGAAAAGCTGCACGTGTGGCTGCTGTTTGTGGAAAAGAACGTTCTTTATCCGCTCGTTATTCTCAACGAGCTCAGCGGCAGCGCCAGAGAGCTGGCCAGCCCGAAGAGACTCGACACCGAGTGAGGACTCATGATATTTTCTATAATATCTCTTTGTGACTCTTCCTCTAATTTCTAACAGCTTTTTAGAGTGATGCAAGTTTGAATGCGTGGTACTTTAACAAAACAAAACATTTTCTTTGCTGCTGCTCCAGAATCGGCGCGCTGATGATCACAGTGGCAGGCCTGAAACTGCTTCGCTCCTGCTACAGCAGTCCTACCTACCAGTATGTGACGATCCTCTTCACCGTCCTCTTCTTCACCTTTGACTACCGTCATCTGTCGGAGACGCTGTTGCTTGACCTCTTCCTGATGTCTATCATTTTCAGCAAGGTGAGAGAAATGTATTTAAATTATTTGAACAACTATTCTGATTAACTGCAAGACACATGCATACATTATCATATCACAGGTGGATGATTCATATTACTGGTTTCTTGACTGTTTCTTTCTGTTTTTGGTTTTTTGGTTTTTTAAGATGTGGGAGCTGTTCTATAAGCTGCACTTTGTTTACACCTACATCGCCCCCTGGCAGATCACATGGGGGTCAGCCTTCCACGCCTTTGCTCAGCCCTTTGCCGTGCCTCGTATCCTTTCACTGCAGTAAATTCTTCCTGTTATAACATGTTAAGTGTTTTGTTTTTTGAGGCTGTAGTTTTTCTTGTAGCAAGTTGTTAAATGACCTTGACCTGAGGCCTCATCAGACTCTGCCATGCTGTTTGTCCAGGCTGTAGTGTCAGCAATCTTCTCCACCCCCCTCAATCCCTTTCTGGGCAGTGCCATCTTCATTACTTCTTATGTCCGCCCTGTCAAGTTCTGGGAGAGAGACTACAAGTAAAGAGTTTTATTTAAAAAAAAAAAAAACATTTTAATGTCAAATACACTTTGACACTTTCTTGCACTTGTAAAATGTGTTGCTCTTTTCCTTTTTTTGTAGCACTAAAAGAGTGGATCACTCAAACACTCGACTGGCCTCTCAGCTGGACAGAAATCCAGGTGACGACATGTCTTTTGGTTAAAACTGTAACCAGAGAATTGCTTGTTTAAATGTTGATATTTAATTGGGGCAGACTTAAATCCTCAATGTGCCCTAGTGATCACACTGGTTACACAATAAAGCAGTGACGAGTGATTTATTAATGTACTTTACTCCTTCCTTCATCTTTCCTCAGGCTCTGACGACAACAATTTGAACTCCATCTTCTATGAGCACCTTTCCCGCTCCCTGCAGCACAGCCTCTGTGGAGACCTCCTCTTGGGCCGCTGGGGAAACTTCAGCACCGGGGACTGTTTCATTTTGGCTTCTGACTACCTGAATGCGTTGGTGCACCTCATAGAAATTGGCAACGGCCTTGTTACTTTTCAGCTTCGAGGGCTGGAGTTCAGAGGTGAGAAGATCCATTTGTAAAAAGTGTTGAACCAGCTGTTTCAGGAATTCAGTCACTAATTAATGGCAATTAATTATTAACAAATGTGTGTGGTAGTGCAAGAAAAGAAGGTAAAAGAATTCAGAAAACTGTACAGGTATTTCACGGTGAAGAGGTCTTCCCATGCCCTATTGCTACAGCTAGTACAATCTTCCAAAGTAACCTTATTTGGGTCATGTCAACCTAACCAAGATCATGTGGTCTAACGTTTTGTAAGTGTTTGTGAAAATGTATTTTATGACTTTTTAGTGTACCTCATTAAACATTATTTTCAAGTGTCAGGTCAGACCTGTGACCCATATCACATGTCTTAACAAACGTTTGTGGGTCTTTCTACAGAGCTCACTGGTTTTAAGCATGGTACTGTAGAAGGACATCACTGCTGTAGCAAATCATTTCATGAGAGTTCTTCCCTCCTGGATATTCTACAATCAACTATAAGAGTATTATTGCAAAGGGGAAGTGTGTAAGAACCACAGCAACTCAGCCATGACGTGATAAATGACATAATGTTAAAGTCACTAAGGCATGTAATGTGTAAAAGTTGCGAACTCTGTGCTGACTCAGTAACTGCAGAGCTCCAAACCTCCTCTGCCATTAAGATCAGCATGAAAACTGTGGACAAGGAGCTTCAGTGTGAGTTTCCAAGGCCAAACACCTCCTGTAGGAGTAATGTGTAGGTGGCCCAGCATTTTTGTCCATGTAGTGTAGCAGCACAAAGCTAACTTTAAACTTGTGAAGCCAGTTCCCATCGTAGTCATGCCATAGAGGAAAATAAGTGTGACACGTATTGGCTTTCAAGTGTGTTTGGCGTTTCATAGATCTCCAGTTTCAATCTCCATTCATATTTGTACACCTGTTTTGTTTTTTTGTGTCTTTTTTTTTTTTTTTTTAAGAATGTTAAACTAAACCCTAAGAATTATTGAGATATTTCATCAAAGTGGCATTCCACTGTATTTGTTTAGTCATTTTTATCTCCTTCCCAAACACACCTGGTCGTGCTTTATCATCAACGTGACTTTGTTTTATTCAGCCTGAAGCTTTGTGCTGCAAATAAACCTGCTGAAACATTAGCTGAGAGCATGTGACACAGTGAACATTTGACAGAATTGGAGGCACGCCTCGAAGCATGACACTCATCACCAGTTTCTGTCAGCAGCTTTTTGTTTATTACAGAGCATCTTCCTTCTGCCGGTTTATTGGATTAAAGCTCCAGTGATAAAGTGATTAATCAACGAGTTAGTTAACAGAAAATTAATTGGTTGAACTATTAATGATAATCACGATTCTCTCAGTCGGTGCACTTTACCGGACTGAATTGGAACAGACCTGTGTCCCACACAGCATCATTAACATGCTGACTTTTCCTCCACAGGAACCTACTGCCAGCAGAGGGAAGTCGAAGCCATCACTGAAGGGGTGGAGGAAGATGAGGGCTGCTGCTGCTGCGAGCCAGGCCATCTCCCTCACATCCTGTCCTTTAATGCTGCCTTTGGGCAGCGCTGGCTGGCGTGGGAGGTGCTGGTCACCAAATATGTTCTGGAAGGCTACAGCATCACTGATAACAGCGCTGCCTCCATGCTGCAGGTGTTCGATCTACGCCGCATCCTCACCACCTACTATGTCAAGGTTTGTGGGATGACAAGAGAGAAGAATGTTTTAGTGCAGTGTGGGATTTCTAAAAGTTCTAAATGCATCATCCCTTTCTGTGCTCAGGGTATCATCTACTATGTGGTTGCTTCTCCTAAACTGGAGGAATGGCTGGCTAATGAGACCATGAAAGATGGCCTGCGGGGCTGTGGAGAGAGGAACTATGTCGATCTGGATCCCACTTTCAATCCCAACATTGATGAGGACTATGACCACCGGCTTGCGGGCATCTCCAGGGACAGTTTCTGTGGTGTCTACCTGGGCTGGATTCAGTACTGCAACTCCCGAAGGGCCAAGGTAATGAGGCCTTCAATTCTGCTTCAGTTGTTGTCCCCCAAATGGCATAAAGGAGGCAGCAGGCTATTGGTCTAGGCTATTTTTTTCAGCTGTACAAGCAGAGCATATTTCATTGCATTGTCACAATAAATTAAAAAATATTCTAATAGCATGACAGTGGAAACCTAAGATCTTCAAAGACTTTAGATCCCTTGAGCAGTTTGATTTTAATCACTCTTTAAAAAGTCACTGCATCTAGTTACTGCCCAAAGGGATCCTGTATTTGCGTCAGTTGTTGTCAGATGATATGGGGGGTTTTTTTGTTTTTTTTTAATAAAAAACTGAGTGAGGGGATCAGAGCCATGATGAAAGTATCTGTAAAGATTTGGAGATAAAAGCTGACCTCTAAAATCTTTCATGTTTTGCTTGGATTGTAGCCACTGGACAGTGAGAAAGACTCGCCTCTGGTGCTGCTCTGCTTTGGACTGTGTGTGCTGGGAAGGAGAGCTCTGGGAACTGCAGCCCATCATATGTCCAGGTTATTTAGTAATTGTTATTGTATTGTGAGTGAATAAGTTCAAATGTGTCATGTACTGAGAGTAAACAGCAACAGGAGGTTGACTTGTTGTGACAATCGTTCCTGTAGTTTTCCTGTTTAGCTTTCAAAAGCACGTCTTTCTAAGCATGAATGCACTCAAAGTCTGTTCCTATTTTCTATCTGTCTGTGTGAGCCAGATAAAGAGTACCGACTAATCTTTTTTTCTTCTTCTTCTTCTTCTTCTTCTTTTCATCACAGCAATCTGGAGTCTTTCCTTTATGGACTTCATGCTCTTTTTAAAGGAGATTTTCGCATCTCTTCAGTGCGAGACGAGTGGATCTTTGCAGACATGGAACTGCTCAGGAAAGTTGTGGTGCCTGGTATCCGAATGTCTCTCAAACTACACCAGGTGAGACCCTGAATGTGGCCCCATCTACTGAGACAAAACTGTCCTAAACCCTATACTCAAAATCTTCTCACTTTTTTTTATTTTTTTTTTTCATATGTTCCTCAGGACCACTTCACGTCCCCCGATGAGTACGATGAGCCAGCAGTTCTTTTCGAGGCCATCTCCTCTCACCAGCAGAACCTGGTCATCGCTCACGAGGGGGACCCTGCCTGGAGGAGTGCCGTGCTGTCAAATGCTCCATCACTCCTAGCTCTGCGCCACGTCCTGGACGAAGGAACCAACGAGTATAAAATTATAATGCTCAATCGGCGATACCTCAGCTTCCGTGTTATCAAGGTGGGTCTGCAACAGAGTCAACAGACTGCACAGAATGGTTTAATGATACTCACTCTAAGTCGGGTTATTTAATGCAAACTTGTGAATTTTGCCGCAGGTAAATAAAGAATGTGTCCGAGGACTTTGGGCAGGGCAGCAGCAGGAGTTGGTGTTCCTGAGAAATAGAAATCCAGAGCGTGGGAGCATCCAGAATGCCAAGCAGGCTCTGCGTAACATGATCAACTCTTCTTGCGACCAGCCTATTGGATATCCAATCTACGTATCCCCGCTAACAACCTCCTACTGCAACTCACACCCGCAGCTCGGACACATCCTGGGAGGCCCCATCAGCATCGGAAACATCCGCAACTTTATTGTCAGCACCTGGCACAGGTTTCCTATTGTGTTGTTCTTCTCTGTTGAGTATTTCTTCTGTATATTTTGGGTCTGCGTTGAGATTAATATGACGATTTCTCTTGTCAGATTACGGAAAGGTTGTGGTGCAGGCTGTAATAGTGGCGGGAATATCGAGGATTCAGATGCAGGGGGTTTGTCCTGCGGCAGTGGGAATGGGACAGGTGGCGACTCTCAGCAGAGCTCATTATCTCAGGGGGGCACCTCAGGACCTCCCCCTCCTCACTCATACCAGCCACACACTCTGGGTGAGAACTACTGCTCCTCTGTCACATTTTGCCTTTAACAGCACAGCATGAAAACTAACACCAATTCTCCCCTTTGTGTCCAGGCACCAGTCAAAGTTCCCAGTCGGTTCAGTCGGGTTTGGTGCGCCACTCTCCCGCCCGGGCCTCCGTGGCGAGCCATTCGTCATCATACCGCTATGGCAGCAGCCGCCACTCCTCGCTTCGCACCTCCACCACCGGCCTGGAGCCCTGCCGACGTTCCTCTACCAGCCAGCTGTCTCTACGGACGCTGCCTACATCCCTGCAGCTCCGGCTGGGCTCCACCTCTGACCCCGCTGGCCCTTCGGCCTCCCTCTCCAGCCACAGCATACCTCCCTGCAAACGCCACACACTGGTAGGCCTATTGGGCAACGATGGCCTCTGCAGCACCGTGACAGATCCCCTCAGTCAGCACCATCACCATCATCAACACCTACAGCAACACAACCCCACTGTCTCCACAGTACGGAGAGATGACATCTCCTACAGAGTGCAGGTTTGTAACTAATCTGTTCTGTGTATCCACAGCAGCAAAAAAAAAAATTCCTGATATAACTATTTTTATTTTTCATTGTTCTCCACTTTATCCTCCTTGTGTTTGTGCGTGCAATGTCAGTGATTTCTTTCTAATAAAAGCCCTCAGTCCCTTTGTGGTTACATAAGTGTTTTACACACTGTCGGTCCGTGTCTTCACCTCAGATTGTGGACGTGAGTCTGGTGCTGGAGAACATTAACTTATCGAAGCGGAAAGAGCTGCAGTGGCCAGATGAAACCATGAGACTCAGAGCAGGAAGGACCTGCTGGAGAGACTGGAGCCCTTTAGAGGGCATGGAAGGGCATGTAAGTGTGTTCTCACAGACTTTACTAAATCAGCACCATGTTTCCCTTTACTCATCTTCACACACAGATGAAGTAAACTCTAGGTCATGTAAATATGTTGCTGTAGTTTGCCTCATACACTCACTTTACACACCCACTCACCTCTGGTGCTATAGATGTGATTTAGCAATTATTATCATGCTTGCATATGCCCTGTTTTTTGCCCTGTAACACCCTTTCTGACCTACTTGTTCTGTCATAAATGATTCATAAATTTTATTGGATGTTTCTTCTATTGCCCCCTGCAGGTGATTCACCGGTGGGTGCCTTGTAGCCGAGACCTAGCCAATCGCTCCCATATAGACAAAACCATCCTGCTGGTACAGGTGGAAGATAAGCTAGTGCCCATTATTGAGACTGGGGTCATTGAGTTGGGCGCAGAGGTTTGAGGATAAGCAAGCACACAAACACAAACAGACACTTACACGCACACATATACCCCTGCGCGCTTGCGTGGATATGAAGTCAGGCCTTCTTCTGACTTTTAACAGGAGGCTGGAGACAAACAGGAAATGGGAGCTCTCCCCCCTCCCCCGTTCCTTACTGCTGAGGGGGAAAGGAAGCCAGGGAAATGTGCAAGCACAGGCAGAGTATACATTTATCCAATGCTTTCATCGACACTCACATCCACAATATCTGCCTTGCTTTGCGTCTCAGAAATGCTGCATGACAGTAAACAACCCTTAAGTTAGTTCTTGCTACTGGTAATTGATTTCTATGCATTTTCTTTTCTTTGTTTTTTTGGAAATCCTGACAGAGCTGAGTGTAAGGAGCTTCTGGAGCTCTTCTTCTCTTGTTTTTCCTCTATTTGCCAAATAGGTTTATTGAATATCTGCTATGGATTCATACATGTGAAATCCTTATGTTTTTTTTTATTATTATTTGTTTTTTGCTGCCAAGACTACAAAGAAAGTTGTGGTGCAGAATTGACAGAAGTCAGAGACTCGATGTTGTCCTCAACACCCTCTGTTTCATTGTTGTCATTCCGTTTGGATTAGTTTGAAATTTGCAAGATTAATTTACGCCTAAGAAAAAAGGAACTTGCACTATAATTATTTTTTTTTTTAATTTACAGTGATGGACTACAATCTTTAGATAAATTCACATTTTATTTATTACAGATTCTGAATGGCCATGGTTACAGATGCCTTGGGAATGAAAAAAAATGCAATCATTATTCTGTTTTTGGCCATTTTTATTTTAATATTTTATGTTTGATAAACTTGAAAATAACTTTTTACTGTATATGATTATATCTATATCTATATATATTTACACAAATATATATATAATGTCAATGTATAAAAGATTTTGTTTTCAATATTTATTACTGTGAATACGGTATTTACACTTTGTTACATCCTTTTTTTTCTTTTTTTTTCATTTTGGGACAAAGATTAATGTACAAAGGACCATTGTTTGAAAATGAGATGCCGCAATTTCAGTGGACTGTTTCTCTATTTAACTTAATTCTTTTCTATATGGAGAAATAAAAGTTTGATTTATTGCTGTCTTTAATACTCTGAATGATTTTATTCATGAGTTTTTTTAAAACAGAAAAACCTATACAAGTTTGTCATTAAAGTAGATGTCCTCTGCTTTTCTAATTGTTCTTTGCCATGCAAAAGTTCCAACCCACCAATCATATCTTTTATATTTCGTTTCCAAGTAGACAGACTTTCTTATATAAGTTTTTCATTTGGACATCGGCTGCTTTTTCACTCTGTGAAACTCACTCATTATTTTCAGTCCAGTCTTTGTTCTTGACCATGTTCAGATCAGTATTTTACATAAATCATTCAAGCATAAAAATGGCACCCAATTTAAGGGCTGAAACTAGTCTTGTCTACACATAACGGACATCTTGACAAAGAACCAATTTTAAATTCTGTCTTTGTACACTTTGAGACTGTCAGCCTGTCACAAAAGCAGAATTTGTTCCCATTTCTTTACCTGAATCTATAAAAATTGCCAAAGAAAACGGAGTTTGACAAATATAAAATAGTGTTTTTGCACCAAGGTGATTTCCAAAAACCTGTTTGCTTCCAATTGGCACATTTTATGGTGTGCAGTTAATTAAAAAAAAAAATCTAAGAAAATTGCCAATTCTTCCTTTTTCCTACAGTCTTGAAAAAATATTTGCAGCAGATGAACAGTGTCAGAAAGTCACGTCTTTAATAAATGGGGGGGGGAAATATCCAGGATCTAACACAAGCCCTGAGAGATGGCTCTTCTGTTGATCCAGTTCACTGAAGCCTCATCAATAGAAAGATGGCTGTCAAGGAGCCATTCTTAAGGAACAGGCTGAAAAGGCTGTGGTATGCCAAAGTAAACAAGAACTAAACTCAAAATCAGCGGGAACAGGTCTTGTGGGGAGATGTCATAGACTGACCTCCTTAAAGTCCAAACATCAACATTACTGGAGCAGTGTGGGGGTCATCTAGTCAGCAACATCCAAAAAAGAGCTTTGAATGTCCTTCAAGTAGCCTGGATAACTATTCCTGAATACTACTTAAAAGAAATTACAATAAGAGAGTTCTGGTTGTTGAAGAACAAAGGTGGTCATAAGAAATATTTGAAGCTTGATAGAATTGTATGAGTTAAAATCTCAGATTTCTTTAAAACATTCTTTCAAAAAGATTTTTTTTTCTTCTTCATTTAGATCTCTGATGTTAAAGAGTGGTGATTTCACTAATTTGATCATCTTAAGGGCACAGCTTTAACTGTGAGAACAAGCCCACCTACCCGCTCTTCAAACCTTAATGATGGGCTGCAACAAGCCTGAGTCTAACATTATACCCCATATACGGAAAATATGGGGTAGAATTCCCACTTTTAAGCAGAAGCTAAGCAGTCATACTTGCGTCAGTAAGCATAAAATCAAACTTGTGATCAGCACGTGGATTGAATTTTATATTTATGGTTTTGCTGTAGTATATAAAAGGGTGATTAAAATGAAGTGAAAGAGATAGTAACCACAGAGAAAACAGGACAAAGAAGTAGAAGTGATCGCTCAAAAGGAAACGCAAAATTACCTGAAAGTCAAATTAAAAAATAATAAAAATAATAATAAAAAACCGATGGCCAAGGAGATTATGGTGTTTTGAAATTACATCCAAAACATAAATACCTTTATGCTTGTATTATAGCCTTATAACATAATAGTGTCACATGACGGAGCGCTGTTACCTTACTCACATGATTTACAGTGAGCCCCGCCCCTGAGCACTCTGATTGGCTCCCGTCGAAGACGATGCCAACTGTTTTTCCCCTCGACGTTAAATATAACTGTGGAGTGCCGCTGAGGATGTGCGTGTAGTCGGTTCATTGCTCCCTTCTTCGTCTAACAACACAAAGAAAAGGTAATAAAATATGTTTTTGTCTTCCTTTAAAACTTCTAGAACTGAGCGGTGTGTCTTAATACCTTTAACTCACTCCGAATTAAAAAAAAAAAAAAAGTTCATGTTTTGCGAAGCTTGTTGTGCTACTGATGGCTAGTTAGCTTCCCAGAGTTATCAGGTGAGACGTTTACGTCTTTTTATTTTTTTCATATTTCCGTGTTTGTTGCCACCTCGGTAAACATAGCTGAAATCTAGAAGAGGATCTGAATATTTTTTCCTACTGTCATCCATCCAGGAATCCCACAGAAAGCGAGGAGATGTGTCGGTCCGTCCTATTCGCACTGCTCGGCCTGACAGCCGGGCTCGTTATTGGGTTTCCCACCCAGGAGGAAAACAGTGGCGGAAAACATTGGGTCGTTATCGTGGCTGGCTCCAACGGCTGGTACAACTACAGGCACCAGGTGAGACTGCGACCACAGTGCATGACTCATTAGTTTTCTCTCATGGTTTTTGATAAGCACAGCTTTAACCTCTGATAAGCTACTTCACCTCCCAAATGCATGCTTTCCAAGTACTCCTGCCGTTTAAAAGGCTGCATACTGTGATAATGTGGAGCTGACCTCCGAATCTTTTGCTCTCCTGCTCGCTCAGGCCGATGCTTGCCATGCCTACCAGATTGTCCACAAGAATGGCATCCCCGACGAGCAGATTGTGGTTATGATGTACGATGATTTGGCTGAAAATGAACAGTGAGTTGGCACTTTTGTTTCTCTGTTGTAGATACTTGTTCATACTTCTTCTTTCCTTAAAATGTTCGACACAAACTCATCCTAATTTAAGTAGCTGTTGACCATAGTAGGATATTAACTATTAGTAAGATATAGCTCACAAAAACTAAATCTTAAACCAGAAAAGGCTGTTCTGTAGGCCCTGTTACATCTGATTCAAATTCAAGAGTCTCTGCTGTCATTATGCATGCATAACAAAAGTCTAGCTTTACTACCTCACATGCTGAATTACATTTACATAACATATAAATATACTGATACATGTATCTGCTGTGTGTGTATGTACACACATTCACAACAATATTATACATTAGCACTGAACATGAGATATAAACTGTATATATATGAATGTGTAATGTATATATTTGAGCAATAGGATAATGCACTTTGCATGAGTTACTAAATATATTACCTATAAATGTATCCATATATTCCTGAGGGGTATAAACATGTGGAATTGAGCAGGAGAATATATCACAGAGTTATACAGAAGTCATTTGACAGCTGAAGTTCAGCAAGAAGCCTGAAAGAATCTTCAAGTGTCTGTTTGTGTGAGGATGGCTCTGAAGCACCTTCAGAGTCTTTGTGGATTTGCCCTTCACTCTTTGCACAGTCAGTGGGCTAAAGATGAGCCAGAGATGGTTTTGTGCTGTTTTCACAGCACACCTTGGTGCAGCTACCATAACAAGCAGTCATACAGGTTGTGAGGATGCAGCTATAGAAGTTATTAAGCAGGTTTTGGAGGAGTTTGGCTCAGGAAAGGCACTCTGTGATGGTGACTCCTAGGAACCTAAAGCTGGAGTCTTAACCCAGCTCTCTATGGTGTCAAACTGTGAATCTCCTCCCTGTATAAGACCGACTAACACTGTTCCATCAGCGTCACACAAGACAAAGACAAAAAAGTAACTGCTGACAATCCCGTTGTTTGCTGAATGACCTTAAATGGCCTTCAGCTTTGGTGACTGACGGACATAAACAAACAAATCAGAGTAACCATTGTAGACACTGAACAACAGGATACTCTTTTTAATTTTTTTTAATATTCTGAATGAATTCTTGATGTTTAAAAATGCTCGGGAGATTAAATTACACTTGGAACTACTTTTTCCAAAAAAACAACTGGATTGTCAGTCGTTACGTTTTTGTCTTCGTCTTTTGTGATGCTGATGGAATCTTTAGTCTATCTCATGGAAAACTAACAGTCTGCTGGCATCATCTTTGGAGATAGTGGTGGGTTTCAGGGTTTTTGCAGGAATTTCCCAATCAGATCAAAAAGTTGCACTGGCATTCCTCCACTCACCGTGTAGCAGGGTCCCGCATCGCTCAGCAAAAACAGGTTGAGTGAATGAGTCGTGCTGAGAGGAGTCACGAGGAAGCACTTTTGGTGCTTCCATGGAAATGGTCTGGGAGTTATGTTACTGGCAGAGGAGGGGTAATGAAAGGAGATGTGCTGGTTGCAGGAATCACAATGGCAGTTACATAGTGGGACGCAATGTAAAACCCAGCTTTAGCAGTGATTTGAGAAAGTTGGCCTGTGTTACTTAAATTTCAGTGCCAGCCGACTTGCACATGTAGTTAGCTGTTACTTTAATTAGAGATACTTTAATATATTAGCAGCTGTTTACAACAAAGACTTTTCACTGTGTTTTGCTTGAGGTTTACCTGGCAGTCAATCGAGTCAATCTTTCAGGTTCATTTCAGACATTTAGTAATAGTTTGTGATAGAACTTTCTGATAAATGGGAGACATATCTTCCTTATGTTTCTGTTTTTTTTTTGGGATCATAACCCATGTGTAGACATGTTTATTCAAGCTGACAGACACAATTCTAGCTGAGGAATGTTTTTATGCTGTTATTGTTTACTGTTCCCACACCTTAAAATGTTCCATGAATGTCAATCTCCCTTTGTTTTTTTTGAGAGTTTGAGAGACATTATGCAATATGGACTTTTTTCTTTTTAATATCCGTGTCACGCTCTTGTATCACTGCCATTGTAATCACAGACTGAGCATCTGGTTAATAAATACCTAGTTACAGAAATGCAAACAAGAAAGACAAACTGCACGTATCAGTGCGCAGATACGTATACCATAAGATTTCACTATAAATGTTATTCATTGATTTATTTTAACATCTGTGGTGTCATATTGTTTTGTGGCTCTGTCACCAGATGAGTGAATCATTGTTATCCATCTGTTTCCCTTTTATCTCACAAAGTGTTTTATCAGCTATTTGCACTTCCTTCTGTGTGTCTGAATCACGTTTTTCTTCCAGGAACCCTACCCCTGGGATACTGATCAATAGACCAAATGGCAGTGATGTGTACAAGGGAGTTCCTAAAGACTACATCGGGGAAGTGAGTGCTTCAGGGCATTTCTATAAAAAATCAACTAATTTCAATATTTTCCAGATGATTGTTTGAAGAGGCTTCTCTGCTGAAAGCAAACTTTGTGGGTTGGTGTGTCTGTTATTGCAGGATGTGACCCCAGAAAACTTCCTGGCAGTGCTGAAGGGTGATGCCTCAAAAGTCAAAGGTGGCTCTGGAAAAGTGCTGAAGAGGTAAGTTGCTAAAAAAAACAGGAAGTAATGAGCGCGTGGCCGAACAACAATAAATCTGGTTTATATACCTTCTTTCCCCCCCCCCGTTAACTTTGTTCTCATTTTCCTGGCAGTGGACCCAACGATCATGTGTTTGTTTACTTCACCGATCACGGAGCACCTGGTATTCTGGCATTTCCTGCTGATGAGGTGAGTACCTTTTTGTTTTTTTTAGTTTAAACTTCCTGGCACTGCAACAACCACAGACAGGTTACACCAGATTCATAAAGAGCCTCATTACTTCACAATCACTTTGACATATCTGGGTTGGGTTGTTTTTTTAATTCAGTGAAATATCTAATTATTAGATGGAA
Organism: Oreochromis niloticus; assembly: GCF_001858045.2. Classification (NCBI taxonomy): domain Eukaryota; kingdom Metazoa; phylum Chordata; class Actinopteri; order Cichliformes; family Cichlidae; genus Oreochromis; species Oreochromis niloticus. The sequence goes on along the minus strand of NC_031983.2, from coordinate 22,154,364 downwards.
TATTATGAAAAGATAGCAGTGCCCCATTGAGGTGAAACACAGATGGTAAACACAATTCATGATTAATATCAGCACATTAACCATTGTCATGCTGATTGCATTATCATTGCAGTCAGCATTGTTAGTGTTTACCCTGTCAAACCAGGGAGACATCCTCACCAAGTAAACTAACCGTGTTTTTATGTTTGCAGTGCATGCCATCACGGTGCTCTAAGAAACACTAGTGTATCATTGTGGTTAATGCAAATTTGTCCCCGCTCTGTCTGCAGCTCCATGTTGACGACCTTCAAGCAGCCATTACATACATGCACGACAACAAGAAATACAAAAAGGTGATGTGATGTTTGATATGTACCGTACAAGTGTGGGCACGTCCCGCAGTCTAAAATTCAGCTGATAAAGTGATGATTTAGCTGTGCTGATGTGTAAGCTCATAACATTTGTGTTTGGTCCACACACACACACATATAGATGGTGTTCTACATTGAAGCATGTGAGTCTGGGTCAATGATGACCCACCTGCCTACTGACATTGATGGTGAGTTGAACTTTATCAGCAGAATTACTTTCCAGTACAAAGATGATGACCCAGCATCAAGTGATGAGAGTGAAACTGATGCTCGTCTATGCTTTTGATGGGATCGGACTAGGATCATGTGATTTTTATTTTTCATGTTTTAATTAAAAAAAAATCGTCCTTGTGTTACGCTTCGTGTTATGTTGACTAGACAGATGTCAGGTCCGTGGTTTGAGGACTTCTGCTTTTGACTTTTAGTCTTTTGTAAGAATCCATTAAATGCTGAGGTCAGCAACCCAGCTTGTGTTCATCTTTAAGCACAGTTACTGTGTCGGACATCAAGTGATAAACAGAACCGGACCTGCACATGACATTGATCAAGATTCTTCTTTGATTGTTTTCAATGAATGTCTGTTTTTGATGAGTCCAAGTGTAAAGCAGTTACTGAAATTTGTGTTTAGATCTTCAGTAACAGTCTTCAAATTTTTCTGAGGCTGTTAAACAGATTAGCGAGCGACCTTTAGATCTGCTTAGTGTAAAACTAGAGTCTCCTAACATGAGAATCTCTGTGTATCCTTCAGTGTATGCCACCACAGCAGCCAACGCTGAGGAGTCCTCTTATGCCTGCTACTATGATGAGAAACGGGACACCTATCTGGGTGACTGGTACAGCGTGAATTGGATGGAGGACTCTGATGCGGTGTGTGATTATCGTCCTCATTTGTGTCCAAATCACAGCTTCTAATATTTATTCATTTTTGAGAAATATTTTTAAAAGAAAAATGTAATTGTTGTCTGTGATATATTGTGACACTGAAGTTCAGAGTATCTTGTGTGGTGGCTTTAACACATCTTATAATGTTTAGACTTCAGGCTGCAGGGATGCAACATTTAGTTACATTTTTAGAGAGGTGCACATCGGATTATGGTGTAGATGTAGATTTAATCCAGAAGCATGAATCCACTGAAAGAATGAAAAAGGAAGAAACGGCTAACGTTTAAGATTGGCAGGAAAAGGAAGTGATAAACGCAGCAGAACTTTTGTTTTTAACCAGACCTGAGTACTTTGCATAAGTGTGTAACGGCAGAACAGAAACCTGACCATGAGACAGTCAAACTGCCACACATTATTTTACGGAACAAATTCACTGACTCTTCATGTGACTGTTATTTTGGAAGCATTTTGTCACGCTCACTTTTTTTTCCCTGTCTTTGTGCATCCAGGAGGATCTGACAAAAGAAACATTGCTACAGCAGTTTAAGATTGTGAAGAACCACACAGACACGAGCCACGTCCAGCAGTTCGGAAACAAGGTGAGAGCAAGAAGGCTGTGCGAACTGTGAACGAAATGCATCAATGAGCACTTGTCGGTTCTAGACCAAAGAAATTTGAGGGGGAAGTAGTGTTTTATTTTAAGTTGGAATGACTTGCAGAATGTGTTTATGTATGCGAGTGAAGAAAAAAAAGTTTGTTTCCTCCTTCTATTTTAACGCTTGTATGTCTTTCTCTGCAGACTTTGGCCCACATGAAAGTTATACAGTTTCAGGGTAATCACAAAGCAGACAGTCCAGCTCCGATGAACCTGCCACCCATTACAAACCTGGATCTGACCCCGAGCCCTGACGTTCCTCTTGCCATCCTGAAGAGGAAGATGATGGCCTCCAATGACATCAGTGTGGCACGGAGCCTGCTCATGGAGATCAGCGCCCACCTCAAGGTAAAGAGTGACAAAGCTTTCTAATGTTTGTGCCAGTGTGCCAATACACTGAAAATCCATTTGATGATAATTTACTTTAATTTAAAGGGTGTGTGAACCTTTGTGTGTGTAGATCAGGGAGGTGATGGCCGACACTATGCGCAAAGTGGTCGAGAGAGTCGTCAGCAATACTCTCAAGGCCAATGACATGTTAAACAGCAGAGCTGACCTCTCCCAGCATCAGTGCTACAAGGCGGCAGTGAAGCACTTCAAACACAACTGCTTCAACTGGAGCAAACCTGAGGTAGAGCCACACAATACTACTCTTTCACCTCCTTTTTAACAGACCCGGGACATCCCATTGCAGTTTACAGAGTGTCGGTGATTCATATACAGACATTAATAAATGAGTCACCATTGTGGGCACATTTCAAGCTTATAGTAGAATTTTGTTCTCATGCCTAAACTCTGGTTCTCCTTGTAAAGGGGAAGTGCCAGATCAGTTTCACATGCTATTCATCAGCAGGTATCATACTCGCATTCATCAGCTCTTTTGCATTCAGCTGACTCTAATCTAGGCACTCTGAGAATAAGCTTGAATTCCCACTCACAGTTCTATGAAAGCCATGTTAAAAGCTTCACACAGTAAGCAAATTGCCCACTGTGATCTCTGATCATTTAGGTTCAGGATAAAGGGAAATGGAGGAAAAAATATATAAATAATAAATTAAAAGTAATATCACTCAATAAAGTAATAAATAATGAAAAAAATAACATGACTAAGAAATTGGATTGACTTGCTGAATAATACTGAGAAATATGTTAATTACATATAAAAAAAATCAGTATTAGTTGGATTTTTAAAACAGAATTGAGCAGTAAATGTTTCTCTGTTCATCATGTCACACCATCTGGCAGAGAATGATCATAAATACTTCAATTCAATTCAGTTTTATTTATGTATTGCCAAATCACAACAGCATTTGTCTCGAGGCGCTTATTATAAGGTAAAGACGTCACTATAGTACAAAGTTACAATCGGTAACTTCTGTAAACACTAATCACTAGTCATCTCACTGACTGGGAAAGCCCTTAATCACATGATTTAAACTCAGTATTTTCCCAGGTGCTTTCATGCAGCTGTGTGCTTTTAATCTGAAAGTCTTCTTTTGTTTGCTCTGGAAAGTTTCTGACGTTTAAGGGCGTCAGATAAAACAAGAGGAAGCTGGTGAACATTTGAAGATTCATGTAAAACACAGACTGTGGTGACGTTTCTGACGTGTGACGATGTGATTTCTTTCCAGTTTGAATATGCCCTCAGACATCTGTATGCGCTGGTGAACCTATGTGAGGGAGGATATCCTGCAGAGAGGTATAGACCACTTCTCATTTAATCTAACCACTTTCATCTGAGTTTCTGTTCTTTGTTTTTTTTCTCTCTAATTCATTGTCAGTCATCTGATTTGGGGTATTTTTATATATATATACAGTATGTGGATTCAAGCTGATTTTATCTCAGATTTTAGTCGATTTGTTTCTCGTAGATAGAAGTAGCTATACACTAGTACGAAACCTTTGCACCATTTAAATGTGGCTTTTTTTGTTTTGTTTTTTTAAGACTCTCCTGTCTGTTATCAGTGTGTTAATTACTATTAAAATGTACCTCTTTTTGTAACATTTAGTCTACACAACGGTGTACCTTTTTTTTTTTTTTTTTTTTTTTAACTTTATATTTTATTGGTTTACATCAGATATCTTTGGGTTTTGCTGCGTTTTTGTCAAGGGGAAAGCTGTTTGAATAAATCATCTTGGTTTCTAGGAACATATGAAGTGAATTTTTCACATCAGTCCTTAAAAATAACATTTTTGACAGATAATCAGTAGTCGCAGCCTATAATCAGTCATATTTCTTACTGAAAATTGATGAAGACACTCTGTTTCTTGTGGAAATATATTTTTTGGCAATCTAATACTAAGGTAATCTTGTTTTGTTGTCTCTCCACAGCATCCAGCAGGCCATGGACACCGTGTGTGGCCACTAAAAGGATTTCTGTGAAACATCAAAGCCTCTGGTTCTTCCGCTTGAGAAGCTGAGAAAACTGAGCATCTCTTTGCACCACTTGGGAATCAATCTGATGTGGAGCTGATGTTATTGTTTTATGAGCACACTATAATTTTTTTAAAGTCGTTTTTGATTTTACTGATTTTTCTTTTATGATGACTTCACAGTGAAGAGCGTGCAAGACTTTTTATTGCTACCCGTTTTGTTTTTAGAACAAAATACACAATTATAATATGGACTGCAAATAAAATTGTTTGCTAAGCTTTATTTGTGGTATTGTCAAGGGCAGACCACTAAACGATGAATGTTAAGCCTCAAGAGACTTTTTTGTGACACTGCTGGGAATAAAATCCGATGGACCAAAGGTGACATGCTTTCTGGATGATATTTCTAATAGCTGCTGAAATAGTAAACAGCAGCTAACCTCGGAAGGATTTCTTTTCCAGATAATTCTGCATTTCCTATCATCAGAAACCTTTAAGTTAGCACACCACTGTGTGATAAACACATGAATACACCCATATCCTCTTTGGCTGTGAACTGCTGTGAGCTTTAACAGGATTTTGGACTCCCTGTGATCTTGATTTTTAACAGCTGATAGTTTATTACAGGATATCAATGAGCCTGGGAGCAGGTCTATATTAACAGAAACAGAACAGAGACTGTGGGGTCATCAGAGATCAGGTGAAAGGCTTGAGATTGATCAATTAAAAACAAACTTGGTTATACTAGTATCATTGATTCATGTACATTCCTTTAAAAATATATTTTAATGGAATTTCCTCATTTTCCACTGCAGAAAGAAATCTAAATAAAGTAAAAATGCACTCACTAAACATTGCTAATACTGGCTTTGACTCATTTTTGCCTTGAGAGCCGTTTTAATTCTTCATGGCACAGATTTATTAGGGTACTGGAAGCAAACCTCAGACACTTTGGATATGATAAAATCACATAGTTGCTGCAGATGTCGGCTGCACACCTGTAATGCAAATCTGTTGTTCTAAAATGTCCCAATGTTCTCTGTTGGATTGAGATATGGTGACTGTGGACGCCTTTTGAGTAAACTATTTTCAAGGAACCAGTTTCAGATGATTTGAGCTTCATGATATGTTAGCCTGCTGGAAGCAGCTATCAGAAGATGGGTAAACACTGTGCTGAATTGGTACTAAGAGGGCCAAAGCTTGCTGAGAAAAACTCTCTCACACCACAACCAGAAGGCTAAACTGTCAGTTCAAGGCAGAATGGATCAGCTTTCATGTTGTTCACACCAAATTTTGACCTTGCCATCTGAATGTCGCTCTCATTAGACAAGGCAATGTTTCTCCAACCTTTTGCTGTCCAGTTTTGGTGAGCCCAAAGAGGGACTTTCAGTCTAAGTTTTCCATTCTAGTTGTAGCATTTTGGCCATTCTCCTTCGACCTCTGACATCAACAAGGCGTTTTCACATGCAGAGCTGACACTCAATGGGTATTTTCTGTTATTTGGACTTTTCTCTGTAAACCTCAGACATGGTTGAGTGAGAAAATCCCAGCAGATCAGCAGTTTCTGAAATACTCAAACCAGCCCATCTGGTACCAACAACCATGCCACTTTCAAATTCACCTAATTTACCTTCTTCCCCATTTTGAAGCTCAGTTTGAGCAGGTCATCTTGACCATGTCTATATGCCTAAAAGCACTGAGTTGCTGCCATGTGATTGGTTGACTAGTGATTTTGCATAAAAAACAAACAACAAACAAACAAACAGTCAAACACTTGAACCTAATGAAGTCACATTTCCTTAACTATTTTTTGTCTCTCCAGAGTTCGGTGGAGACTGTTGTTATAAATATCGGTCATGCTTTTTAAGTCTAGTTGACAAGTTCTCATTTTGAGAAGAATTTTCGAACATATGTATATATATTAAAACATATGTAGGAAATGTGAATTCTTTCTCTTTATGTAAACTGTGGTAACTTAAAAATTATAATTTAGAAAACGAAAGAGATGGATTCCAGGGAGAAGTGAGCTTTCATTACCTCAAATTAGGAAGAGCTAATTACCTTCCAGTTAGCTGATCCGGAAGTTCTGTTTATTATTATTTATTGATATTATTTATAACACATCAAAGATAGTGTCATTCTAAGTATACTTTGAGTTTTGAACATAACACGAAACCCTTAAAACGCGACGAAAAACTATAAAATTGCTCCATCTAGTGGTGAAATCTTTACTTACATGTTAAAATTAAAACGGCTGTATTTATACTCTGGTTGGGTTCTTTAATTATTGGCTATTTCTCAGCCCCCGTATTTGTTGTTATTGACACTCTTGTGCAAAACCCTTGTGTCACCTACGGTTTTCTTTATATTTTGCGTGTAAATTTGGAAATAAGGGGCAGCAGTTCATTTAAAGATGTGCAAACATTCGTGGAAATACAGTATATCAGGCAGAGTTTTAACAAGATTAAAATTCAGTATTCGGTATGACCACCTTTATTCTTCATCACAGCCTGAACCATCTTAGGCAAGCTTTTTGTAATTTCTTTAAGGCCAGAGGGGCCGATGGCGCGATATGGCAGCCTCGCTTCTGTCAGTCTGCCCCAGGGCAGCTGTGGCTACAACCGTAGCTTGCCTCCACCAGTGTGTGAATGTGAGAGTGAATGAATAGTGGCATTGTAAAGCGCTTTGGGTGCCTTGAAAAGCGCTATATAAAATCCAATCCAAAATCCAATCCATTAAGTAGTCTTAAGGATGACTAGTTCTCCAGGCCTCTTGAAGGACATCCAAACCTCTACTTTTGCTCTCTATTCTCTGTCAAGATGATGATTCCACCCATTTTGATAAGATCTTCCTGACCGCTGAATGAAATGCATTCCAGACATGAGCAGACAAATCTTCAGGTTCACGTTACTTACGCAAAGGTAGATCTGTTCTGTAGTCGTGAGTCATCCTTTCTTATATGCACACTCTCAATACAACCATAACAGACAACACCTGCACATAATACACACACACACTCCAGTTGTCCAATTTCTTGAAATTTGCTAAGTTTTTAGAATTGCCTTTTTGGTGCAAACCTTCCCCCCAGTTGGTTCATTCAGGATTTTTCATCCAGCTAAGGAACAGGAACAAATTATGTCTTTTTGTGACAGGCTGGTGATTACAAAGTGCCAAAAGATACAATTAAAACAGTTTCTTTGCTAAGTTGTCTGTTATGTGTAGACATAACACTGGTCCATTTCTTCTTTTTATGCTTGAATGATTCCCAGGTCAATGTTATATGCGTAACACAAAACTTAGAAGAACATCTGGATCCTTGGTAGTAGTAAAACTGAAAGAAATGGTGGTTGAGGCCTTCATTTTGAACAGCAGTGTATGTCTCTGTATAAGCTCTGCAATGGAATTACCATCAGTATATATGTACATGTCTATTTATTTATTTATTTGTTATTTGTGGGAGATATAAAAAACAACAACTTAATTTATGAATGCCCAGGTTTTGGGGTACTGACCTGAAAAATCTGACTTCAGGCATCTTAAATTTTTGATTTGATAGCTTTAAATTTAAAGTAAGGTATTCGAAATTTCATCTTACAAAAAAGTAAGTGGAAATGTTGAAAAGTTTAAATTTTTAGAAACGTAGCTTGAAATTATCTTCTTCGTAGTAGTAGTAGTAGTAGTAGTATGTGTTTATGTTAATTTTATGCGTCTTAGTGAACTTTGTTTAAAAATGTTATAGTATAATGTAAAATGGAAGTGAAATCCACTTTGTGTGTGTTTACCTGGAACTGTTAAAAGTTGAAACTATTTTTATTTTTATCTATTTATTTACTAGATTATTTTCAGCCAGAAAATAAACCTGTGGACATTTTCCACAAATTATACAATTTTTAACAGCTCTGTCCTGTCCATTATTAGTTTTAATTATAATTTTTAAGCTTTAAAACTGTAATTATTGTTTATACACCGCTGTGTATAAACACATCGCCATTTTTGACATTTTAAGCAGGCATCAAGTCTACCACCTAACCGCGGTGAGAACGGCCCAACGGGGAGGCGGCCTCCTTAGCCCCGCCTTCTCCATAAACCAGGAAGATAACCTCACCGAAACCCGTCTTGGTAACGTGAAAACGTCCCTGTGTGCCGGAGAAAAGCAGTAGCAGCAGACCGACTTCCAGCTGAGTTACATCGACAGGAAGATAAAAAGCAAATTTCTAGATTGAACCCCAGCTGCGTTGCTTTTAACCGAACATAGCAGCCTTTTTAGCTCGGTTAGTTAGCTTGTTTGCTAACTTTAATAGAGACTCTTGTAGAGCTTGCGCAAGGCGCCTTAGTAAATCATCTCGATTTTAAATCGCCGTTAACATCTCACCATGGGATCCAGAGCGTCCAGGTTACTCCGAGAAGAGGAAATTGAAGAAATTAAGAAGGAAACTGGCTGTAAGTTGAGCTCAGAGTTGAGAGTTTAGTCCTTGTGTGAAGACGAAACCTCTTGGAAATTAGCTAGTTGATTTCTGTACTCTCATATTTAGATGTCTTTGGCTGACTGCTTTTTCTGATTGAGGCTGTAACTCTCTATATTTTGCTAGTGTAATCGATTGCATTATATCGGTGAGGGGTTATTGTGGATTGAGTTGTGTATCAGCTATCTTTGGCTCATCTGATAGTCAAAATCTTTGTCGCCGCAGTTTCCCACAGTCAGATCACTCGCCTGTATAGCCGTTTCACCAGCCTGGATAAAGGGGAAAACGGCACCCTCAGGTGAGCAAAAACATAAACAGGAGCCCCAACCTGCACCTTATTTGTTTTGTTCCTTTACCAGTACACACTACAAGGACTCCGTAGGTCACCTAAGCAGTTAAGTTTTCTGGTTGACTTGAAAGTGAGTCATAAAAAAACCCACACCTCCAAGGGTATTTAAATTGAGAAAATCGTACAGTGTGTAGTGTTTTACTAATTTGGCTTCTCTGAATGTGGTATTTATATTAATAAATTAGGTCTAAGACAAAGTGTTGTGCTGAGATAAAGGTGGGCAATGTGAGATCTGTCTCTCATTTCAGTGATGAAATCATGTAATAAATCTTTCTCCTGTCACTGACTATTCATCTGGTTCAGATTCTGTTAACTGATAGGTGAAGAGACTGGTAATCATTAAGCAGCTAAAATTTTAATTTGACGGCCCTTTCGTTATTTGAAAATGATTCCTTGAAGGGGAAAGGGCAGTCAGTTTCTCAAGGGCAGATGAAACCCCCCATGCACACACTCTGTTTGGTTTCATTCAACTTAGATATATGAAAGATGTTGTGTTTACACATAATAAGTTCCTGGCTGTACTTTTTTTTTTTTCTTGCTCAAGTGCTTCCAGTCACAGTAGAAGTCACGTTTGTTCAGTGTGACTTCCTTATCGTTTCATTAGTTTTCACAACAGTGAGATTTCACAGATCTGTTTCTAGTCCAACCAACTGGAGTAAGAAACATTTTCAGTGTGTAACAAATCTGTACAATGTTTTTAACAATTTTGATTTATGTCAGATTTTTGCATTCATCACATTATTCATCACATGACCTCATTCGTTTTGCTATGTGTCATGTCTTAGTAAAGCTCATCAACTCTCCATATAAGACTGGTGGTGAATTGTTAGGTTAAAATGAACAGTTAAAACATACTGAGTTTAGAATTGAACTGTGATCACGTCTCCTTATTTTTACAGTCGAGAAGATTTCCAGAGAATCCCCGAGTTGGCCATCAACCCTCTGGGAGATAGAATCATCAATGCATTCTTTCCTGAGGGGTGAGTAGTCTGTGTTAATGCTCTGCAGTAGTTTGGAAAGCTTGTTTTTGCACTACTATAAAATTGAGTCACCAGCACCATCGCCACAAAGCTGGACCAGGCTGTAATGCCTTTCAGTTGTGGTTTCCTGACTGCAGACTGGAGAAGCTCAGCCCTTACTGCCAAGTCTGTGTGGAAGTAAATCAAATGGGGTTTTGAGTTGTATACTTGACAGTTATTTGGATGTTTTCATCACTGTGGGAGGGGAAAAAAACCAACAACAAAAAAACATATGTCTTTAAATATATCATTAAAATCCTAAAAGGTCACATGTGTAGGCGTTGTAATTGCAGCTCTGTCTTTTAATGGTTTCAGACGGATTCTGGTTTCTCTGGTTTTGGCCTGTTTGTTTTTTGTTTTTTTTTTAAACTTGAGAATAGATGTAGAAACCATTCAAATCTGCACAGTGGTGTTAGGTTACTAGCTCATTGTGGTGCCCACAATATGCATTTGAGCACAAAGGTAATCTGACTGAACTTTCCAGAGAGCTATAGTAAATATTTCGTGCTTGTGATTTTTAGAGAGGACCAGGTAAATTTCCGGGGTTTCATGCGGACCCTAGCTCACTTCAGACCCATCGAAGACAACGAGAAGAACAAGAACCCTTCAGCTACTGAGCCCCTGAACAGCAGGACAAACAAGCTGCTCTGTGAGTATTGGGGTGGAACTGGTATCATCTTAGCGTGGGTTTAAGAGTATCTGACTTACCTGTTTCTTTCTTTTCAGTTGCTTTCCGTCTGTATGACCTGGACAGAGATGACAAAATCTCCCGAGATGAGCTGCTGCAGGTGAGTGGATTGGCTTGGAGTCATCATGTAGTTTGTGGTTCACACAGTGAATAATTAGTGTGTTTAAACATTACAGAATCTTTTGGCAACTGTGAGGCTTACAAAAAAATTAATATCTGTAATTCCACACCCATTTATCAGAAGTTCAGTCAGCCCTGTGTAGTCATTCTTTAGTTGAGATGTCATGTATCATTTTTCCGAGGTCAAATTGTAATTTCCCAAATAAAAACATCAGCATACAGGTTAAATTTTACATGCATGGGATTGTCGTCTGTTAATATAGCAAAAACTGTAACATTTATAAGAAACCTCTATGTCATATTAACTAACTTTTCTGTATAATTTCACTAGAATAGATCAGTATGTCACACTTCCCTCTCTTCTCTATTCTTGTTTCGGTTCACACATAAGTTTCAAGTTGTTTTTTGTTTTTCTCTTGGTTAAAGATAATTTGTCACTTCCACTTAGGCTAAATCTGATCTAATTGAGGTGATGAATGCAATCAATTTGAACCACAATTCCATAAATTCATCCTGCTGTAAATGTGAGCAAATGACTCTTTCCTTTACGTAGATTTCATAAATGATTTTGAGCCAGCCTTCAGAATGTAACCACATCTTTATTTCGCTTTTGTTTTCCATGTATTTGTATTTGTCTTCTTTAGCTTGAATGTTCTGTGCTTGAATGTTCCCAGAACACAGAACACAATTAATGGTAATGATTAGCTACTGTTGGTCTGTATAACCTCCAGCACTTTGTTCCTACTCTTTGGTGTCTTTTATGGTAGGAGTAATAAAATAAAAGTTAACAACATTTTTCTAACCGGATCCACTTCAAGTACGTGAAGCAATATTTTGGTTGAGATTTGTGTAATTTTTTTTGTGTAATTTTTATTCCCCTGTAGATAGAACTATTTTGACTTCAAATTCTCATATGTCTTTAATGTGGTGGCTGTTTGCATCTGAGGCCTCTTGGAAGCCCTCATAAAGTCTGGATATGATTTCATAGCTACCTTCTTGCTCCTATATTACAGAATCTAAGACATTTTCAGATGCTACTTTTCCTTTCTGTGAATATCAGTTATTATTTCTGTAAATGTATCTCTACAGACTTTAAGTTTGACAAAGGAGCAAGTTCTATTGCACCACATTTGTTTTAAAGTGTTTTACAGAGAGGAGGATTTCACCGTCAAAGAAAACTTTGCCCTTGTGCTGACAATGACGTGATATCTCACCTTAACTACAGGCTGATCCTTTCCAGACAGTCTAATATCCTGTATTTTGGCTTCCTTTGCACTCCCTCTGTGTTATTTGTCGTCCCGCTTTAAAGCGGGTCAAGCTCAGTGACATTCTCTGACCTGTAATTGCTTTAAGCTCAGGGTTAATGACTCAGCCACATCTCTTGTTTTGCGCAAAACATTTCACCGTGTCACCTGCTTCGTGTAATGCATGAACCTGTAGGGCTAAATGTGTATTTCTGAGTACTATTTGTGCACTCGTTTTTCACTCATTATGCGTGTACCATCAGTTATTATAGTGAATTTCCTGGTCAAGTGTGGCTTTGCCAGTGAACCAAAATAGCTACAAATGATCTTGTGTATTGCAAAAATATACGTCACCTTGTTATTTGGTGACTGTTAAAAATACATTTTGCTGGTTTGTTCCAGGTCTTGCGGATGATGGTTGGAGTTAACATTTCAGATGAACAACTCGGCAGCATTGCTGATAGGACCATCCAGGAGGCTGACACAAACGGCGATAGCTGCATTTCCTTCAATGAGTTTATCAAGGCAAGCTTTGTGGTCAACATACATATTTGTACTGTTGTGTTTTCCTTTTTAAGCTAGCCACTGAACCATTGCTGCTAAACATAAAATGACATAACAGATGCTGTTTGAAGGATTCTTTTTAATTAAAAACTGACCACTACCATGTGCAGGTATATTTTTAGCATCTGAGGCCCCAGTGGTACACAAACTAGAACCCAGGACTGACCACAGAAAAGAAGGAAAAATATATATATCAAGCATGCATTTTACATAGCACAGCATGGTTTTCCAGTGGACAAAAATTTGATTGTGTATCTTTGTTAGTTATTAAGAGAGGATGAGGATGAAATACTTCCAGTTAATTAAAGCCTTGGTTTTCACAGTTTGATTTGTGTGGACATTTACAAGCAAGTTAAACTGTCTCAACCTCTAACTCTTCCAAAGACTTGTTTTAGTTAATATATAATGTGCTGTTTTCAGCTTATAGTGACAGTTAAAGGTGTTTTATGGCACCACTGGACAAAAATGTCACACTATGTTGTAACATTGAGATTTAAATCGTTTGTGTGGGACTTATGTCGCAGTGGTGTAATGGGTGAACCAGCACCCAGGACAGGGGTGATGGTTAACTGAAGTGGCAGGAGAGCTTAGACATGTTTTTTGGGATTGGTTTAAAACAGATGTTCTTTTAAGCCCCAGCTGCAAATGTAAACTTTAGAGCAGCACATTTTTCTGTAGTATAAACTTGTCTTGTTTTTGTTTATTCGCAGGTCTTGGAAAAGGTGGATGTGGAACAGAAGATGAGCATCCGGTTCCTGCATTAAAGTTTCATTATTGTTATCATTTTTTTTGTAATCCTATTTAGAGTAGCCCTTGAACATGTCAGTTGATTTCAGGACACAATCTCATCCGGCTTCTCAACAAGCTGCTGTGGCCCACGCTATGGATTCATTCCTTTAGGCCAAGCATTGGGTGGATACCATAATAAATCTTGAGTTTCGGCCTTTGCACTGCTCTGTAAACAAAGGGAAAAGTTGCGTGCCTTGGGTTGTTTTATGCAATGTGACTATGTATTTTTTTCCCCCAGTAATGATACATTATTTATTAGGAAACTTTTTAGAGGATCATAGTTATTACCACTTCTGTTCATTTTTCACATGGAAAAATAAATATTTATAGCATGGCAGATTAACTTTTTGCTATGGCAGTGAGTAAGTTTATACGTTTAATCATGCTGCTCCACTGATATTTAGCCCATGCTGCATCTTTGTCCATATAAATATGCAAAGATTCAAATTTGTGTGATTCCACTTCAAAATGTCAGTGTTTTTAATGCCATCATGATATTATGAATTGTTTCCTTTGAGCGAGCCAGACCAGCCAATCCGAGTTTGTCTCTTGAAGCAAAATCGGACTGACCTGTTCCTCGGGTTCTTGTGTAACTCACTGAAGTGTCTGGTTCCCCTTTGTAAGTTATTAGCTAAACAGTAACCCATGGCCATGTTTGTGTACTGTTTCATATAATTAACAGAGCTACTGCCAGTAGAATCTAAAGCTACTTTTAGCTGCTCCCGTATTTACAGTGGGTAGGACCACATGTTTGATGTTGGCAGTTTTTAAGCCGGATGCCCTTCGTGACTGGGATCAAACCCTGGAATCTCACTTGTTAGATGAATGTGTAAACCACTACACCATGGATCAACTGCTACCTGTAGACTCAAATTATGGGCCTGTTGGAGCCACTGCTGGTTTAAAGGAGTGCCTCAATTAGAGGTGAGAACAGTGGCATGAAGATTTCAAAAATGCTGGTGTCTCATCAGTATGTGAGACTTTCACAGCAGGTTTTTTGATATCCTCAAAAAGTATCTGCCACCTGGACCACCCCTCAAAGGCTTTAAGACTTAATGAAGGCCTTGCTATGAGTACTGTGTTGGAAATTGGGCTGTGGATCAGTTAGTCTGTAGACTTAGAGCAGGCGAAGATAACATACTGTGCTTTTACTCATTTGATCAGTTTCCCTGCAGCTAAGGAAAAATGCTGATTTCTCCTCTGCTCTGTATTTCTTAGAATGTCTTTCCTTACTGACCAGCGCCTGATGCATTGGACATATTATTTTTTGGGACATGTCACTGTGCATGACCCCTTTTAAATCTTTAATGTGAGTCTGTGAAGTCATTACTAGAGCACCCTCCAGTGCAGGAAACACAGCTCAATCATTTTATCAATCTGTGATCATCAGTCAGATGTGAATCACGTTATGTGATGTTGGTCGAGGTATTATCAAAGTGATTCAGGAATTTGATTTGAATAAAAATAAGTGCCATGCTTCTTTGTCTCATTTATTGGGATGTTCTTGTGACATTTTTGTGCTACTCACACGGTTTACATCCAGCTTGGAAATTTTATTTATTTATTCTTTAGGAATTAAAACATTGTAGAGTGTGATAAAATTAGAATATAACAGACTACAACTTCATATGTTAGATGATGATTTCTTGAATTGAATATTTGGCTGATAACAATGACAACATTGACATATTAAATAATATATTGTAGATATACTTACTGTATATATAGGGATATAAAGTGGACCTATCATGGTTTTCCTTCTTTTTCTGTGTAACATACTGTTAGAACTGTGGATACTAAGCATATCCAGATTTCTACATGATGAAGTCAGTGTGTGTACAAAGTGATCCCATGTTAACAAACTCCATTTTCAACAAGAAAATTGTATTAACTGCGGGACCTCAAAGGGAGAGGAGTTAAAGCAGCCTGTTTTTGACAAAGGAGAATAAGTGGATGACCCAGAAATATAAAAAATCTTCCATAAAAATCAATGGGAGGATTCTGGAAATGTCAAAGGTGACTTTTATCAGATCCCTGCCCCCACAAAGTCAATCGACAGTTAACACAGGAAACAGATCATCATGTTACACTGATGCGGGCACACAGCAGATATTCATAAATAATAATCACCTGCTGAGTTTTAGACTTGCTATAGTGCCATAAGGCCCTAAATAGGACAGAAAATGATTATATGGAAATTTGAATCATCTCAATCAAAACATAATAACATGCTTTATTATTGTTTTCTGCTAATTATAAAACGTTGGATGGTAATTTGTATGTAATTTGTAAAAGCGCTGTACCTTTAAATTTAGCACAAAGCAGCCATTTCTCTTGTGTGGCTGGTGGGAAGCAGCTAAGGTTTAAACAAGAGTAATATGACTGTGCTTTCGGTACTATTTCTACTATTAGAGGATAATTTAGATAATTTCAAAAATTGTGAAAAAATTTACCTTTTTTAAAAATATTTTTTTTGTATTTCAGAAAAAGACAGAAAAAAGCTGTGGGTTATGGTTCACTCAACCCTGTTACCGATACCCTGGAACCTGAAAAATCACCTTCATAGGGAATTTTCACTCAGTTTCAGATAAGCCTGAATTAACATGAATTTAAGCAACTTTTTGACATCCTTGCTCAAGTTTTTAATAATCACATATTTTCAAATATATGCTTAGATACACTATCAATATAATGAATAAAACTATCATAAAGGCAACAGATTAAACCCTTTTGTGAGCTAATAAAAATATTTTTGCTTACTTTTATTGAAAATGATATGGTGACATGGTTACATTTCAAGAAATATTACTTAACGGTGTTTTATATGTTTTTAACATGTTTTTATAAAGTTGATTTCAATATGCACGGTAACAGGGTTGCAAATAAGTGCTAATATTAGTGTTTTCTCAAAAACAGAAGCAAGTTGTGGAGTGTAATGCACTGTGAAAGTCAAGGACAAGTGTAATTATGTAAATAAAGGAAGGAAACTTAGACTTTACCTTGTCTTATTTTGGAAATATGTGTAATATTGTTGCATTGGTTAGCGTGACAGTCAATCTAGTCAGAAGGAACACCACAAGCAGTGCATGATTACTGTTCTAGAAAAAGTGGTTTAACAATCGTAGGAAAGAAAAAAAAACATGTATAAACAAAATCAACAGTGGATTTGTGACTATTTTAGATGTTAGATGTGACATGAAAACTAGCATTCAAGCAGTTTAAAAAATCGTAATTATTAGCAAATACAATAAACACTGATAGTCATTAACGGAGTCAACGGAAAAAGCAGGGGACGATCTTATGCAAAAAAACCCAAAACGACAACAAAAAACCCCAAACAAAACAAAAGCATTAAGTGGACAACACACAAAAATAAAATAAATAAAAAATATATACTGATATTTATTATTTTTGAATTCAGATATGGTTTAATGTAATACGCAGTTTCCTTTTTAAACGTTGTGAAAAACTAAAGTAAATAAATTTGTGTTTGGTATTTTCCAAAGATTAACTGTATATGCCTCTTTCTGTGTTAATTATTATTATGATATTAAATAGGTTTGAATTTTAGTATTTTGTGTTTGGGGCAAATGTAATTCACACAACAAACATATTTTTTTATCATTGTGTGTGTGAATTATTTTACATTTTTGGGGGTGACCCAGTTAGCGGCAGTGAAGCGTTCCATGTTCAGGACACAAGAAGAACAACTTCCGGGGCGGGTTTAATGTTGATTGACAGCTATCCAGCGCAATCCTTCTTCCGTTAGCTCGTAGTAGCGGAGCGAAAATGGCGTAGAACGTAGGGTGTTCGGGAGAACGGGACGACAGGACCTTCTTCTCTCCTCGTTTGCGGTAACCGGGGAAAGAAGAGGGTCCAGAACTTTATTTCTTCGCCGCTGTGGTTTCTCTCAGTAAGATAAATCAGACAGTCGTTCGTTTGGGAGTCCTAAATGTGTCGCCGTAGCGGAAGAAACCCCCTCTCCTCCCCACGGCTTTTGTTTACCATTGTGTGCAACTGCAGCTCAGACCACAGAGGAAATATCTCTGCATCCTTTCGGTCCAACTCGCACCAAGGTCAGTGCTTCGGTCAGCTTTTACTTAAACCTCTGTCTTCACTTTTTGAAAACTGTCGACAATTGTATGCCAGCGGACTTCTACGTTGTGTTATTTGAGTTATTTTAAGGAGTCGTGTGAATATTAACTGAAAGTAACACCATCGAAAATTATGTTTGCCTGCATTAAATGACACTGTGTCCATTAAGCACCACTGAGCACTATAAGAGTCTACTGTAATCTCTGTTTAAAGCTGAAGTGATTCGTAATCGAATAAATTAACTTAAGGAGCAGAATCGATTGCAGCATTATATAATGCATTCATTCTGCAGTACTGTGTGAAACTCTTGAGCCACCCTTCATTTCTATGAATTTTTTCCACTGAGTCAGACTCAATTATTATTATTTTTCAAAGTGGCTTCAGGCTTTCTTAAGGTCTTTAAATGTTGTTGTTTTTTTGTTTTTTTTACATTGGCTGCTTTTTCACTCATTTTCAATCCAGTCATTATATGTTATGTATTTATTTGTTAAATCACTTAATAATCACCTAGTCATTGAAGCACAAAAAAGGCACTTAGCTCAAGGGATGAACTGTGTTCTTCTGTTTACACATAACAGACAGCTTAGAAAAAAAAGATTAAATTGAATGTTGAGATATCATTTTGGGAGAGAACAGAACAAAGGCAGTGAACATCCAAAGAAGAGCTTTAAATGTACATCAATATTGAATATTTACCATTTGCTGAGATAAAATGTAAAGAAATGAAGAGTGGCTCGAGATTTTTGTACATCACTGCATATCTAATTGTTCCAAATGCAATGACAGAATGTGCTGAGTATAATCATGAATAATGGTCATATTTCTTCTATGAAAATGACATGTGAATTGTTATTTTAGGAATAAACCGTCATTTAATGGAGTCATGAAACCTCGGCAAGTGATATTGCTTTTCAAATTAAACCCAGCACCACCAACATGTCACATCCGCCACCACCAAGACATTTGGAGGTAAACGGCCACTATCAAGATGACCTCATTTGGGCATGTGGGACACCGGTGCCCTCCTTCCTGCTGGGACATTAGCCACCTCTCCTCCAAAGCATCCCACGGATCATCAGTGCACACCATGTGCCGAAATTTTGGGCGGTCGGACTTGCATGATGCACACTCTGCTTATGTCTACATGTAGCCTAGCATTATTTTGTCTGCCAGAAAGTCCTTTAGAAATACGTGTGAGATTCTCTTCAGGCTGCATGTAAACATAGTCTCTACTTCCCAAATAGTAAGAAAGGAAAAACCTACTTTCACCACAGTTACACAAAACAGTTTGATAAAGAACAAAGTACCTGCTCCCAATTTTCTGGGAAACATAGCAAAAGACACAAGATACTGTAGCAAAGATCAAGGCCTGTGATTTTCATTAGACTCATTGGGTGTGTTAATGTTTAGTTTTTTTGCTCTACCTCATTGCCATGGGAAGTCCAACAGGATGGACGAGGAGAGTGGTGAATTAGCTAAAAGGCTGTCAAGTGCCACAGAAAGTTGTATAATGTTGGATGATTAGTTTTGTTTCTGGGGGTCAAAAAGTGAGGTTGGGTGTAAATGGGAGAAGACTGAGCAGCACACAAGCACACGATGCACACTGTCACTCATTTTGGGTACAAAAAAAACCACTGAACCACTCAAACTGTGGTCTCCTATGCATCTGTTTTGCATTGTATTGTGCTCTCCTTTGTCAGGTCGGCAGGTGTTTCTTTACATATAGCACAGAGATAAAATTGGGAAGTTTTCCTTTTAATGTCGAGTCCTTTAGATAGAAATCTGGCAACTTGTATTATTTCAAATTTGTATCCTGAAGCATTCTGATTCAGTTTTCCTTCGTCTGGTCTCTTTCACTTTAACATGTTTTTATTTAGTTTTTTCCCATGTAAATTGCTGGGATTGTTTTTCCCTCCTGCATGTAGGACGTGTATAATGGGACGTTCAGGTTGAGATAGATTTTCAGTTTTGATTTCTTTTAAGGAATTGTGAGAAGACACAATTAGATCAAAAGTATCTGCTTTATCAAATATGCTTTATCTCACCCAAAAGAAACCTGGTCTCATTTTTCTTTTTCTTTATTTTTTTTATTTTAACAGAAGTATAATGCAGTCACTTGAGGAAGAAAATGCCAGTTTCCCCCTGAATTACGCAGGTAATTATCTCAGATTTCAGAGAAACCCATTTCATTTACAAAAGAAAATGCTTTTTTTAGGATTAGTGAAATTACTGAAAATCCTAGAAGAAGCTTTACATTTAATTTAGCGATCCACCTAATGGAATCAAACAAAGTCCTGCTTGTTTATTTTAATCTGTAGTTTTTTCTTTAGGTAGACAGCTCTTGGTCTGTCGGACATTATGGTGTTTCTTTAGGACTAGCCGTACAAAGAAATTCTTCGCAACTCAGTTGATGTATGATGCATCTAAACTGCATTCAGACATGTATTTGAAAGCATAAACAAGTAGCAAAGAGTGAGGCTGGTCAGAGCTTCTCATGATAATGTAATCTAACAAAATGCATAATTGTTGCTCAAGTGAATGCATGCTGCTTCTGTACATTTTCAGTTTCTTTTGTTCACTTTTGTGATTTTTACAAAGGAGAAAAATCACATTTTACCGGGATTTGTGCAATATTTGATCCTAACTGTCATGTTGTTGACCAAACTGTATATTGTATAAACAAGTGACAAGTTGTTTGAAAGCAACAAAATCACCAATGTCTTCCATTAAGATATGTATAGACTCATGTGCATTAGCTTATTTAGCGGGACTGTGGTGCCAACATTATAGTAGCCGTGCATGACCAGTAGTGATGCTTGCTTCATGAGGAATAGTGAAATCGATTTTTAGGCTAAGCTGGAGCGCCAAACTTTGGAAACCATTTCAGTGAAGTTGAAGGGTGGTAGACTTCGGCACATTTAAATACACTGCATAAAGACACAGCTTTACTCTAAACTCTACTGCAAAATCTCATTTTCATCACATGACTAGTTTGTGCAATCGAAATACAACTAATCTAAGGCACAATCAGGGTAAGTTAAGTATTTATCAAGTCATTTACTATAGCATATATACTTAAAATAAGTAACTTTTTTATTTATGCACTATAAGGCATTAAAAGAATTAGTTAATATGCAAAAGCCAAAAATCTCCCAAGTCTCACGTGTAGGGCTGCCACGATTAGTCGACTAGTCACGATTACGTCGACTATCAAAATCGTCGACGACTGATTTAATAGTCGACGCGTCGTTTGAAGCTTTGTAAGATCACAAAAGACGCAGGAATAAGTAGTAGGATTTAAGAGTGTAATAACGGACTGAAACAGAAGATGGCAGCACTGCATGTACAAGGATGCCAGCTGCCGTTACACTCCGAAGAAGAAGAAGAAGAAGCAGTGTCCCAGAATTCATAGCGCGGCCCTGCTCAGTTTTCAACAATGGCGGCAGCTAGTTAGTTTTAATATTACTCTTATTAATCTTTCTGGGTCACAAAATAAACGTTCAACATATTTTCAGGCGAGAATGTAGCTGTGTAAACCTCAAATATCTGCTCAGTTTATCAAGACACTGCATATTTTCAAAAGCGCTCCGACGTTTTCGGAGACGTCTGTTACCCACTAGCTCGATAGCTAGCCGGGGGCAAGGCTCACTAGAGCCCGTGAGAACACCGGACTCCCGGCAAATCGTTTTCAAACCCACCACCGTCTTTCGCTACTCAGGTTAAACATATATAAGTCACTTAGATAACTTAAAAATGTTATTGTTTGGCCTTTTTTTTAGTATTTTATTTGTTCCTGAGTAAATCGGTTTGGCTGAGATTAAAGTTAGGCCGAATAAACGTCAAGCAGACAACTGATTATCAGAAGTGTGAGATGTTCGAGAATATACTCCGGTGTCCCGTTATATTTTAGATATCAAGGAGTTTATTAAACTTTACCGAAACAATCTGTAAATCTCATTAAATTTAATAAACTATCATCTTGTCTTTATTTTTAGTTAGCACATACCCTAAACACTTAAAACTGTAAGCTAATGTTATATAAGAGCAGATGCTGCTGGTGCAATAAGCTGTACGTTTTACGTCCAATGGATGCATGATCCGATTAGTCGACTAATCGCAAAAATAATCGGTGACTAGTCGACTATCAAAATAATCGTTTGTGGCAGCCCTACTCACGTGTGACAATGATGAAGAAATGTTCTATTAGGAATGAGTTTCAATTTAATCCTAGACTTGGATCTGATTGGTAAGGATCCGACATTGACTTTTAATCCTAGAATAATGATCTCACAGTGACATCACTTTGTACATATTACCTCATAGTTATGGGATTCAAAGCGTTATATTTTAATCCATAAAATTGTATTTGATTAGAGTTTTAGAAGCAATAACCTACAATAATGCATGAGTTTAGTGCCCGGGTGAAAATGTTTAAAGGTTTCTGTAGCATCACGTGGAAAGGGTTATCTCCACCCATTTTTATTTTATTTGCTCACGCAGTCAATTAGACACTTCTTTCTTTAGGGAGTTAGGGATTTATCACTGAAAGCTTAGGATATTTTCTGCAGAACAAAGTGTATTCTAGAGCAGCTGTAGCATCATGTTATTACATTAGTACACGAGAGATGCTTTAAACTTCAATCGTAGCATTTTTACATCCATTCAAAGCCCACTTCTTATTTAGAAATAAACAATGAAGTAGATCTGTGGCTGCAAAGGACTCACTGAGCGAACTTGACACTTGTTTGAAAAGCACTTTCTCTATGTACTGACTTGCACCGTCATCATCTCCACCCTGTCTTGGATACTTTGTTCTAACAACCCTGTAATGCTCTTTCTTGGAATTTGTAATCAACAATTTATAAGCAAGTAGACATCTAGCAACATTAATATATGGGTTTAAAAAATATGCATGTCTTAGCAGAATAATGAATGATTTGTATTGCATGCAATAATCCAACTTTGTAATGTGAACGAGTGTAATTAGGAAATTGAAATGTTCATTTTGGATGTTCTGTGAGGACTTGTTTGACACAACGGCGAGCACGTTGAAAAAGCTTCAACAGTTTTACAGACTACCCGCTAGTTTGTTACAGTAAAGAACGGAGTAGCTCTCCATTGTGTCAAATATGACCTGACAGTGTAGCCACAGTGCAGCTGAAAAACAAATCAACCTTTGTTCCCATTAAAAAAGGAAAAAAATGTATCAAGAGCTTAGGTAAGATTAACGACATCACTTTGTTGATCAACTTTTCCACACAGGACGTGGACTGTGTAGAAACTATGCACTCCAGAGGGAGGAAATGGGCATGCTTGTTATGTGTGAGCCTCTTGTCTGGTTTTGTATTAACTTTAAAAAAAAAGAAAAAAAGAATCTGTATCAGAAGTTCAGCAATAAAATGCAGCATGGTGCCAATTAAATTGATGGGTGTCGACTACAGTTTGAATGCCATATAACAAGAACCAAGGGTTCGTGCCATATAACACGAACCAACAAACCAAAGGTTTGTTGTCCTTAATACCACTCTGAGGCTGGTTATACACCAGAAAATTATTACTGAAGGAAGATTTGAACCTAATTCTAGCTTGGTGAGAAGATTGTAAGCAGGGACAAAACTACCTTTGCTCTCACTGAACTGCTGATCCTAAAATCATGGGAAGAATTAGGCTCTAACTTTATTAACAAAATAGCATTTACAGCAAATACACGAGATATACACTCACTGGCCACTTTATTATTTACTTTTTAATGGAACTATCTAAGCAGACAATCACATGGCAGCAGTTCAAAGCATTGAGGGCTGTATTTGTGGTTGAGATGATCTGCTGAAGTTCGAACCGAGCATCAGAACGGGGACAGGATTGTCTTATTGTTATTATGCAAGCATAAGAACATTAAGGCAAAGCTAAGAACGGGAAACTCAGGCTACAAAAACTGGACAACAGAAGGTTACGAGAGCAAGAGGATGATAGGGTCAGAATTTGGCATAAACAGTATGCAAGTATGGATCCATCTCACTTTCATAATCAAAGGTTCAGACTGGTAGTGGTGGCCTCAAATGGCCTCCACAGTCACCAGATCTCAATCCAATACAGCACCTTCAGAAGGTGGTGAAACAGGTCATTTACAACATGGATAGCAGCAACTGTGTGATGCTATCATCTCTAAATGGACAATATCCCTGAGAAATGTTTCAAACATCTTGTTGAATCTGTGCCATGAAGAATTAGTGTAGATCTGAAGGCAAAAACTGTACTGGCAAGATGTACTTAAAAAAGTGGCCACTGAGTGTATGCTATCCATTACAAACAAACTACAGTAAATCAAGATTACTTTGACATTTTAATTGAACTGAACTGAGGGTGACTCTGAACATTGACCATACATCTCAAAAGTTGACAAGTCACCAGACCAAATGCCACACTGCTTTCATGGCATTATCAGCAGCAGAGAAGGGATCTGAGAAGCTGTGTCAACAACTGTTGCCATCATCTGTAACAATTGTTAATATCTGCAGGTGGAATGGCATTTATCTTTCATAACAATGCCCTGATTTAACCTGCAACAATTAAGAAAGTGAATAATAAAAAGTAATTTCACTTAGTAGCTGTCAACATAGACTGTATATAAAAGTTGGATGTTGGCACAGTGAGGTCCAGTTCTGAAGCATTCTGGTCAGCAAACAACACATCAGAAGGGAGGGGTGAATCTGACTGATTAACCAAGGACACTTCATGGTCACACAGTAGCAACTAGCCAATCATAAAGCATACAGTTTTGTTTTGTATCCTTATAGCCTAAGTGGGGCCATAATTTACAAAATAAAACAATCATGCCGTATTCAGTAAGACTTAAAAATAGTGACCGAGGCCATAAACTCAACAGGAAAGTGGCAGATCAAAGAAGCGGGAGGGTTTTTCCATCTTTACCTTAAGAATTGATTTTTCAATGAGGAGGCGCCCTCTGCTGGTCCTTCTAAAGAATGCAGGTTTGAGGCAGGTTTAAGTATTCACACTCTTGAATGTTAGAGCTGCATCCATTGTTTACAAACAATCTGACATATTAGCGTTCTCTGATCTTCCCTTTATTTTCCAATGGAACAAACACATTTCAGCTAGAATCCATTATTAGTGATATAATTTTCTTTACAAGCATATGGAGGCGCATAAATGCCACCATCACCAAAAACCATATACAGTACGCAGCAGACTGAAGAACACATTTTCCCTAATCCCAGGTCAAGCTGGGTGTCCTGTGTACACTAGTTGACCATATTACTGGTAACACTTCTGTCTACCAGTCTGTTCTTAATGCGTGACATCTGTTCCAGCTGTGCTTCAAACTGTTGTCTCACCTGCAATGGAAAGCAAGTAACACATTTATTTGCTCAGCAGAGGGAATTATAATTTATTTCATTCCTGACTGGATTGCTTTATGCACCAATCTCTTCTATTGTGAAGTGAGTGTGAGCACTAATGAACCACAATATAACCCAATGAAAAAAATTAAAATTGGTTCTTTTGCTCAGACATGATACTATTATTTCAGTGTCCCACCTCATTCATGCTTTCTCTGAGTGGCTTCTGATCAAATGTGAGTGTGGATGCCTTCACCAGGGAGCTGCTGTTGAGGATGTAACTGCAGAGAGAATTAAGCAAGTTCTTGAAGATTGAGGGATGCAAAAAAATAACTTCAATGAAACTGTTTCCATTAAAGATCGAAAAATATAATTACCACCCACTTATTTATAAAGTGAATATTTAAACCTACTCATCAAGTATACAACATATACAGGGTTTGTTTCATCTCTGACCTGAGCTCACAACAATAAGTGAACAAAGCTCATAAGCCACATGTTTATTCTACCCTCCCCAGAAAAACATGTACACAAGTAGTCAATATGGTTGTGTGGTTAGTAGAAGCCGGAGGGCTTACCAGTTGATGTTTGCTTTGTAGAGGAGAAAGATGGACCGAATCAGAGCCAAACGTGAGGGTGCTGAGTGAATGACTTTCCCCAGAGCACAGCGGCAGCCACGGCATTTTAAAGAGCTGTAGATGCTGGGAGTGACCAAGACATTCATTAACAACCTGTGGATGACTGTGATTCCTCCAGTATTTTATCTATACCACTAAAGTCTAAGCTGTGCTTATGTCAATGCTTTGTGGTACAAAACAAATTCCCTCTACAAGGTCAATAAACGCTGCAGCTTTACCCTACTCACCAATTAGTCATTTCCCCTTTATGTCCTGACTCCATCTTGTCACTAATGACTACATCGTTGGTTACTCCTAAAGAAAAACAGGTAGAAAACCATTTAATAATATATTGGCATAAAACTTTTGAAAATCATCAGTGGAGTTTAAGTATAGTATCCCTGAAAAAACAGACATTAAAAGAGCATTAGGGAGCAAATGTGGTTGTTTTTGTCACTCTGGCACGAACAGCACGTCCCAGTTGATCCCACAAGTGTTCGATGGCGTTGAGGACAGGACTACAGGCAGGCTATTCCATCCCCTCCACTCCCAAACAGACGGCAGAAGAAACTACACCAGAGCAAGTGCGCTGGCCCAAGTAGTACCAAAGAAGTCAACACCGCCAGAGCTTAACGATTATCAAACAGCTGACCTCACGGCATGTGACAAAGGTACTGTAGATACTAAACATTTGCCCAGCTGAGACCACAGGCGAAATCACCTCTTGACCCTCAGCAGTTTGCACACAGACCAAATGTGGAAGCAATCACCTACATCCTGCAGGGAGCTTACTGCCATCTAGACAGTAATGGCTGCACAGTGAGGATTACCTTCTTTGATTTCGCAAGTGCATTCAACACAATCCATCTGCTGCTACTGAGAGAGAATCTACAGGAAATGTCAGGAAACACATCCACTGACAAACAGTCCACAGCATATGAGACTGGGGAAGTACTCTGTCTGTTTGGTGATGTTCAGTTCAGGAGCTCTGCAGGGGACTCTGCAATCTCCCTTGTTGTTCACCTTGCACACCTAAGACACTGAAGAGTTTAGCTCTGGGTTTAGGCACCTACAGAAATACTCTGATCAGTATGCAACGGTTTGATTTTAGAGGCAGAATGGGGAGTAGAGAGCACTAATGGATGATTTTGTGGCATGGCCTGGGAGGATTCATCTGCTTCTGAATATGAATAAGACCAGAGGGAATGTGATCTACTTCAGAAGGTTCCTTTTGAGGTGGTGGAGTACAGGTACCTGGGTGTCCACATCAACAGCAGGCTGAACTCTACTGGGGTCTGCTGGGGGAGAAGACTGAATAAACTGATTATGAAGGCTGACTCTGTAACTGGCTGTAAATTGGAAACTTTGAGGATATTGTGATGAAACTTTTCCATCACTAATAATCCTGACCACCACTGCGCTGAATAGGCAGTCTCTCTAAAAGACCGATTGAGCTTTGCAGCTACAGGAGAGGCATCTACCACCAGGCATACTACCATATTGCTATTGAATAATGTATTTATCATCTCATTGCTTATCTTACTCCAAAATTTTAGGTCATGTGGTGTAAACAGTCGCCATAAAAACAAGTCAAAATCCATCTACTATGAGTTTAGTTAAAAGCACTGTAAACTGATACTACATTTAACATAAACCCAATGCCTCAGCGAACAAGTGTTTAGAAATGAAGTGTGCTTACTTATGCACATAAGAGAGTCCATGCTTTTCATCTCCCCACAGACGCCTGTGGAGTCCGCCAGGACGGCGTTGCACTGGTGACAGTGGAGAGTCATCTGCTGTCTGTGCACTGTTCCTGTGGCTGGCAGCTTTAGGTCGTCGGTGTGTTTAATTAAAAAGCTGTCGTTAAATTCCATGTTTCACGGTGCCTAGCCAGCAACTTGCCCTCCTCGCGAATTTGAACAACAGAGGAAAGCACGCCCTCAGCGTAACCACGCCCCTACAAAGAAATGTACAAGCTACCAAATAACACTTTTCTACAAGTTTAACAAAGAAGTGTGGCTGATTAAATTATTTTAAATGTATGAAATTTCTAATAAAAATACGGTTTTAGAAAGAAAAAATAACCATGGGGGATATAAAAAAAAAATGCCGAAAAATGCACGGTTGTTCTGATTGGCTGTGAGGCACATCCGGTTAGAGTGAAGAGCCAATCAAATGTGTCGCGCTCCTGTGTTTTGAATCGGAGGCTAGTTTTAACCGACGCTGTTTGTGGTGAGGAGAAAGACGGACGTGTGCGCGAATTTTTTTTAAAAAAAAAGGCGAAATAAACTGTCACACCGACATGGATTTGGACTCCATGAAATATGCAGAATTGCGAAGTCTCGCTAAGGAGCTGGGACTCAAGGCGAACATGAAGGTAAGGGAGCTTTACTTTTTTAAAATTAGCTTCTAGCGAGGTTTGGTAGACTTACCTTGTATTCGCTAACGGTAGCTGGCTGTTCTCTAACGTCAACGTGTGTTGTGCAAACTACACTCAAATGCATTTTTTTTTCCCGGTTTTTTCCGGCAACATTAGGCCGACAAACTTCTGAAGGCAATAAAGCAGCATTATCAAGAAGAAAAGAACAAAGAGCCGAAGGAGCAGGTAACTTACTGCTGTTCTGTAATGTATCGGCTTTGTTGTCAGCATCTCGTGTGGACAGCGCTAATGCGTTTATGACTGTTCCAGGGGCAAGGTATTAATGATGAAGCTCAGGCGAAACCTGAGGTTGTCCTGGATTCATCTTGCAAGGAGGAAGTTTCCAGCACTACTGGGTTTGTGAACACACGTCGAGGTAAAGGACAGGGTACCAAGAGAAAAATCTCTGTTACTGCCACACTGACTAAAAGCGATGCCAAGATGCCTCCAGTTGCTGCAAAGGTATTATACATTACACTGTATTCAACATAAATACATCTGAAGCACTCTATATCCCTGTGTATAGGGTTGCTTTGCAGCTGTTTAAGTTCTTTGCATTCTGGAGGTCTAAAACCTTTTATGATTATTTTTCTTTTTAAGGGTGACACTGAAGTTGATGCATCTACTGCACCCTGCAATGCCAGGGGTGGTAAGAAGAGAAAGGTGTCGTCTACAATCGATAAAGAAAAAAATGAGCCTCCTAAAAAGATCCAGACTCCTAACCGTGAGGAGCAGCAGCTACAGCCTGCCATTAAGGATGAAGCACCAGTGACTGCTGAAACAGGTTAGTAATAGTTGATAAAAGCTGATACACACTTAAGTTCTCTTCATTGGATTTTAAGATCATTGACTTTCGCACAAATTTTAAATTTAAATGTCTGTGTCCAGAAAAGGCACCAAAAGGGGCAAAAGCTGGTAGAATTCCTCGTCTCCAGCAGAAGAGTAAGCCTTTGTTGAAGCCTGTTACCCCCAGTAAGTTTTTTTTTTTTTTCTTTCCTTTTTTTGTCTCCCTTTCAACAAAGTATTTTATTTAAGTTAACCATGATATTGTTCTTTTTGTGCCTGATTCAGCAAAAGTTTTATAGGAGTCTCTGCTATGTACAGCAGAGCCTGTCTTACTTTATTTCAGAATTTCAGAGAAATCTGTACATTTTCCTGTTGATGATGCACATCTATTTTGCTTTAGTAAATAAAACCTTAATCGATTTTAAAAAACTACAAAACAATACTTACAGTACTGGTGCCACCCCCACACACACACACACACACACACACACACTTCAAAATCTTTGAATAATGTTATAAATTTTATTTGTTTATCTAGATTTCAAAAAACTTCATGAGGCTCATTTCAACAAGATGGAGTCCATTGATTCCTATGTTCAGCGGAAGACGAAACAGATGGAGACGTACAGAAATTCAGTCAAGGAACTAAAGGTGCCAAATCATCTTGGCTTATTTTTATTCAGGAAAAATTAAGTCTAACTTTTACTTGAACTTTATTTTATTTTTTACCTGTAGAGTCTTTCAGACAAAACTGAGCTGCTGCAAGTTGATGGCAAAGCTCAAGTGGTAAGCATCACCATCTACTCGTCACCCACATTTAATGTATATATCAATTACTTCTAAAGCACACTAATGGCACATGTGTATATAATCCCACAGAGGGCAAATCCAACTCGTGCTTCAATGTTCAGCCCTGCCCCAGTGAACAAGACACCAGGTGGAGGAAACCGCAGGCACACTTTGCTTTCAGCCACCAAAAAACCTCTTGCAAAGGAGGTCGTCTCCTT
The DNA here is from genome assembly GCF_001858045.2 of Oreochromis niloticus. NCBI lineage: Eukaryota > Metazoa > Chordata > Actinopteri > Cichliformes > Cichlidae > Oreochromis > Oreochromis niloticus. Next base: position 22,124,586 of record NC_031983.2, on the reverse strand, counting down.
CAGGCCTTCTGTTCTTTCCACTCGCAGGATCAATGTTCGGTGAGTCACCGTTTTGTCCTCTGGCCTTTTGATACAACAAATCTAATGAATTTCTAGGGGATCTAATATGCCTTTTAAATGAACAAAAGTACTGAGCCACACAGTCTTTTAATCTTCTCATTAGTTATCAATCACATTCACACAGGTGTACAAAACTTGTGACTTAGCCATGCAGTCTCTGTTTACAAACACTGGTGAAATAATGGGTCATTCTAAAGGATTAACCTGAATTCAAGAGTGGAACTGCAAAAATAAACTTTAAGTGGTATTGCAAAGTGAAAACATTGAAACTTAAGTTTTGTATTCAATGTAATGCTTTAATGAGAACTGTCTACATACAGGTTCTCAGAAGCTACTCATGACAATGAATATAAAAGGTCACTGGTGAAGACACCTGCACGCATGTCACCTTGCGTGGCTTCCAGCACCCCTCAGAAACAGACCGCCAACGGATTAAAGCCCAGCAGTGTCAAAACTGCATCTTTCTCGGCCACAAAAACTCCAGGTACTTTGACCTTTCAACCCTTTGAATGATATCTGAAGTATATGTCTCTAAACATCGTAGATGATGATATTTCCCCCCCCCCCCCCCCCCCCCCCACTCTGCAAGGACCATTTGTTTTCACTGGCAACACAAGCACTTCAACAACGCCTGGCACAAACAAGAAACCCAGCTTTGATCTGAAGGCGAGTCTGTCACGTCCCCTCACCTACAAGCCTCATAAAGGTATAAAAATGTTCTCATTTTCCCTGTTCGTGTGAAACACTATTTGAATGGATGAGATGTAGCATTGAGTCTTTTATTTTATACATAGGTAAACTGAAGCCATTTGGAGATGTCAAAGAAAACATGGCCATGAACCAGTCTATCTCAAATCCACATCAGGAAGCTTACAAACAGCACAAAGTCCAGTCAAGGTAGGTCCTTAATTAACACTGAAAATTCTCCCATTGCAGTTTGCTCATGCAACATCTCTGAATGTCTTTAATCCTATTTTAGGGAGGGCCGCAGAGCAAAGCAAGTACAAGATCGGAAGCAGAAGAAAGAAAGTATCCTTGGGGCAAGAAGAGGCCTTGTCATGGCATAAAAATATTGCGCCTGCTCGTGGCCGTTTGTACAGCCTGTTGAAGTGTAAATATTTCATTGTCTGCAGCTTCAGTTTCAGCAGCATCTTGTAGCCCCTTGTAGAAAAGTAGTAGAAGCTTAAATATACTTTCTAGCGTCTTTGAGGTTCAAATTGTGCATTTCTTTTAAACAGTTACCTCCAACTCTAATCCCTTTTTTAAAATAATATTTTGATGTGATTGAAGTCTTTCCTGTTTTGCTGCATTTTGAAGCTTGTAATTAAAAATTTCATTTGCTTTATTACTTTTGCTAGAATTGAGGCATTCATATAAAAGAGTTATTAACCCAAGAGCTTGTCTCTTTTTTTATTTGTTCTCCTGTGGTATTTAATACATCATTTAATAATAAACAATCTGCATGAGTCATTAAATATTAATAGTTTGAATTCTGTAATGACATTACAGAAATGGTGTCAATATAAGTTCAAATTTGTCCCAACAGTCTGATTGCAGCATTAACAGTTCTTAGACTTCTGGGTTCCTCTTGTATGCTTCGTAGGCAAACTCCTCTGTGTGTGCATAATCTTTACAGACACCAATGAAATCAATTTCAAGCTGGAATGGGCCATCAGCTTTGTCTCCCAAAGTAAACCCAATGGTGTTAACCTGTAAATACAAATACAAAAAAACAATGAAGGCCACAAGCTAAAAAGGGATTCAGGTAATGATACATCAGTTTTATCATCACTTTGTGAGGAATGTTTCTTTGCACTACCTTGTCCAGCCAGACAGGATGCTGGTCATCTTGTATCCTCCCTCGATGTGTAAGGAAGAACTTGGAGAAAGGAATCTGCAGAAGAACATTTTCAGGCTGATCAACATATTTGATACTATCATGCCTCTCAGACAGACCTATAAAGATTTGTTACATAATTTTTTTTTAATAAACTTCACCTTAACATCCTGCCAGTAGGGCCCTCCTCTGGTATATAGGAAATAACAGTATATGTCATCCTTCTGGTGAGAGAAGTATGTTTCTGCTGAGATGTTAATCATCCATGGGCGACCATCACCACGTACACGTAAATGCAGAGTGTTAAAACTGCTCCAATCATGGTGTTTTTTTCTATCAAAGGAAGCCTAGGAGAGACAAAAGACTTGGGAATTAGCATTTACATAAACTGTAATGTGGGAGGACCCTTCTGCATCCTACAAAAACAAGGAATTCAGCAATGAACACTAACCAGAGGCTGTTTTGAGCGCATAGTGCAGTATCCACTGTAGCGTGTTTCTCCATCTCGTGGGGGAGTAGAGCTCAGTGTCCCATACAGAAAACAGGTATTATTGTTCCTTCCAAGCTTCAGGTAAGCTTCACTATGGCCTCCAATCTCACGATCAGAGGACACCGTCCACTCCCCCAGGCTCTCTGGACCTCTGAACTCCCATACAGCTCTGTTCTGCTCCAGCATGTGCTCAACAATCGGTTTACCCTCAGGGCCAACCCAGCGGTCAGTAAACTCCTTTTTCAGGAGTGTGAAATGCTTCTTTATTCCCTCCAAACCTTTTGAGAAGTTAAAGTTAATCTTTTTCCAGGGAAACTTGGCCTTTCTGGGCTGGCCGGGCCGTTTGTATTCACCCTGGATCACAGCCCTTTTTGGCACAGTGAGAGGAATGATGGAGGGGAGAAGCCTCTGGTGGTGGAGGATGGCGCTCAGCAGCCTCCCAGAAGGGAGGTGTGTGATCCTCAGCAGGGACATTTCAACGCTGATCTGCAGGTTTCACTGCTGACATACATAACACAGAGTAACACAGTCAAAATGAATATAACCAGGAATATGTTTCTCAAAAAGAAAATAATGGCCTGACACACTTTAAACAATATGTATATAGTTTTGTATAATTATTCAATAGAGGACATTTAAACTGTCCCACTTCATACAACTATAGTTATGAAGAAAAATGAAAAGCTTCTTGTTTCAGTTATGTATTCCTGGGTTTTCTTCACGTCCATTTCCAAACTGAGCAGAAGTTTTTCGCAGTTTACTGGTCTGGTGCATTCAGATGTGTGTTAACACAATGTTGATGAAAAATGACTTTAGCAAAGATGGTAAAGAAGTTTCTGTCCAATCTATCTTGGAAGGATTTTACAATGCTAAAAAAAAAAAAAAAAAAGACAGAAATTCAAACCAAGACAATTACTAGATTAAGGAAGGGCATCTCTATAACCACACTCCCACTCTCATTTCTTAATTCAATCACTTGACTCCAAGTAGTTTCTGGAGAGGTCATGATTTCTTTTCCCTGTCTAAACAGTTGGTGAATAAACACTTTTACCTCCAAGTCCTTAGAATTAAAACGGATTGTGTGCTATTGGTTTTGAATGACTGTCAGATACATTTTCTTCGAATGATATTTGTCTAAACACACAAATTAATCAATAAAAGCTTAACCATACTGGAATTACTGAAACCGGAAAAAATTACATGAAGTAATTTTAAATTACAGTTAATAACTTAACACAGTGTAAACTGTTTACACTTACGTTGACTACGATGGAGCAGCAAATGTCTGGTAGATACATCAGGGCTTGTTCGGGTTAGGTTTTATCATACACTATGATACATATCTCTAATATGGGGAAGAAAAAAAATACAGACTGCTGGTGTATGCTAGCCCAAAGTTGTCCCAGTATAAACAGGTAACCCAAAACAATTGAAATTCCTTCAGCAAACCTTCGACCAGAAATGTCACTGGAGCCACAAGGTAATCACTGAACACAGCTTCCGTGCATCAAAGATTACTGTCCTGACTCCTGTACTCATATATGGTTCCCTCTCTCTGCTAACTGTATATGTTCTTATATCCACCGATTCCGTTTCTGTAGTATGTTCTTTAGTTGAATTTCCTTATTTAGTGTAGAGGGATCAAGAACAAAAAATGCTTTTATATGTCACTTAAACACTTTGCGTCAATCAAGCTGTTTATACTGGCGCGCATGCGCAGTTCCGCCTTTGTGTGATTGACTCCAGAGCTAGTCAGGTAGCAGCGACGGCTATCGTAGACAGCATTACATTAGACGACACAGTGGTAGCAAGTGGGTTAGCTCTGCAGCTAATCATGGTGAATGTAAAGAAGCGGAAAGGTCGAGTCGTTATTGACTCTGACTCGGAAGACAGCGCTAGTGACGATAACTTAGATCAGGTAGGTGTTATTTTTACCGTTTTTCCCCACCGGTGGATTCTGAAGTTGACAACAGTTTGAGGCTGAAGCTAATGTGTGCTAGCTGATTGCGCTGAGTGGGCCTATTTTATTTACAACCGTTGTTTCCTTTGTGATAAAACACTCAAATCTTAACATGGAGCTTGGTTTCTGCTAAGCGTTTACGAGTTTCCGTATGGTACTGGATAAAATGGAAAGTGTTTGAGTTTGTACAGAGCCAGCTCGTTAAGTTATGAAAGGTACCCAACGCTTGCAATCATGCAGTATTATGTAGCCATGAAAATGCCGCGCCGTGGGCCTTTGACTGGTTTCGAGCCGTAAGCTGCGTGACTGCAGTCGTGCTCTGTTGGATAATTGGTGATTTAGCGTTCAGACTAAACTGGAATGGGATTTGTTTGTTTTTTTTGACAAAGTGAAACCGTTCTGGAGTCGCGTTTGCTTTAGACAGAACATTATCTCCTGTATGACGTCATGAGCCGAAGTTCTATTTCGGTGGTGTTGTTGTCAAACTGCTCCTGGCAGAGAAACATGTCAGTCTGAAGAGCTGGCAACGCTGTTCACATCACCTTTAAACTCACGTGTAATTGACCCTTTCCCAGAGAAAACAGAAACGGTGACCACAGAAGATCAGACTGGGTCAATAAGACCAGCTTCTTCGGTTGCTCAAACGGTCAGTAGGTTTGATCGTGCGTGTTTTTTGACCGATTGTTAAGTGCGGATTAATATAGTTATCTTCTGTAGTTGCACGGTCTTTGTGGATTTAGAGAAAGCACGTGATAGGGTGCCAAGAGAGGAACTGATGTGCTTACAGGAGGGAAGTCAGGTGAGGTTGTTGCTGGTGCAGAGACAGTGGTGAGGTATGTGGTAGGAGAAAGGGGTTAAGGTGGGAGTGGGATTACATTGGAGATCTGTTCTGAGCCCCTTTTTCTTCTCAGTGTTGATAGACAGGTTGACAGGTGAGATCAGGCAGGAGTCTCAATAGACTGATGTTTGCAGATGACATAGTGATCTGTATTGAGAGCTGGGAGATGGAAGCGAGTCTGGAGAGATGAGGAATAAAAGTCAGTAGAACCAAAGCAGAATACGTTTGTGAACGAGAGTTAAATGGGTGTAACCAAAGCTGCAAGGAGTAGAGGTAGTGAAGATACATGCGTTTAAATACCTGATGTCAACCATCCAAAACAAAATGAGTGTAGAAGAGAGTGCAGGCAGGGTGGAGTTGGTAGAGATGAATGTTAGGGGGACTTTGGTGCAGAGATTTTCACTGGGAGTGATCAGAAAATGCCAAGATAAGAAAAAAAAAAGTAGTACATCAAAGGGACAATTCAGATTGAGCAGTTTGGAGACAGAGATGGTTTGAAAATATGCAGATGAGGGATAGTGGATATATTGGAGAAAAGGTGTTGAATATAGATCTGTGAGGCAGGTGACAAAGAGAAACCACAGAGGAGGTTCATGGATGTAGTAAAGGAGTAGATGCATGTATTCTAGGGATAGTGTGAGTTCAAGGCAGATGATCCACTGTGGTGAACCTTAAAGAAAGCAGGTGAAAGAAGAAGATTGGAGGAATGAGGTGTTAAATGTTACCAGAGGCATTGCTAGGATCTTGAAACTTTGGGTGGTTAAACCAATCCAGAAATCTTTTGGATTTTCAGTTGAAAACAGCAACTTTTTAAAGTTGTTAATTAGTCTTTATAGTGAAATATCAGACACTGTAAAGGTTGCAATCAGGTGTGTTAGCCTGCCTTTCTTTAAAAAAAAAAAAAAAAAAAATGCAGTCAGTATATAGTATATATATACCACAAAGTATATATCCATATTACTAGCATTGAGCATTGAGGTTCATTCTTGATTTTGCATATGCATAATAATTTAAGATCTTTTCTTGGGAATCATGAGCTTCCCAGCGTCACTCTGTAACCATAGTTACCCATTGTCATGCATGCCTGTTTACACAGTTTTGGAGAAAGACGACAACTCTGCTGCTGTTTAAGCCTGACATTAATCTGAGCAGCATGCGTCAATTCATGTCTACAGCATGGTAGTGTTGTTGGTATTTCTCAATATTACCCTGATGGTCTAAATAACTGAATTTGTTTTGTAATTGCATTAGAAAATAGATGTGTAAGACGTGTGTGAATTTGTGGCACAATGTGATGACAGCCAGAACGTGTAGGAGAAGGCAATTTAATAAGCCTGTAATTCACCAACCTTATTTTGTAGCCAAGGCGTCGTTCTTCTCATGTCCAGTCTGCGCCACTTCTTCCTTCCTGCGATGCTATTTTGAGATTGGTTCCTGGAACACCTTTTCTGAGCACTTCAGTGTGGATATTAACAGTTTCACCATGGACCCTAAGCACTCAACTCATTCACAATGACTATAATTGCTGCTGAAGAAACTTGGTCTGAGTCTCCCAAAGATTGAATTGGAGTTTTCATTTGAAGAGCCAGCAGTTTCCAAAATTGGAAACTGCTCATTGCAAAATTTAATTTAGCTAACTTTAAGTTAAGGTTTTTGACTTTTACAAGTTGAATTTATAGATCTTTTAACATAGAGATGAACCCTCAAATTAGCCCCAAAGCAAACGTTTCAAAACAGTGGTGAGGAAAGCTCCCTTGTAACAAGAAGAGACCTCAAACAAAAGCAGACTCGGAGTTCATGGATATGTGTTTGGCCAAATTGGTGAGGACAATAACTGCAGATGTACATGGATTTCTTTGGGTACAGGTAAAAAGTAGAAACTGCAAGACTGAGAGAACTTGTTAATGATATGCAGCAATGGTGAATAAATGCATGATAAGCTAAAGAGATGACCTCAGTGTTTTGGAGGACCTATAGTAGTATAACTGAGGCTATGTCCACACTAGCCCGGATAGATTTGAAAACTGCGTTTTCGTCTGAAAACGCTCCGCGTCCAAACTATCGTTTTCAGTCGTTTTCACAGAGTTGTGCGTCCACATTGAAACGGCCGAAAATACTTACGTTCCAGTACTGCGCATGCGTGAAACGCAAGACTGTTCGACCTATCATTTCTGTGGCTGTGAATCTTTGTTGACATAAACTGCAGGAGCTGTATGTGAAAAAGCAATTGTTTTTCTAAGCTGAATTGCAAATGCTCTTCAGACTGCTTGCTCTTTAGTACAAATACCGTATAATGTCTTGCTTCATCCATGTGAGAATATAGCACTTTTGTCAAGCTTTACATTCTTGCTGCTCTATATAGTCTGTAGCCTTGAATAAACCAAATGGCTGCTGTTGTAAACTTCACGAGAGAAACCATCTTTGATCAGTGTCCCGACATGATCCTCCCTGCATTATATTACCGGTAAGTCACAGGGAAAGAAATTGTATTTAATGAAAGCTCTCAAGTGTGTGTGAGAGAAAGAGAGAGAGCATAGTTTTGTTGTTCTTTTTCTGCATTTTGTAGTAATGGAGTATGTAGGTTCACTTTCTTTTTGTGTGTTATCAGGTCCTGTTCGAGCAGTTGTCTTGAATAACAACATTACATAAATGTAGTTGAGGCAAGTTAATCATCAAACTAGCATTGGAATGTGTTTTGAGAAATACAAGGCACATGTAATTTTACTTCTGGGAAACAGATTGAAGCTAAATAATAAGGAAAATAAGCTTTTGTTGGGTTTAATCATTACATTTAAAGGTTCTACTTCTGCTGATCATGTCCCACTATATGAATTACAGAGAAGTGGCTTGAGAAATTCTGTCCATTTGTACTGCAGTATGGGTAAATAATTTTTTTTTGACCCCTCTGCTAAATTTGTATGTTTGCCCACTTATAAAGAAGTTCTTTAATTTTCTTGGCTGCTCCTTGGCAACTCAAAGCTTCAGCTCCCTTCACACTTTTCAGACTGGCTAGGCCACTGCATTATCTTAATCTGCTGCTTTTTTAGACACTCCTGATGCCTTGGTAGTATGCTTTGGGCCATTCATGCTGGAAAACCCATCCACGACCTCTCTGGAGTGTTCTGGCTGAGGGAAAGGGTCTCTTATCAGAAAGTCTTCATGTACCAGAAAAATCTTCTGGTAATACTAATATTACTAATATTAGGTACCAGATATTAGGTATTATAATACTAATATTAGGTACCAGAAAATCTTCTGGTACATGACTCTTCAATTATGTTCTTTACCCTTGGCAGAAAAACAGCCACAAAGCGTAATGTTTCCACCTCCGTGCTTGACTGTGGGCAAGGTGTTTTTTGGATCATACTTGGCATTTGTCTTACTCCAAGCATGCCAGATTGAGTTGATGACAGAGAGCTTGATTTTTGGTTTCGTCTGACCACAGCACGTTCTCTGCAAATCTTCTGTGAATCATTTTAGATGTTCAGTGGCAAACATAAGACAGGCATGTATATGTGCCTTCTTGAGCAGGGGGACCTTGCGGACACTGAAAGGTTTCAGTCCATTATGTGTAATTTGTTACCAATGGTGTTCTAGTGACTGCAGTCCCATCTGTCTTCAGATCATTAACCAGCTCCTCCCATGGAGTTTTAATCTAATGCCACCACCTTTTTCATGATCATCATCCTCACCCTATGAGGCAAAATCTTGTATGGAGCTCCAGACCAAGGAATACTGATGGTCTCTTTATATTTCTTCCATTTCTAAGTAATTGCAACAACAGTTGTCACCTTCTTGCTAAGCTTCTTGATGATGGTCTTGTAGTCCATTCAAGCCTTGTGCAGGTGTACAATCTTGTGTCTGACGTCTCTTGACAGCTCTTTGGTCTCACGTATGGTGGTGGTGAGGTCAAAATGAAAGGAATTGATTTTGTGGACAGGTGTACTAATCTGTGGGAGCCTTAATTCTGGCTGGGCGAGTACTAAACGAGTACTAATTTCACTCAGTGACATTTATAACATTTATGTAATGTGTTATTTCTGGATGTTTTGATTGATATTCTGTCTCTTCATTAAAATGAAACTACATTACAGAGTATGCAGTTCTTTGTAAGTGAGCTTACAAATTCAGTAGTAGGGCTGTGCGATATGACCAAAATCTCATATCCCGATATAAGAATTCTATCGTCCCGATAACGATATAAATCACAAAAATGTAACATTTTCTGTAAATTCTGTGAATCTCGGGCAGCTCGACTTGCGGGAAGTGTTTCTAGCTGCGCGTTATGTAGCTGGAGACGAGTATTTTAACCGATGCATGAAACTATACATTTTTAGACATAAGTTGTAACGGCCGCGTTTTCTTTGTATTTATTACATGGCGTGCTGCGGGGAAAAGCCTGTTCTAACGTTTGAGTCTAAGGTTTATTTTTTAATACCTGGCGGCTCTTTTTTACTTCTCATCCGTAAATACTCTGCATCTTTCACGTGATTCAGTTTATTTTGAAAAGTCCCAACAGGATCTTGAGCTTTATTGTGAAAGGCTTATGTGGAACATAAACAAACGGACACGCAATGGTGTTACCGTCGTTGTTGCTAACCACAACACATAAAAACAGGCGCTTGTCCGTCTGTAGTGTGGTTATATTAAATATAAGAGAAAGAGAGAACTTTAAGAAATTAATATAGCCACTACAGTGACCATCAAAACGATGAAAAAATATTGCCGTAAACAGTTTATTTTGCGACACCACGAAACAAACGATAGCGTAAAATGAAACGATAGATGTTTTTATATCTTCATCCGATATATATCGTTATATCGAACAGCCCTATTCAGTAGGGCATCAAATAATTATTTCCCTCACTATAGGTGAACCTTTCTAAACCACATCACTGTTTTGTCACTTGCAGGAGCTGCTGTCTTTGGCGAAGAGGAAAAGGGTTGATTCGGGTGAGCAGGAAGAACCTGTTGGCAAACCAGCAGCTTCCACAGACTCTGAGACATCTGACAGTGATGACGAGGTATAGCAATATTAGTATTTACTCTAAAAGACCTTACAGTTTGACACATATGAGGCACAAGAGACTAGACCTGAACTCACTGTCAATTACATAATCAAAAGTTAAATTTTCATTCCTATTATCCAGTGGACTGTCGGTGGCACCAAAGGCAAAAAGAAGGTTAAGCAGGGCAAAGGGTCTGAAAAGAAGAACGCTACAAAGAAGAAGGTTAATAAAGCGACAGCGTCTGGTAGCTCAGATGGGGACAGCTCAGCTGAAAGCTCTGCACCGGAGGAAGGTAGGTTTCTTAATTCAGTGTTCACATTGGAAAAAGATTTTCCCTGCTCTCAAATAAGGCTTCTTTGAAGACTTATTTCTTCTTTTTTTTAAAAAAATTAAGTCACACATCTGTCCATAGCAGTTTAGTAGCATTTCAAGGCTACTAAACTGATGAGCAAAACGGACTTGTATGCGTTCTCATGTTTAAAACATGTTGCCATGAAGTGTAGAGCGGGACATCCAGACATATTATGAACTGTAGATTATACATCACTACAGTGCTGCATCCACAGTTTTTTTTTTTTAAGATGTTAGGATTACATGACTCATTCACTCATCCTGTTTATCCCAGGTGCCTCACAGCAAAGCATCTAAGCTGCTGTTTATTTTTGTCACATTGTCCTGGTGTGAACTGGCTGACACAATTAAGAAAAACCTGAAAAAAATTATCCTGGGAATTTGTGGTTGTTCACAAATCCAATTCAGTTTTGGTAATCCACTGATATAGTGGATGCTTGACATGAAACGGTCTAAACTGAGGGGGGAGAGCCTATTTACTTTTTTGGGACCTAATTACATTGGCAATGTTAAAAAGATTTATAACTGTTTCATGGTTAAAAGCTTCCCTACCAAATTCTGCTCATAAAAGCTGTTTTTGACACATTTTGTAAAGAAAAGTCAGATATACTAGAATTAAAATCTTTCTGATGACATCTCTAACTTTTTGTGTTGTAATTGATTTGAAAACAGCCTTTTTTTCCTCTCTGGTCTCTGGTTCCTTGAAATTATTTTAGGCGAGGTGTCTGATTCAGAGAGCAACAGTTCGTCCTCCAGCTCGGACTCAGACTCCTCTGAGGACGAGGTGTTCAGGGACGGTTATGATGATGACTTGATGGGTGACGCTGAGGACAGAGCTCGACTTGAGCAGATGACAGAAAAGGAGAGAGAACAAGAGCTGTTCAACAGAATTGAGAAAAGAGAGGTGCTAAAGAGACGGTGAGTGGGGAATAAAAATCGTTAAAAAAAGTTGTACTTGGCATAAATAACTAAGTTGTTAAAAAATCCTACAAGATATTTATTCATTAAAATACACTAGAGTACTCTTATTTTACTTCAACAAACTTGCCATACAATGAAAAAACATGTCATTTTTAACTTATCACGTGAGATCACCGTTTATTCACTCAAGATTCTGCTCGTTTTCAAAGGTTTGAAATCAAGAAGAAACTAAAGACGGCAAAGAAGAAGGAGAAGGAGGAGAAGAAGAAAAAGCAGGAAGAAGAGCAAGAAAAAAGGAAGGCATCTCAAGTTCAAGATACACAAGTGGTGAGTCCAGTTTCACATACATCTAAAACAATATCAGACATACTATACGACAGTGTGTATCAGTGTGTCTTTTAGTGCCTATAGTAACTGTATATAGTAACCATCTGTATATAGTACAAATTACTCTTCTATAGTATTTTGGGGTGTCTAATTCAAGTGCCTAAAGCCTAAATAAGAGCTTAAACTGAACTTTTAATTTCACTCAGTAATTTAAGTGAAATCTGATGCCTCTTTTACTCCTCATTTCTGCCTGGTATGAGAAGGGGTGGCATTACACCTTGTCTTTATCATGTTTCTAATTCTAACCTCTACATGCTCTCTAGGTCATGTCACACAACAAGGAGAGACGATCCAAGCGTGATGAAAAACTTGACAAAAAATCCCAGGCTATGGAAGAACTAAAGGCTGAACGTGAGAAGAAGAAAAACAAAACAGGTTGGCATGCTTTTTACTCCTTTGTGACAGGTTGTTGTGCCAATCTGATTGTCTTTCAAACGCTGACGTTTCATCTCTTTACAGCGGAGTTGCTGGCTAAGCGTCAGCCGCTGAAGACGAGCGAGGTTTACTCTGACGATGAGGAAGAAGAAGAGGAGGATGATGACAAGTCATCTGTCAAAAGCGACCGGAGTTCCCGTTCATCATCTTACGATGAAGACGAGTAAGTGTATCAACCAGTGCATTCACCAGAGTTCCATCACAAGAAGATCAATGGACAAGTTTGATGCTTTTTCTCTTGATTCTGAGTAACATTTTAAACTGTGTTCTGCTACCAGAAAAGAGGAGACTCCACCAAAGTCGCAGCCCGTTTCCCTGCCAGATGAACTCAACAGGATCCGCCTGTCCAGACACAAGCTGGAGCGCTGGTGCCACATGCCCTTCTTTGCTAAGACTGTGACTGGCTGCTTTGTAAGGATAGGAATCGGGAACAGCAGCAGTAAACCAGTTTATAGGGTGAGCTCATATTGTTGTTACGATAATATATTGGTGGTAGAAAAGATGTAGGATTTATTTATTTAGGAAGTATTTTTACTTATGTTTGAGTTTCTTGTTCCCTTGTTGTTGAAAGGTTGCTGAAATTGTTGATGTAGTAGAGACGGCAAAGGTTTACCAGCTTGGGTCAACACGAACAAACAAGGGATTACAGTTAAGGTAAGCATACTGTCATGGACACATGGATCATTTAGTTTATGGTGCATATTTGTTTTTTTCTTTTTTACCTGGTTTCCAAAAACACAGCTCTTAATGTTGTAAATCATCTACAGGCATGGTGGTGACACACGGGTTTTCAGGCTTGAGTTTGTATCAAATCAAGAGTTCACAGAAAGTGAATTCATGAAGTGGAAAGAGGCGGTAGGTGATTTTTAACAAAAGGAGAATATTTGAACAAAATATATAAAATAAATAAAATATATTTATTATTTATTTTATTTTATAATAAAAAATAAAATAAATATATAATCAATAAAGTGATGATGAAATGTGTTTCATTGATTTTTCTCAGATGATTGCTGCTGGAATGCAAGTACCAACTCTGGATGAAATCACCAAGAAGGAGCAATCCATCAAAGAAGCTCTCAACTACAAGTTCAATGATAAAGACATTGAGGATGTAAGTCCTTTTTTCTTTTTCTTTTTTTTACTAGGTTTTCATTCTTTTTTTCTGATGTCATTAATTATGAGTGGACATAAAACTGTTTTGTCTAAACTCTCTGCAGATTGTAAAAGAAAAGGACAGATTCCGGAAAGCACCACCAAATTACGCCATGAAGAAAACGCAGTTACTCAAAGATAAGGTAAAAGAGAACCAGCATTTTATTTTTTTTTTTAACCCTCTGGGGTCGACAGACATGCCGGCGGGTCAAAATCACATGACCCATTTAAGACAACACAGCAACAAGATGCAGCAACCCAGAGTCTTCATTTCAACTTGTGTTGAAAGCCCAAACTTCAAACAATATACCAGTTTTTAAATCGTGTTGTCGACCAATCAAAAAAATATATGGCAACATGGCATTTGGTTGTTTAGGAAGAGGGGAAATTTTAGGAGTGATGCCGGGGAGAGAAAGCGAGTAATTGAAAGACAGAGAGAACGAGTCTTCACATGTGAGAGATTTGTGACGTTTAGTGTGTTTGGAGGCTATAGTTATTGTGTAGTTAGTGTGTGGTGTAGTCGTTGTTTTGATTTGTGTGTCAGTTATACTGATGAATGTGACAGTTTCTCCAAAAAGCCACCAAAGGCAGACTGCAGTGCAAACGCTGTCTCCAGCTAGAAAACAGAAGGAGTGATACACCTCCTGCTGTCAGACCTGCAGGGTTTATCCCTGTGCTGTTCTCCTCTGTCTTATAGTGGACAGAAACTATTTTTTGGACTTGCATAAATAATTTGTATTTGTGTGGCATCTTATTTGATGCAGCACACCTGATTGTTTTGTAAATAGTTTTAAATGGTTATATAAAAAACGCCTGAGGCCGTGGCTGCATTTTTAGGTAAATGGTACCATTTTACTTTGTGTTTTTTATAAACTTGTGCATAATTTTTTAAAAATGTACAATTTCTATTTGCATTTCAAGTTATGAAAACGATTCATTAGTTTGTGGTTTTTATAGTAAGAAATATAACTTTTCTACTCAGATTTTATGGTTGTTGTTTTTTTTATTTTTTGTCTAAATTTAGATCAATTGTGATAATACGGTATGCCAAAATGAAAAAAATCACTCAAAATTCAGATATGTGAGGTTGTGCTGATAGGCAAGATAAACAGTTTTTAAAGTTGATATATAGAGGTCAAATCAAAAGTAGTCAAAAACAGCCAATTATACCCTGGAACCCCAGAGAGGTAAAGACTCCCAGAGAAGGTGGAATTATCATAGCCCTTTAAATGTCACCCTGCTAACCTGTAACTCTGAACCAACAAAACATGGACACTGACAGCAAATGTCATTGAACTGAACTTTGATGAGAGACAAAGGCTCATCAGGCTTACCTTTTCATTTCTTGTTGGTTTTTTGGTTTGAAGGCCATGGCAGAGGAAAGTGGAGATGGTGAACGAGTGAAAGTGATCCAGGATGAACTGAATGAGCTTGAGGAAAGGGCAGAAGCCCTCGACAGACAGAGGACCAAGAACATCTCTGCTATTAGGTACACAGTCTACACTTATAACATTTTACTGTGTTAAATAAAACAGATATCCAAAGTTACTGAATTAAAATACACAGTTTAAAACACTGGTTTCTTTAAATAAAGTTATTAACTACAGAAAAACAGCTAAATTGTGTTTTGTTGGTAGCCCCTTTATCATTACTCTGTAATGATCTTAAACTGTTCTTTTGTCACCCAGTTACATTAATCAGAGGAACAGAAGCTGGAACATTGTTGAATCTGAAAAAGCTCTTGTGGTAAGTGTTCACCTTCTTCAGCAGCACCATATACAGCCATCACAACCTCAGATGAGTTAAAAAAGAAAGATATATTACATAATGTAATTATTTATCAAAAATTAAGCCATTGTGTTTTGGAAAAAACACACCCTTACTGCTTCCATAAGCATTAAGAGACTAAGTCGCTACCAATCAAATGTGCTGCTATTTAAATAGAATTGATTGAAGAAACTAGGAATTCATAACTTTATGCTAAAATATTGACAGCATAACACCATATGAATAGATCTATGGATAGGAAAACCTTCAATGATGCAAGCATCGGGAATATAAAAGAAGAGTTTCATCTCTATAAAGTCTGTTTTTGCAGCATTTTATCAAAAATGGTACATTTATAATCTTCCTCAAAGTGCTTCCTCATGTCAGGTGTTTTCTTAATCTGGTGCTGCTTTACTGTGACCATGTTCAGTATCACTGTGGTTCACTTCAGCCAACTCCCAGCCTAAGAGTTTTATACTAACCTTAGCACCTGTATGTCCAAGATGACCTGCAGAGGCTTAAAACCATCACGTCCTATTGCATGTGTAGTAAAAACAACATACCTATGAATTTTAATGCAGCTTTCATGATTATACATCCCTTCATGGTGCAGGTTTCTACATACTAATATTTAGTTTATTTATTTGTATATTATTAATTATTTTCCAACAGGCTGAAGGACAAAATGCCAAAAACCAACAAATGGATCCTTTCACACGAAGACAGTGCAAACCCACCATGGTGTCTAATGTAAGTGTTCTATAATAAATTTATCAGATTGGATATTTGTACTTGTTTAAACACACTGAAATAACACATGCCTCATTTTCACAAACACAATACCTGAATAATGAAATTGACAGTTTAAATTACTGAACTGCTATAAATAAGACTGAAGACATGCTTAATTATGTGCATACAGCATAACAGCAGTCGAAAATGCCCCTAAACTACCACTACTTCTACTTCTGTTGATCTGATCTGTCACTGTGATTCTTTTCATTTGGCAGGCCAGAGATCCGTCAGTCCACGCAGCTATTCTTGCTCACCTAAACCAGAAATATGGCTCTGGTTCAACACCAGACAATTCAAGTCCAGAGAAGAACAAACTGGTAAGCAGGACCCTCCCTGATAGCTCATAATGTAGATACTGATAAGTAGAAATGATGCCAAAATTGATGTTAAAGTTTGCACACACTGATGGACAGAGCCAAAGATATTTTGAGATAAACTCAACTTTTTGAAAGAATAAACTGAGTTCAGCACTGTAGTTCTTTTTTGGTGAATACATGATTTATAAGCTTTCATAGTTAAAATAATGAAAACAAAACTATTATTTTAGAATATGGCAAAAATTTAGCAGAAAATAATTTCTTTTTCCGTTGAGATCTAATTAAAATAAGATTAGACTGGAAATGAGCACCAACCTGAATTGTAGCTCTTTATCCTGAAGAAATCTAACTTTCTCTCTTTTAGGGTCAAACAAACCAGAAAGACAAAGATGTCCCGAAGCCAACCACTGACCTCTCGGAAGACTTGTTTAAAGTTCACGACTTTGATGTAAAGATTGACCTACAGGTTCCCAATGCAGGTGAGACCCTTTTTTGGTACTGTTGAAGCTGTACGGCCTAGATGTTCTACTTACTTGGAGCACAAGGTGAATGCTAGTGTGTTTCACAGTGATATAGTGAAGTTGTGTAATTTTGCTCTTCGTCTGCAGAGGCGAAGTCTCTGTCTGTGAGCTCTAACGCGTTGCCAGTGAAGGACGGCGCTCCCCGCAGGTCGCTCAACCTGGAAGACTACAAGAAGAGGAGGGGGCTGATTTGATGTGGCAGCACCTCATCGAGAACCCACATTGCATGTGTAAGCGAGAGTTTGTGTGTGTGTCTGAGTGAAAGTGAGAGACTGGGTGTTTGTGTGTGTGAGCGAGAGAGAGAATGTGAATGACTCCTGAAGGATGTGTGTTCGAATGATGATAAAATAGACTGTTCATCCAACACAAAGGAAATACTGATTAAACGGAGACAACGTTTTTCTCAAAGGATCTTTCTCGGGAAGAAGAAAAAAGAAAACCTTGTCCAGATATGTTTGGGTTTTTTTTTTTGTTTTTTTTTGTTCCTTTTGCATTTACAGACAAACTTGTATACTGAGTTTGTTTGTGTGGTGGTTTTTTTTTTTGTTTTTTTTGGTTTTTTTTTTTAAATGTATTTAACTTCTCCTACTCTTCTGGATGTCTGGAGTCGACCCCCCCCTTTTTTTTTTTTTTTAATTTTTAAATTTTTTAATGTTTTTTTTTTAAATTTTCTTCAAGAGGACAAAGACAACATGGCACTTGTGGATTATTACCTTGAACAAGGAACCTGTCTTAGACAATTTAGGTTGCTTAGCCATTTTAAAGTCTATGGACATCTTCGGATTTGACCAGCTTGTTCTCATCAGTAATAAATTAAAATGGTCCATTTTCCCCCTCTGTATGTATGAACATCTGCACTTGCAGTTCCATCCTAAATTTCAACAGCATTGTGGTTATTTGCAGAGTTTACACTATCATCATCTCTGACTTAACCACAGTGTTGGCCCTTCATGACAAATGTAAAACGTTCAGTACAGGTCAGCTGGACATCTGTCACTTTTTAATCAACCTAAATAAAGAGGAACTCTTTTGTATGGCCGACCTTATTCTAAGTGTTGCTTCATTTTTAGTTTCCCTCGGTTGGTTGTTCATGGGATAGCTCCCATGCCCTGAACTCCCAGAGCAGATTCTATGTGTTATCGATTGTGTCCATAGTCAGTTCCTGTTTTGATGTGGCATGCCATGTAAATATGCATTTTTGAGTGAGTGCGGAAAAAAATAAAGGGGCACTGTTTCATAACTTCTGTGTCATTTTGTCTGTCTTCTGTATGGACTACAGATGAGGGCAAATGGATATACAAAGTTAGAACAATGTTTCCAAGTTTCAGAAACTGGAGTTAGAAGTAATCATCAAGAAATTTAAAGAGAACCTCACAGTACAGAACAAGCTCAGCAGAGGTAAGAAGAGAGAGATTTCAAAACTAGTGAGAGTTGTGTCTGAAGACGACTGCAAAGACATGAGCAAATGAATTGTGCCCTCAAAGAAGACAATCTCATTCGATTCTATGCTAGTGCCCCACTCAAAAGTAAGAAGGCAATTAACTGACAAGTGTTATTCACCATTGAATGGCAGCTCAGCAACACTAAATGCCCCCCCCCAAAAAAAAACCCCAAAAACAAAAAACAAGACAGCTAAGGGGTATGACGAAAGAATTACTTCCATGGTTAAGAATAACTTCACAACATCTAGCCAAGTTGAGAACACTCTCAAGGAGGCAGGCATATCATTATCAAAGTCTGCATTTAGGAGATGCCTACAGAAGGTTTACAACAAGGTGCAAAACATTGATTACACTCAGGAATAAGAAGGACAGATTGGAGTTAGCCAGAAAACCCTGAAGTGTGCAGTCCTGAGAAAAAAATCTTTGAACAGATGAAACCAAGAGGAACTTGTACCTGAATGATGGGGGAGAAAAGTATGGAGAAGCACAGAAATAGCTGAAGCATACCATATCATCCAATGTAATGGAAATAATATTACACCATATGCCTGTGTGGCTGTCAGTGGAACCGGGTCACTAGTGTTTACTGATGATGTAACTGCTTATAGAAGTAGCAGGATGAAATGTACATTCTACAAGCCTATATACTCTGCTTACATTCAGTCACATACTCCAAAACTGATTGAACAGTCCTTCATAGTGCAAATGGATAATGACCCAAAGGGACTCTCCACCAATTGCTCTTAGAACTGAAGAAGTGTCTCAGATGAGAGGTGAAATGTCTTCAAGAAACATAAAGAAGTCCAGAGGCTTTTCTTTCCAAGCTCCTTAGACTGCTATGAACTGGATGACTGAGAACCTTCACAGACAACCAAGAATACAGCAAAAAAATAAATAAATAAAAAACTGAATACGGAAAGAGTCACAAGCACTGGATGGTGACAGTAGTAAAGGGTTAGCAGATAATCTACTTGATAACGTCCATGGGTTCTATAATTAAGGTTATTGACTATAGTGGACTAAAACAAACAAACAAACAAACAAGCAATTGTGTTTTAATATCTTAAATACTTTTGGTCCTCTGAAAATGAGGTACAATGTACAAAAATGCTAAAACAATTAGTAAACCCCTTAAATTAAAACTGAAAGTCTATACTACAATCATATCTTGATTGTCGGAACAAAATAAAGTACTCTGGCCTTAGTCTGTAATGTATCTTTTACTTTATATTAGTTTCCCCAGTGTTTAGCTTCATTTGTTTCAAACGGCAAGCTTTTATCCAAAGATGAGAACTTTATACGTGTTTATACGAATATTAATTAAAATAGGATCATACTTAAACTTAAAAAAACAAAACAAAACTATGTTTAATTTCCTTTAAAAAAAAGTAAATAACTTACCAGTTGTTCAGGTCTTCTTCTTCGCCTCCTTCTTCTTATACACATATATATATCTATATCTATATATATATATGTATATATA
Organism: Oreochromis niloticus; assembly: GCF_001858045.2. Classification (NCBI taxonomy): domain Eukaryota; kingdom Metazoa; phylum Chordata; class Actinopteri; order Cichliformes; family Cichlidae; genus Oreochromis; species Oreochromis niloticus. The sequence goes on along the minus strand of NC_031983.2, from coordinate 22,104,818 downwards.
TATATAAACATTTATTTTTACTAACAGTAAAAGTAAAGTAAACAGTAAAGTCCTTAACAGAGGTGAGTGCTGCGCTTTGGGAACCCCGTTAATTTTCGATCAGGCTTTTCCCAAGGCGCTCTGTTGTCGGGTCCTTATTTGCAGCGCTTCCTGGTCCACGTATTGAGAGGATCATCAACATCCTCCTTGACAGATGATGATATTTGACTTTGTTTTCCAAGCAGTTTTACTCTTTCACTCTGATCTGTTTAACCTCGGCGGCAGTCAGGTGACTGGAGACACCCTGAGACTGATACCTCTTGTCAAACGGTACGTTTAAATGTCTCCTTTAACAGCCAGCTAGCCTGTTAGCCGCAGCACTGATGGAGTTGATCCTGAACAACTGTGTTTACATCGTTTTACGATAACGTTAGAGTTAAAACATCTCCAATAACCCCCTTTGTTCATTTATGTTTAACAAAAAAAAGCGTGGTGTGGTTAAAAATAATAGCTGATTAAATTTCGCTGCTTAGTTTTTTGTTATAGCATGCTAGCTGTGCAGCATTTGTCGCAGGGAGAGTTTTAGTCCTGAGTCGAACTTGACAGGCTGCTCACAAAACTGGAAGAGTCCTAACTTTAACTGTCTACAATTTGTTGCTGCGATCCTGTTTATTTAATATGGATCGATTCGCAGTTTTGCTTCCCATCAAGCTCAGTCCTGTCTAGTTTCAAGGCCATCCTCAGAATCCATTTATTGCCACTGCGTTAGAAAATATAACGATTTTGCAAAGCAGCTGGCATATTTTAGTGTTACCAAATGTAGTTTCTCATCCATGACTGTTTTTCTTCAGAAACCTTATTAAGCAAATGCACCACTGAGCTGTCTTGTCTGCACCTGTTGTGTTGGCAGACCAGGTGAGGTTGTCAGCAATAAAGGTTCTGAGAAACCGTCTCTACAGAGCCTTTGTTGACAGCCCAGGGCAGGGTTTGCGCTGCTCTTCCTGAAGTCTACAGGAAGACATCAGAGAAGAATTATAGATCTAGTGAAGGAGGGCATACAGTGGTGTGATGTGACAGAGAAGACTGTTAGAGAAAGAGGCAGAAGATCTGCTGTGGTTACCTGGGCTGGTAGTAGCCACACCAGAAGTAGCTCTGTCATGCACAGGTACAGTTAGCCAGTGTATCCTGAGCTTTTGAAACTAAAGGCCTCATTGGATGATATCTCAGTGGTGATAATGATGAGGGGAGGTGAAATGCTATTTTACAGTTAAACTGCCTGTCTAGATTTAGCGTCTGTCATTGACATAGTGACCTTTACTCTCCTACTGACCTTCCTTATGTTGTTAAATAGAAATCCAAGAACTTGGAAAGTAAATAAATATATTATCTGTCAAGTAAATCTTTACATGTTGCTGTTTGTCTCTATCGCTAGGTTGCAAAATGTCTTGGTTTACTGACTTGGCTGGGAAAGCTGAAGACTTCCTGAATAAAGTGGACCAGGGAGCTGCTACTGCCCTGAGCAAAGGCCAGGAAAAATCATCCTCCTTTTCAATAGCCTATGGAGAAGAATCCACTGCTAAAACTGACTACAACTCTGCAGGGTACAAGACCAACCCACCTGTGACACATCATACCTATGCATCCTCTCATGATGCCCAGAGCTACATCTCTTCTGCAGCTGGCAACATCAAGAAATCTAATGCAACCGTGCTGGCTGGGTCTGCCAATGTGACCAGTACACCCTTGGGTTCTGGTAGCAGCGCTCCCAACACTAGCAAGACTTCATCTGGGTTTGTGAGACCCAAAAAGAGTGAGCAGAACGTGGACGATGACATGCTCTTCGATTTTCTTAATAGCTCTGAGCCTCAAGTCAGCAATCGGAGGGATTCAAGAAAGGAGCTTGTAAAAGTGGTAGAGGCCCAAAACCCAACATCTCCTGCTTCCACCACTTCTTATACCACCCCATCAGTCCCCTCCACACCCCCGTCCACCCGGGGTGTATCAAGAGCTTCAAGCATGAGCTCATTATCTGCTCACAGCATCAAAACAGAGGAGAACTCTGCTAAAGAGCAAGGCCAAGGTATGAGCAAAACCAGCAGAACACTGTGTGACTAATTAACAACACTCAAACATTTTATAAACAATCAACCTTATTCACAGGAGAAGAAAATTTCAGCTTACAGTTAAGACAGGTTTTTTTTTTAGCTTCTTCTTCACCTTTATTGGCACATCAATGCATTTTTGTCACATTACTTCTACTGAAAGGCTCTCATGACTATGAGAGAAAAATTATGTGCGGTTATGTGCATGCTGAATCCTGAGCATGCACATGAAAGCAGCCTTTGTTTAAATAAATCGGTGATAGGATGCACTAATTTGCAAATATTTAGAGAGTACAGTGAAAATGGAGTGAATAAACACATGAAAAGGAACTAATAATTGGTCACTTGGTAAGATAACAGTTATCTTCAAGAACATTCTGGTTTGTAATTACATATTGAAATAGTCAATTGCTTGAAGGGGTAAAATTATTTTACAAGAAAATAAAGGTCTATAAAGAAAGTGAATGAAAACCAGTGACTACTCTGCCACAGTCATAACTCAGCTTTTTTATATGAAACCCAGTAAAAACAAGAATCAATGTTTTTATTAGTAAATCTTTGGTTGAAGAGCTGAAATGAATTAAGAGGGTTTAAGAATTGAGTCAGAGGTGTACATACAGATCGTCTCCACAATTTCTCATAAGCTCTTGAGAACTTACTTGCTTTCAAAGCAAATTTTAGGTTACGTCGTTCTTTCAATTTAGAAAGACTTGCTGTTGGATTTCAGTGGCTGAGTAAAGAATATTATTATTAATACAGTACAGAACTGTAGCATGTGAATAAAGATGGATGGTATATTTTCTTATAGAGAGAGGGTGCAAGATTGTTAATATGAACCACATGGGACCTAATACTGAACCTTGTGGGGCTCCCTTTTAAAATGTTAAATTTACCACCTCCCAATAAAGAATTAACCCACTTAGTGTCCAAAACTTGACAGGGAACCTTAAAGTACAATGGTATGAAATAAGATAATTTTATATTAATGCTTTATTATACCAGTTTGTTGCTGTTTAGCAGTATAATATAAGAGCTACCACACTTATACCTGTAAATGCTGATCTCTCTTCACTCTTGCCTGGCCACCACAGATACACCTGAGAGTTCAGACTCAGGCTTGGCTGTCCCTCAGGAGTCCAACAGGCAAGAGCCTCCTCCACCAACAGAAGAACCACAGAACCAGATCCTATCCAGCCTGCGTCTAGAGAACCAGTTACTGCGCAGTGAGGTGGCCTCCCTCAATCAAGAGATGGCTTCAGTTATCCAGAGAGCAAAAGACTTACAAGATGGTTAGCAAAAAAACCCAAAACTGAAACCGAAAATGGCACACATTCACATATCTACACCTCTTCCTATGATTTAATTTGTTTTTTTCTCTCTTAGAGCTAAACCAGGCCCGTCTACGTGCAGACAAATGGAACTCGGAGCAGTCCCAGACTGACCGAACGTTACGAGAACTTCGGTCACAAGTCGATGACCTAACAGAAGCTCTCTCAGCCAAAGACGGTCAACTTGCAGTCCTAAAAATCAGACTCGATGAAGCCGATCAGCTTCTAAAATCCCGCAGTGCTGCATTAGAGGAGGCACAGAAGGAAAAGTCAAAGTATGCTTTTGCAGCCAAAGTCTGAAATAGAAATTACATTAAACTTATAAAGAGCTGATTTTAACATCATTTTCTTGTCTTGTTTGATTTTTAGAATTATGCAAGACCACACAGAAGGGAACAGCATGCAGTCCCAAGCTCTGGAAACCTTACAGGAGAGGCTGCGAGAGGCTGAACTGGCGCTCAGAAGAGAACAGGACAACTACCGGCAGATGCAGGTGCACATGATGCCATTCATTTTCTGTATTTACAACTGTTAAATATAGACTGGTCATATGGAAATGATGAGACTTAACTCTCTGTTCTTGTGTAGACTGAATATGCTGGCCGGCTCTCTAAATTGGAGGCTGAGAGGCAAACCCTTGCAGAAACAGTGACTGCAGCTGAGCGGCGAGCAGCAGAGGAGAAGTTCAAGATCGACGACTTCCAACACCAACTAAAAAGTGCCAAAGCTGCAGCTGAGTCTGCCAAGCAAGAGTTACAAGACTATAAACAAAAAGCTTCACGCATCCTACAAGTAAGGCTTGTGGAGGCTTTCCAGAAAAAACATTTCATTGAAAGCTTTAGCCTGGAGTAAAGTGTGGCTACAAACTGTCTCATCATTAGATGTTTGAACTTTTATTTTATACTTTTAAATGTTTGCTTAGTCCAAAGAGAAGTTGATCAGCAGTCTGAAGGAGGGATCCGGTCTAGACGCACTGGACGGCAGTGGGACCATGGCTCTGGAGCTTGAGGAGCTGCGTCATGAAAAGGACCTGCAGAGGGAGGAGATCCAAAAACTGCAGGGGCAAGTTCTCACTCTGAGGACTGAAATACAGGTGAGATACTATTTGTAGCTGGAAAAAGCAAAATTACTTACTTGCGAGAGAGGCCAGTAAATCAGTGGAGGTTGAATTTTTGCTTACAGGATTTGGAGAATCAGGCGCTGGCAGAGGCAGAGACGTGGAGGGAGCAGCAGGCGCAGTTACAGGAGCAGCAGGCCTTACAGAACAGAGCTAAGCAGGAGGTGGAGGCTGAGGTGGAGCGCTACAAACAGGTAAAAGAGAGTCACAATAATAACAATAAGCTTAAAATGATAAAAGCTGTGCACAAGCTGTTGTTTAGACTAATTTAATCTTTGTGCCTATAGGAGCTGCAGTACCTTGAGGAAGAGCACCATCGAGCCAAAACGACTCTGCAGAGTCGAATCAAAGACAGAGAAGATGAAATCCAAAAACTCAGGAACCAGGTCAGTACCTTAAAGTTATACAAAACAAGTGAGGAGTCTCCTTCCCGGATCACGACTTGGGGAACATTTGCTTTGTGTCTATTAAAACCACTGAATAATAATGTCTGATGAATTTCCTTTTTGCAGTTGACCAACAAGACACTCAGTAGCAGCCAAACAGAGCTGGAGAACCGGCTCCACCAGCTGACGGAGACACTGATCCAGAAGCAGACAATGCTGGAAGCTCTTGGCACAGAAAAAAACTCCCTCGTCTTTCAGCTGGAGCGCCTGGAGCAGCAGCTGAAGAATACTCAGGGAGGACAAAGTGGAGGGCCGGCAATCAACATGAGCGGTTTAGAGGGAGCAGGTAGGAGAAGCTGTCATTTGCTTTTTGTTTTGGTAAATGAGATCTGTTTTGAACAGTTGTTTTATTAAAAAACCTAATATATGATATATGCATTTACATTTCTCTGTTTTGGACTGTCAGGGGCAAGACAAAGAAACACACCTGTGCTCTTCAGTGACCAGGACAGTCCAGGAGTGTATGGAAAAGTACGTAAGGCAGCCAGCACAATTGACCGCTTCAGGTAAGCTTTCACTGTTCACCGCTATACTGTGCTACAGTTCCACTGTTTTACCAGTGAAAAACTGTTCACTGTGACCAATACTTTTATTTCTAACAGCATAAGACTGGGAATCTTTCTGAGGCGCTACCCAATGGCCAGAGTTTTTGTCATCCTGTACATGGTCAGTGTTATTATTGAAATGAGAGAGTGCTCAGTAGCTGGTAAAGTGGTCTTTAACATCCGGAGTTTATTCATGATCGTTTTTCTTTTTCCTTTTTCTTTGCAGGCGGTACTGCACCTGTGGGTCATGATTGTTCTTCTGACCTACACACCAGAAATGCATGGTCGTCCTGATGGAAGATAGAAGGCCTGAGTTTTATGGTTGGGTATTAAAAGATGTTTTCATTGGCCTTTAATGTAAGGAAGCTGCTGGAATATGGGCTCTGGGACCTCTCCCTGTTTTGCACAAATATGCTATGAATTAAAAGACATTTCCTCTAATTTCTTCTATATTGTTTCCAACTGAAGATGGGTAGCATTGAGTTTTAAAGTAATTACAGAGTGATATTGTGTTGGTGGTCTCCTAAACGGACATGAATCAAAAATTGTGTTGGTTTCAGACTTCTGAGAGATTGTATTTAACACTATGTACAAAAAATACTCTTTTAATAAATGAATTAGAAGGAAAAACAGAGACTGGCTCTTCTCTGTCACATTGTTTGAGCCGCAAAGCAACAGAAAGGGAACCTTCACAGATCTTCTGCACAACACTCAGTTTAAAAGTCTTTGAGGAGTGAAAACGATAGGTCCAGATGAACTGAATAAAAATTCTGGGGGCTATGAAGAACACAAAAGGATGAATCGAGGATGCAAGGATGATGTGATAACACAGTCTGACAGACAAAAAAAAAGGGTTTTCACACCAAAAAGATGGTTCCCAAAGAGTTGTTAGCTGAAAACTCAGCATATCCTGACATGGTGAGCAATGTATCCTTAAAAAATTAGGCAAAACTGCAGAACAAAAAGAATAAGTGATGGGCCTGTCTACAGCAGACAAACAGTATCTGAAGGTCATGTCCTTCAGAAACAGGAAAGACTGCAAAAACCTGGCACAAGACCAGAGAAATGGTTGCAGTGAAAGTGTGGCTGTCATTTTGAGAAAGGTAAACAAGGAGAAAGGCTGAGGTATGCTAAATTAACGAAGAACTGGACTAAAAATTGGTGGCAACAGGTCTAATATAGTGATAAATCCAGATGTGAAATTTTTGGTTGAAATCATTGATGTGTACCAGAGGTCAAGAGAGAGGTACAACAGTGCCTATTCACAGCCATCTGTAAACAGAGTGGAGGCTCTGTTGTGATTTGGAGTGCCACTTCATTCAGTGGTGTTGGGGATCTTGTTATAATTGATGGAATTATGAATACAGAAAAGTACAGCCACATTTTGAACCACCATGCCACCATCTGGAAACCATCTGATAAGCAGCGACTTCATATTTCAGCATGACAATGATCCCAAACACACTGCCAGTGTAAGAGCATACCTGGATAGGAAAACACACAGTGGAACCCTGTCAGACATAGACTAGCTTCCCCACAGCCTGGGCATCAACATTAGCAAAATGCTGTCCACATCCAAAAAAGGGTTTTGACCGTCCTTCAAGAAGTCTGGAGAACTGAAGACTGTCTGAAGAAATTATAATAAAGCTTGCCTAAGACACTTCAGGCTGTTTTGAAGAATAAAGGTGATCAGACCAAATACTGAGTTTCAAGCTCTGCTTTTCCCTTATACGCTGTTTTTCGGTATATGTTTGCATGCATTTCGATAAAGCTCTTTCCCATAAGCTCAAAATACTGAGTGGAAGAAATAAGCACTGTAATAAACTAACTGTAGCTTACTGCTTATTTGACAATAATTAATCAACTATCTTAATAATATTTTACATTTTATGAAAAGAAGATATAGTAGTAGTATAGTGTATTTTGTGGAATTTACACCATTTATAATAAACTATTTAAATGAGACTGCAACGCTTTGTGTTCTTCGGGACCTTGAATGCGCCTTCAGTGTGTTGGTCCTCCAGTATCCCACAATGCACCGCTGTCGTGTGCGGTGTCCACGTCAAACTTGACACCCTTCGCCACGGTCGAGTCGATAATGGCTGCAGTCGAGGTGGCACTTTTGGGTCGCTGTGGTGTTTAGATTTGCCAAAAAATTCGCTGAATATTCCTCTCAGGCTGACCGCAGACGACACAGACTCAAACATAAAGTCGTCATCTCAGGTATTAGCTGTCAGACTTCGATATTATGTCCGCCGGTTTTCAGGAACTACTTCGTGTGGACGACCAGCTGTCATTAGCCGGGTTCTGTGCTTGCTAAATGAGCTTCTGTCGGTTTGGAAAGCGACTTTGTCACGCAGGAAAGAAATTGGATTTTAGAATTTACGGGTCCCCCGTGGCTGAGAGTCTCCAGCTGAGCTTGATGAGCGAGCAAGCTGTATTATCTTTCGAGTCTAAGCTAGGCTAGGCTAGCTCCCCTGTTCTCCTCGGCCCTGCTTTGTTTTTGTTTGGTTTTTGTCTCCTCCGAAGATGTCATCGTGGTTGGGGGGAATCGGCTCCGGCCTCGGCCAGTCTCTGGGCCAGGTTAGCGGGAGTCTGTCATCTTTCACCGGGCAGATATCGAACTTTACCAAAGACATGCTGCTGGAGGGTGTAGAAGAAGTCGGAGGTAAGTTTGTTTGTGTTCCTGGTTTGATCCGTGCGATGTCCACATCACCTTTAGAGCACACCTGAGTGAGGCTTTTTCTACACCTCTATGAGACATGCTTTTCAGTTCCAAATTATGATGTACAATTAAAACCTGTGCTGTCTGATACATCAGTCCTAGGTTCAAGAGCATTTTCAGTGTTCAGTTTTGTGTAGAAGATGGACTTGTTTAACTTTATGGTTATATTGCAGTTAATGGGTTATATTGCAGTGCATTTCCTAATTTTCAGATGCGACAGAAAGAGCAGAAACACATCAATTGCTTTTTTTGCGTGACCCACACAAGATAATACTTGACGAAATAGACCTTTTCATCACAAAGAAAATCTGAACTTTTTGGTTGCTCCTCAGCTCTGAATTGTACTTTCACTGAGCATTTTGGATATGACACAACAGATAACAGACACAACTCAGCTTTGTTGAAAGAAATTCAGAAAATAATATAGTAATGGTAAATGGTAAATGGCCAGTATTTGTATAGCGCTTTTACTTAGTCCCTATGGACTCCAAAGCGCTTTACACTACATTCAGTCATCCACCCATTCACACACACACATTCACACACTGCACAGTGCTTATACAAACATTTATATCAGGATCAGAAACGAGTTGCACTGCAGCACAGCTCACTCTAACACCACCACAAACTCCAACCTGAAGTTGAATCATCTTCTTTGTATAAAGATTTAAACTTAACTGACATCACGATTACAGTAGCGCTGTTGTGTTAAACTCTGTCACTTTCAGCTTAGAGTTTCGCTATAAATTGTCAAACCAGTGTGTAAATGTAGTTTACTTTGTTAGGTGTTTGGAATTAATCTCAAATGAGATATAGGCCATTTCCAGTAAATAATAACATTAGTGCTTTACAGCAGCACATAATATAGACAGTGAACTACCTAGCTATGTATTAAACAGGGATGCATACCTTTTAAAATGGTGATTGATTCAAAATGCAGGATAAAATATAAACAAATTGATTTATTAAAAGTTCTGAAAGTTTATTAAGAGTTATGAAAATTTTGAGTTCAGTATCAAGCACAATGTACAATGCAATTTAAAAGTTAAAATTTAAAAAGGCCTTTCATGCAAGTCTTTAGAAGTTCAAATAAATTGCAAGCATTTCTGTATTCTTGTGTATTTACAGTAAAATATCTGCGTATCTAATTAGACACCTGTGACTGTCTGAGTCCTCATTAGATGTAAAAAAACAAAAAAAACAAAACCCCAAAACAATCCATGCTGTGCTGTATATAATTATAGTTATGTGCTATTAGTCTATAAAAGTTAAACAACTTTTTTTGGTCTTAAAAGGAGCTCCTCTGTTTGGCACTGAATGAGTGGGACAGCTAGTATGATAACAGTGTTTGAGTTTTACATCCATTAGCAGTGAACTAAAAGTTCCAAAAGTTTCCAAATTGTTGAAGGGCTGAAACAGCCACTGTGACTTACAGTGTAGGTAGCATTCTTGCATACTTGCATTTCCACACCACCACAGCACTATATTTAAGTTTGAGCTTCTGACAGACATGTGTTGACTGAAAGAACTCTTAGTTCCTGAAAAATAAAATTTTCCTTTTGTGTTTATTACAGTCAAAATTTTCTCAATGGTACATTAAAGTCAGTAATGTCTGAATTTAAAAATAACAATTCAGTTGTAAACTGACAGATAAATTCCAGGTGAGAGCAGCTGAATATGGACATATGGATCGGAGAAACACAGCAGAGTTCACTTATTGTAACACAAAAGTCTGTATCAGTGATTTTGGTGTGGTGCAGTTAAAAAGGTGTCTCTTTCAAACTGACTGTTGCCTGATTAGACTGATGGCTATTGTGCAGCGTGATCTGCTATCAGAACATGGTCAGACTAACTGTAAAGTAGATTCAGCACATTGTTTTAGAATCCTAAAGTGGATTTTTCCCTCTTATGCATTATGTTATTTTCCTGTTACGCTAGTGGATTATTCAGCTTCAGCACTGGTTATTTATATTCCATGTAGACACATTCTTGTATGTTGAAACATATCAATTCCCCATCAGCCTTTGATTTTATCAACTGGAATTTTTTATTTATTAATTTTTTTTACAAATGCATGTTACCAAATATGCGACTTGATTCACGTCTGAAGCTATCAGCAAAGTCAAAGCTCCAACTCTGAGTTCATTTAGGTGCAAGCCTTTAAGCAAACATGGTCCCTCTTTTTTCATTGTCAACTGACTTTTAGCAGCATGTTGTCAACACTGATAGAGAGGCGTTGTTTGATTTCCAAAATTACTCATATTTGGGTTCATATCTGGTTTTTGAACTCATCATCACTAATTTGACTTAACTTAACTTAGACTTAAACTCTAGTTAGTGTTTAACAGTTTTCCTGTCAGAGTGTTGTTTTGAACTCATCGGTCGCTAGATATGAAAAAGGGAGCCGACAGTCTATTTATTTATTTATTTTCAATATTGCATAATGTGAAAATACTGATTGCTGGACTGTGTCGCCAGTGTTGGGCATAGTGTTAAAATGCAGTTATTTTGGATTAGAAGAGCCTCATCAACCTTACCCACTTAAACCCTGAAGTGTCATCCTACTAAAGCAAACATCGATAAATGATAAAACGCTGACAGAAAGAGAACTTTGGCCACAGATTTCCAACTCACAGCTCTAGATAAAAAAAAAATAAGAATGAATTGATATCACTGCAGGAAGGACTTTTAAGTAAACTTTTATTGCTGGATCTTTAACTGAGGCTTGATGTGTCTTCTAATGAATGTTATGTGTTGGCTGAGATTCCTTCAGCTGTTAGATCACATAACTCAGACAAGATGGCGAGGAATGTTCAGCCTGCTCAGCCAAGCATGTTTGTTTATCATGTGAGCAAGGTTAGGCTCCAGTTAGAATCACTTAAATGTGCTACATGCACTATGGTGGATAAAGCAGAAAAGCCCCTCTCATTACAAAAAACAAAACATGTCTATATAAATCTGCATAAAAGTAGTGCAGAAGTGTGTTTTTATTGTGTTTATTGGATTTGTATAACTAAAATGACGCAACAGATTTAAATCATGTGCTGCATTATTTTTACATTGAATCATGAATAATTTTGGAACTGCTACATTTTTTCCCCCATGCAACTACAGATGCGGCCACGGAACTGCAGGTTTCCAATTCCAAGTTGGCTGAAGTCGAGTCTGCGTTTGGTGCTCAGAAATCTGAGGTTAGTCTTTTCACTCTGCAGTATTATAAACTTTTCTGGCTAAAGTCTTTTCACTTGTCATAGCAGGAAATGTGAAACTAATATCATTAACCGTGGGTTTGTTGTTTGGTTTGTGTGTTTTGCTTGTACCTCAATTCATCAAAGCTTTCATAATCATAGTAGAACTTTATCAGTACTATAGAATCATGTTTTAAAGATGGCAATAGGTCCTTCCTTAATGAATAAAAGTAGCAGCATTCTGTATTTTGTCTTCCTGCCAATTAAGATAAATAAGCCAACAGTGAATTTAACCTACTAGCATGCACTGCTTCATATTGCTTATTCCTCTGTGACATTGAGCTCCCACAAAACTATTAAACGCATTAGTGAAAAACACTGTATGCTTCTTTCTTGCCATGAATCAACCTATTGTTGATTTTCAGTCCCTCACACACCATCCTGCTGCTTTAAATACTCTTACAAATGCGTTGTAATCTGTGGCTAAATATAGCACTGGACAAATGTACTACATTAGATCTTCCTTTCTGAGTAACAGTTGCTCAAAGCTACAGCTGTTCCCAGCTGTTTTGTGGCCAGCACTTAACCATATAAAAACATAAGGCTATGTACTCTGCGATGTGCTTTTTATGGTCACAATCAGATTTAAGTCTCTGGAAGGATTAAATAAGCTTGGAGCTCAGTGCGACTGAAAAAAAGTAGATGGAAAAGTTGTAAAATAGACAGAAATGGGTTAATATTGTTGGTTTAGTTTTGGGGGAAAATGCAGTATTTTAGTGTCTCTGAGATCCAATATGTCTGCCTTGTAGTTGATTGTGATCCCTATAAAATTTGTAAATACATTCTAATTTGCTGAATGTTTCTGTATTTCGGTCTTTTGTCCTTGATTTGTCTTTGTTGCAGTATGAGAGATTGCGAAAGCTTCATGCAGAGCTTGAGGAGAAGCTGGAGGCAGCGGAGATCCAAATCAAGCGTCAGTCTGCAGAATACAGGACCCTGCTGCAGCAGAAAGATGTATGTACACATGAATTTAACAGTGTTGGCTTTAAGTGAGAGAAGATTGAAAAGTGGTTAAGACACATTATTTCATTTTTAGATGTATTAAAATGTTTTGTATGCGCCAACATGTGAACGCTGTTTGCAGATGTGCCAGTAACATTAGGAGTTTATCTGCAATGAAAAGCTACTTAAGAAAGGAATTTCAGCTCTAAATAGACATGTATGTCTTGCCTAAATCAAACTCGCCGTTTGTGCTTTGTTAGACTAAGACAAACCCAGTTTCATTTGGAAGTCTTTTAAGGGAAAGTCTTGTAATTTTTGTCCTTTCAGGTGGAGATTAGTCACCTGAAAGCTCGGCAGAGTGGGCTTCAAGAAGAAGTCCAGAAGCTACAGCAATCAGCCCAGTCTGCTTCAGCTGGCCCTGCGATGCTGCCCGTAACCACTACGTCATCGTCCACTACCTCCTCTTCTGCTTCCTCTTTCCTGTTACGTCACCCAGGATCTCACCAGGGCTTCCATGGTGAAGAAATGGACCTCAGCGATGTGATCTGGTCGCAGCAAGAGATCAATAGGCTGTCGACAGAAGTCATGCGTCTGGAGTCGGAGGTAGCACACTGGCGACGAATGTCTCAGGTAAGACTACAGAAGAATTAGATGATTATGGAACAGATGGTTTTACCTTTTGAATATTTTTTTAAAATAACCACATGAACACACTTTTTGTTTGTTTGTTTGTTTTTTGTAACAGGCATCAACAGCAACAGGAGCTGGTAATGGCGACCACAGTGAGATTCTCAAGCTTCAAAGGACTATTAAGGTAAATGATATGGTCTCTTACTGTTGTCTGTACAAATGATACTGCGTTTTTCTAACTTTGCTGCTGTGGGTTCTTCATTTCAGGAGCTTCGAGATGAGATGAGTCGTGAGGTGGATGAACACCAGCATGAACTTGCAGCTCTGCAGGATGCCCAGCGACAGAAGCTGGCAGATGTCACCCGGCGGCACAGGCAGGAGCTGGCAGAGTACGAGGAGAGGATAGAGGAGCTGGAGGAACAGATTCAGAGTGGTCAGCTCATTTTTGGAATAACTATGGGAAGCTTGGGCAATTAGGGACTTTTGAGAGTTCATTGCTCCACTGATCTGCTATGACCTAAATTCTTACAGTGTCTTAGAGCTACGCACATATTTAAATGCATCTGACGTAGAATAGTTCTATTAGAGAAAGTATCTTAGTTGCACTACTCTGGTGTCACACACAAATAAATTTGCTCCTCTTAATAATTTTCTCCAGGTGGTGGTCAGCCCACCTCTGTGTCAGACACCTCCAAGCTGCATGAACTCCATGAAACCATACAGTCCCTGCAAGAAGCAGCGGAGCAGCGTGAGAAGCAGCTGGCCGAACTGTCTGCCAGTTTGGAGGAGGCACAGAAGATACAAGCCTCACTGCAGCTTGAGAAGGATGATGCTCAGCAAGAGAATACCGGGCTCCTGCAGAACTACACGCGGCTGCAGGCCTCCGTGGCTGAGCTCCAGACACGAGTTCAAGAGCAGGAGGGGAAGGCTTTGCAAAAAGCCCAGCTAGACCACGAGATCCAAATGTTAAGAAATAGCCTTGCAGGTATTCATTGTGTTAAATTATGGCTTATTCATATGGATGTGTTATCTGCTTAATTAACATTCTTTATTGATGTTGCAGCTATAGCTAATTCTAATTTGTATTGTAGGAGCTGTATATAGATCACATGTAGATGCAGAAAATTGTCATAGATTTCACTTTTTAAGCCATTGCATCTGTATATTAACTAAAATGTCCACTTTCCAGCTGCAGAAAAGGAAATAGAGAGACTGAAAAACCTGGATGAGGTAAGCATGAAGATCAGCAATATGCACATGTTTGTATATACTGTGTGACTCCGGCTATAAAAGCAAAAACTGTACCTGTGTGTAAGTTTGGCTACCTATCTTTTAATCTTGTCATCTGGTGATGTGCTGCACTGTTTCATGTGCTTGTGCTGCTTTTTGTTTACACTGGATTTTCAATCCTGAACACTTTGTGATGGACTTCAGTCACATTGATTCAGCTTTCTTGTTGAAGATCATCACTCGTGATAAGATTTGCGTTTCCAGCTGTGACTCAGATCAAACAGCAGTCTCAAATGGAAAGCTTGCATTGACTAAGCACAAAGTCAACACATCAGGTCAGGAGTGCAAACAGGATCAGGCTTGCCACATTCAAGGAGGTTGTGTACCATTCCTTTGAAAAAGAAAGAGGAGACCTAGTGCATGACAAATGTGACGCCAAAGAAAGACAGACCTTCAAGAGAGTTGCACAAGATGAAGACCTAAATGGGGATAACAGATACATTTAAATGGTGTGCAGTTTTTGCATTTAATGGCTGGAGTCACCTCCATAAGCTTCTCCAATTAATTTAATGACTTATTTTAACTTTAGGCAGAACCAAAGGAAGAAGTCGAGCATGCAGACATCTTAGAACTGAACACCATTATTGGAGCACTGAGACAAGAAAAGGAAGACTTGGAACAAGAAAAGGTTTGTTTATATTGTACAGAAATATTATTTTAGTCACCCGTGAGTTTATTTGACTTTGTTTTCGGTGTAATTGTGTCAGTTAGTGGTAAGAAGAAAAACCGTACTCAGACAACACAGTGTCAGCAAAGAAAAACAAAAGGTGGTTTTGTTGATCGGTTCTGCCAATAATGGGTTGCGGAAGGTACTCGGTCTCTGTAAGTGAGTTTCTGATTTTCTGTCCACAGCTTAATCTGCAAGAAAGACTTAAAGTGGCAGAAGAACAACTAGTCAGCAGAAATGAAGCTGAGTCTGATTTGGAGTCATTGGATGATTTGAAGGCAGAATTGGGGAGGAGAGAAAAGGCCCTGAGAGCTACTGAGGAGGAGCGGGACACACTGATGTCTGAACTGGAGGAACTAGACCGACAAAACCAGGAAGCTACACAGGTCTGCGTGACTTTGGTGCTTTATCTCTTTGTTTATTGTTTATTTCAGCATCTTATTTAGAGATGTTTGATATCAAGTGTCAAAGTGTTTAAAATGTTTAACTTGATTAGAAAAACATACAATAAATAACTCAGCCTTTTCCTCAGCAGTTATACGCAGTCTGTATAGTTTACCCTAATAAAACATCTTGTTTTGAAAAAACAAAAAATACCGTCCAACTTGATACAGCAAAGCCCAACAGTAGAGACAATATTAACACTTTGTTTTTCTACTTTAGCATATGATCTCAGTGAAAGAGCAGCTCTCTGGACAGCTGAAAGAGGCCGAGACAGAGCTGAAAAGAATGACTGCAGAGCTCAACACATCCAATGACCAGAAAAGGGCACTTGAGCAAGAGCTGGAGTCCCAAAAAGAGAAAATGAGCCAGAGTGCTTTTACCCTTAACGAACTGCATATGGGGAAACAGCAATTGGAACGGACAGTGAAAGAGCTAAAAGACAAACTGGGACACGCACAGGAGCAGAGCCGGGATGCACGCAGAGAGGTCAGCGAGCTAAAGAAGTCCCTGCAGGAGAAAGAGGAGCTGTTATCGGCTGCTAAAGCAAAACTTTATGAAGGAAGGGAGAGAGCAAGTGAGGCACAGGGTACTAATGAGGCGCTAGCAGAGAAGGAGAGAGAGTTGTCAGACCTCAGGAGAGAATTGGATGAGATGAGGCGCTCCCACGAGAAGGTGATGTCTGAAGACTATGAGTTGAAGGTGGAGAACAGGAGGTTCAAGGCGGACAATGAGCAGACCTTGGGTAAAGTGGAAGAACTAACCAGACAGCTGAAGGAAAGCCAGGGTGTTCTGAACAGGGTTGTGAGGGAGAAGGATACTCGTATTGAAGCTTTAAAGCTGGAGAAATATCAGCTCGAAGGTGAATTGACGCAGGCTGAGAACAAACTAAAAGAACAGGTAAAACAGTACCAGCAGACCATCGAGGAGTTAACTCGAGCTCGATCTATGGACGCCTCTGCTTTGCAGACTGAGCATGAACGTGCCATCAAACTAAACCAGGAGAAAGACATGGAGATTGCTCAGCTGAAAAGAGATGTGGAGCAGGTGGCAGCTGACCACAGAGACACCAATGAGATGCTATCGATCACAGTTGCAGGGCAGAAGCAGCTGACGGATTTGCTGCAAGAGAAAGATGTCTTTATGGACACTTTAAAACAAAATGCTGCAGATTTACAGACAGAGCTGGATAATAAGGTTTCAGTTTTCACCAAGGAAGTTGAAACACTCAAACAGTCGCTAGATGAAAAGGATAAGCAGCTGGGAGGTATGAAGGAGGAGAACAGCCATCTGAAAGAGGAGATTGACCGCCTCAGGGATCAGCAGAGCAGACCTCTACCTCTGGCTGAGCCCAGGACTCTGGACATCATCACAGAGCTGGAGACAGAGATCACCCAACTCAAATCCTCCCGTAATGCCCTGGAAGAGGAGGTCCAGACTCTGAGGAGAACCACTGAGGAACAGCAAGCTTCTCTACTTCTCTCTCAACAGTCTCTGCAGGCTCAGCAGAGTGAGATTGAACAGGCTCGTGCTCACCATCAGCAGACAACACTAAACTACGACAGACTCATCCAGGCCAGAGACGAAGAGATAACCCGCCTCCAGCAAACTGTAGAGCAGCTTAGTGAGAGTCAGAGCAGAGCCAACTCTCCGTCTGTGCAGGGAGAGGTCATCTTGCAGGAGGAAAAGACTCAGACCCTAAATCAGGAGAATGGCAATGAGAAACACGACCTGTCTAAGGTAGATATAGAAAGACTGGTGAGGGGCATCAAGGAGAAAGAGACTGAGATCACCCAGCTTAATGAGAAGAACCTGTCACTGACCAGGCAGCTGGATCAGCTGGTGGTTTCTCGTGACGAAGTGGGAAAGCTCTCACAGATGATCATGCAGAAGGATCTTGAAATTCAGGCACTTCATGCCAGAGTTTCCATGGGAGGCGGACACAGCCAGGATGTCATGTTCTTACAGCAGCAGCTACAGGCATACGCTGTGGAGAGAGAGCAAGTGATTGCCGTGCTTAACGAGAAGACCAGAGAAAACAGCCAGCTTCGGTCCGACTATCACCGCCTCATGGATATCATGGCCGGAAAGGAAGCAGCCCTGTTGAAGCTTCAGCAGGAAAATCAGCGCCTCTCTAACATGAGCGATCCCTCGGGAAGCCAGGAGATGTTCAAGGAGACCATCCAGAATCTGTCTCGAATTATTAGGGAGAAGGACATAGAGATCGATGCATTGACCCAGAAGTGCCAAACGCTGGTGACCGTCCTGCAGTCCTCAGGAGGAGAGCCCGGTGCTGGCTCTGGAGGGGTCAGCAGCAACCAGTTTGAGGAGCTACTGCAGGAGAGGGACACACTGAAGCAACAGGTGAAGAAGATGGAGGAGTGGAAGCAGCAGGTCATCACAACAGTCAAGAACATGCAGCACGAGTCGGCTCAGCTGCACGAGGAGCTGATCAAACTCCAGAGTCAGGTTTCTGCCGACAGTGACTGTAGCTCAAAGCTCTCAGTGGACTACGCTCGACTGGTCCAGAATTACGAGCAGAAGGAAAGGAGATTGGGAAGTCTGAGTCTGGAACTCGCACAGGTTCAACAAACCATTACCCAGCTCAGCAGCACAAAGGATGTCCTGTTAGGCAAACTGGACAGCGTCACGCAGACACCTGAAGTCATAGCCACTCAGTGTAGTGGCTCTTCTCTCAGTACTGATGCTCCAAGCCATCAGCCAGATTCCGCTGTAAAAGATGAGAAGATACAGCAAGAAGTTGTTCAACTAAAAGCACAGTTGACTGAGAAAGAAAACACGATCAGGACTCTTCAAGAAAACAACCACAGACTCTCCAACTCCGCGTCTGCCTCTGAAAGCGAGCAGCGAAGTCAGGCAGAGGAGGCTCGACAGGTCAGAGAGAGACTGGAGGCCTTGCAGAGGTCTGTGAGGGAGAAAGACTTGCTCATCAAAAGCAAAGGAGACCAACTAGTTCAAGTAAGTGAAGCACTACGTAACCGTGAGAATGACAACGAGGTTCTGAAGCAGGCTGTGACCAACCTCAAAGAGCGTGCGCTCATTCTTGAGATGGACGTGAAGAAGCTAAAGGAGGAGAACGAGCTGGTTGCTGCACGCTCTCGAGAGAAAGAGTCAGAGTTTAGAGCTCTGCAGGAAACTAACATGCAGGTTTCCCTCCTGCTGCGAGAGAAGGAGTTTGAACTGAGTGCGATGAGCGAGAAGGCTGCCACTGTGGAGAAACTGCTCAAAGACAAAGAGCAGGTCAGTAACTTTTTTTTTTTTTGTGGTTAAATTTATACTGACGCATTTTAGTAATGGAATTCATCGATCAGCGTCATTTTAGACAGGAAACTTTGTCATTTATTCTTTCAAAATTTTTTATGATTTACTGTTTATTGCTCTCTTGTAGGGTAAATCTGGTGAGCTGAATCAGCTCCTGAACGAAGTGAAGTCCATGCAGGACAAAGCTGTGGCATTTCAGCAGGAGAGGGATCAGGTGATGATGGCACTCAAGCAGAAGCAAATGGAGACTACGGCATTACAGACTGAGGTAAGAGAACAATATTCACCCATCGCCCTTAATTTTACTTGTGGAGGTATTGTAACTTCATATGGAACCATCCAGGTTACCAAGTTTAATTATCGGGCATCATTATACATGCTCTGTTGTTTTCATTCATTAAATACTCAGACTATTGCAGTATTGAATCTCTTGTATATATTGTATATATACCCTATAACAGTATAGTCAAGTAAATACTTGTCTGTTGATAATAAGACATGGCTGCTTCAAGTTAAATGGCACTGTGCTGAAGCTATCTTTTTTTTTGTTTGGTTGTTTACAGCTCCAACATGTGAGAGACAAAGAGCACCGCCTAAACTTGGAGCTTGAACGGTTGCGTAATCACCTGTTGGAGATTGAAGATTCATACACGAGAGAAGCCCTCGCTGCAGAGGACAGAGAGACAGAGCTCCGCAGGAAGGTGGCTCTGCTGGATGACAGACTGACGACATCCTCAAGTGCTGTGGAGAGTGCCAGGTTAGCATAAAACTAATGTGTGTTTTAAAAGGTTTGATTAAAGACTGATAAAATCACCAGGAACTGTTCTATACTTACTGTAATTAGTTCAGGTGTTTTCTTTATGTATGTTGCACTTTGTTCTCATTGACAAGGAAGCGGAAATGCATAGAAATAACACATCTACAGTAGGCTTTCTTCACCCTTGACCTTTTTACATAAAAGGTTTAAACCTGGTAGGATCAAATATTTTTTTGTCAAACTAAAGTGTTGTTTGACCCACTAGCTGACAACTAATTATTTACTGATTATAAAACTGTTACTTTCACTTGGATCCAACATTGCTGTTTGACACTAAAATAATTTTGCATGAAAACGTTTTAAAATTATTTTAGTGTCATTCTTATTGTGTTTCTACTTACCCGTCCTCTCTCTTCCAGTCAACAGGCCAGCATGCAGGTAGAGTCTCTGCAGGAGCAGTTAATTGGGGTGGTGAAGCAGAGAGACGATGCGCTGGCCCAACTCAGAACCTCTCAGGAACAAGTCAACCAGTATGCAGTGTCACTCTCCAACCTGCAGATGGTGCTAGAGCAATTCCAACAAGGCGAGTTTGAGGGCTTCAAAGAGATCTTTGCTGTTTAGATCAGACTCGAGCAGGATAATTGTATCTGTTATCCTGGAATATTTAAAACTGTGTTTTCCTCATAGCACTTTACAGTTGGTGTACCCGGCAATGCCTTTTTGGATTACTTTTAGTAATACTTTTATCTGCATTTCTCCGACAGAAGAGAAAGCCATGTACTCAGCAGAACTTGAGAAGCACAAGAAGGAGAAAGAGGAGTGGAAAAGAAAAGCTCTGAAACTGGAGGACCAAGCTTCTGCTCTCCAGGTAAACCAGCAGCCAATCACCTATCAGAGAATCATACCAGTGATTAGCATCAGTAGCACTATTTTTTTAAATTTTTTTTTAAAAGTTGATAGATATCAAAATGTCATATAATCTTTTGAAGACAAACATTAATAAAAATCAGTAAGACAAACGTTATGTACCGCTGTAACTTTCTCTGTCAGATGAACCTGGATGAAGCCAACGCTGCTCTAGATTCAGCATCTCGTCTCACAGATCAGCTCGATCTGAAGGAGGAACAAATTGAGGAGCTGAAAAAACAAGGTGAGCTTCAGCCAAGCGTTTTCACCTACTGACTTCAACATGTCTTTATTTTCTTAAATTTTTTATTTTTTTAAACCTCAACTATAAATGTTGTGTTAATGGTGTCTTTATCAGACTGTATAAAGCTCAGCATTCCAGCTTTACTGAAAAATGAATCCTCGTGAGGTTGCAATAAAACGGCTGTCTTTAAGGCTGGCTGGGTTTAAAGATCACAGCACTTTCTAAAGCTCGTATGGAAGGCATCTGCCAGCCTTTGAAGAAACACTTACCTCCCTTGCATAGGCCAAGTAAAGGACCAAATTAGTGAAACTGTAACTCTCTCAAGTGGGAAGCCATTATTTGTTTCACACTCGGCAGCAGATTTCATTCCTATCAGATATGAACATTACATCACAGCAAATTCTCAGACTGTTTTTTTTCTTACTGCTCTCTGGCTGTTCAGACTTTGTCCAGACCTGATACGAGGCTCTATATTTTCTTTACAAATCAGTCACCTATATGAAAATTTACATTGTGTCTAAAAATAGTTGATTAACTGTGAGAACACACTGAACAGTCTAGCTTTGGTATGTCTGTGGAGCATTGCTCTAGTTTGTGCCTGTCATTTGAACCACAGATTAACATATCTGAGATTCAGAAAAGTAAATAGCCTGCAATCTTTGTAAATCCAGATCTTTTTGCAACACTAACAGCTTGCTGAAAGTTTTTCTGACTCATTTAAGACTTTGCCAAACATTTTTTTGCACTGTATTTTCCACCTTAGCAGCCAGAAAACATACACATTTTTTATTTTTTGTTATTGTTGTGTTATCCTAATTTCCTATGAAATAGTACAATTTATTGCTTGTCATTTGCAATTTGTCGTTACATCTGTTAATAAACAGAATAGAAAAATGTTGTATTTGTGCAATCGCTGTTGTATTTTTAATCAAGAAGGATTAGAGGAGTCTGTAACTGTATCACTGTGGTTTCACTGCAGATGTTGAAACACAAGAGGCACAAAGTGGCCCATGTACAGCAGAGGCATGAACATTACTGTTAAAGTTGTCACTCTGTTTGTTTCCATGTTGCAGTGGATGTGAGGCAGGAGATGCTGGAAGAGGCACAGAGGAAACTCATGAACCTTTTGAACAGCACAGAGGGAAAAATAGACAAGTAAGTTTCAAGTACATTTCTGTTAAATATTAGTTCCAGTTTATTTAGATTATGATTACATTTTTCCATTGTTTTTAAATGGATTATTCTTAAATCCTCAGGTAGATTTCCCAGTTTCAAGTTCTCATTTTTTTTAACTTTGAAATTGAGAGGATCAAGTTTATGATTGAAGCAGTTTGTTCCCATTTAGGGAAAACCAGGTGAATCAAACTAAACCTTTTCTGTTAAACTGAAGTGATTGAATTCTTTTTTTTCTAGGTTGAAAAAAATACTTTCCATCTTTAGCAACATAAATCCTTCCAAATTGTACTAAGTTCACGGAAACTGGATTATTTTAGAGATACGTGGTCTTAAAAGGATTGCAGCAATTATGGAAAAGAAATGTACCCTTCTAGCCAGTATAGTGTTTAGTGCTATAAATAAGCTTTGATGAAGATTGATGCGTTTTGAATTTAGGTATTGTTCATGCAGCTGCATAAAAATGGATCATAGCCACATCTTTGGTTTTTTTTGTTGTTGTTTTTTTAAACCTTGAATTACATCATCAGTCAACGTTGCTGCCCATGTTGTTCTTTCTGCAGGGTCCTGATGCGTAACTTGTTCTTGGGATACTTCCACTCGCCCAAAACCAAGCGTGCCGATGTGCTGAGGCTCATGGGAAGTGTCTTGGGTCTAAACCGAGAAGATGTTGAAAAGGTGAGAGATTTCTGGACTGACAATAATCATTTTGTTTCATTGATTTTTTTGCAAAAAGTCCAATTACCTAAAAGCATTGTTAGCAAAGAAGTGACAATAGTGCGACAGTGTCTGTCCGTTAGCAGCTGGTTTGCTTCTCTTAAAACTCTGTTGAATTAGTAGAAAACCAAAAAATGAAAATCTGTTTAATTAAAAATAAAACTCACTTTTTAACATCTTTATGCTTCCTGCAGTAATCACTAAAAGGTTTGTAATGTTGAATGTTGGTTATTTGCCAAATGAATTAAGTGTTTAAAGATTTATACGTGCAAAATTCTTGACCCACCCCTCATCATTTCATATTTTCCTTCCAAGGAGTCAGTTTGTTGTAATTATTTTAAAATGCTCTTGGGCAATAATTCTCCAATAATCTGAAGGTCTTTCAAAGTTTTTCTTTGGACATCAGCTGCCTTTTTTTTTTTTTTTCTTCAATCATTTTCAGTCCATTTTCAGAGGAATGTATTTGTGTGTGTTTGTTTGTTTAGCCACTTCATACTGACCTATGAACCATTACAGCATTATAAGGTACCTAATTCAAGGGATGAACTAGTTTTGTCTACACATTATATGCAATTCAACAAAACACACTATCTTTAGACATTTCGATACTAGCAGCATGTTGCAAAAACATGTGGAAAACAAAAGAAGTGCCAGGGCCAAAATATTATGTACAGCAGTTGAACAGTATTTGAAAGCCATGTCTTTAAGAAATGGCAAAAGAAATCGAGCAAAGGCCTCAAGACATGAGAGATGCATTTGGCCCTTCAGTTGATCCATCTACTGTTCACTGAAGCCTCATCAGATTGGCCTCTTGTCTACTTTGTGTTCCCCAACACTCACACATGGACTCATCTTTTCACTATTAATATTATATTTACGCTTTATACTCCAGCGTGGTGTTTCACTCTTGTGTGCATTCACAGTCAGAATCATCAGCTAGCTGCTGTCTGTACTTCCATGAGTGTCCATGCCTAACATGCTACTGCATAAATAGATGAGGTTGATTAAAAGATCGGCGACAGCTGTGCCACTCGGCTTTTCCTTAACACTGAACCTCTGAACCTTCCTCTCCACATCTCCTCCTGCAGCCGAGCCAAAACCACACCCGCCACCACAGTCTCAGTGGAAATGTGGATGTCAAGAATTGTTTTTTTTAAGGAAGGGAAAGGGGGAGAAAAGGATGAGGTTTGCCAAATTACACAAGAATTGGACTGAAAATCAGTAACAACAGGTCTTATGGAGTGATGAAATTTGAATTTTTTGGCTCAGTCATCAACAATAAGTACAGTGAAGGTCAGAAGAGCAGAACAACAGTGAGTGTCTGCAGCCATCTGTGAAACACAGTGGAGGCTCTGTCATGGTTTGGGGCTGCGTTTCAGGCAGTGGTGTCTGGGATCTTGTCACATGAAATAATGATAACAGGAAAGTTAGATATGCAAAGTGCTGCAGGCTTGAGTTTGTGAGCATCTCCTGCCACGTGGGATGATGGGACTCCCAGACAGCACTTACAGAGGGAGACGAATGTAGCAGTAGGAAAAAAAAAAAAAGAAGGAGAATTTCTACACAAGCCGTGGGGGAAAAAAAGCCTTCTGCACTCCCTTTTCCATCAGTATTTTAAAAATACAGCTTTCTCCAGCGACACCTTTTTCTGTTGAAGAAACTCCAGCAAGTTGAGTTTAAAATGAGTCAAATATTAATTGCAGCAAAATTGCACCTGTGTAGTATTTTTAAATGTTCCACCGTTAACACTGCGTTGGCACACTTTTGGCAAAAATATTTACCTATGTCGGCTTCACAAGATGTTACATTTATGTCAGGCTGATCACTGTTAGTTTAGCGTCCGTTTAGTTCAGTGGCTGATTCCATTGTTTACATTCTCCGTCACAGGTCACGCTGACACTCTGTCAACAGGCCTTTTTGAAATTTTTGACAGGATGAATTGGGTAATGATGTCCTTCAGATATCGTTCAGTGATCTACAAAGTTGTCTAACAGTCTCTTTTGACTCCAGCAGTCCCTGAAAATCCTCTCGGAGCTCAGCCCTGGAAAAAAAAAAGCATTTTCTTGTCCAGATCTTGAAGTACTCTGGCGCGATTCCCACAGGGCTCCCGCCAGAGTACTCCAAGTATATTACCCAACACTCCTAAAAGAAAACAGATACAGAGTGAGGGGCAATGCGATTACAACTCCTCAGAAGAGCCATTTTATTGTGTTGGAAATCATTCTACTTTTTTTCTCGTCTCTTCTTCATTTCCTGTTAATGCTAATTAAATTTTCCACTCAACTCGTGTTTATGGGAGCCAAGTGTCCCACAAAACCAGGCAAGTTTTCAGAATCTGTCTCTGTAGAGGAGCTAACCCCCTTTCTTGTCCCTTTTTAAGCCTTATGCTGTCATCCATACAGTCTATATGGGTTCTGTCCAGTTAAATCCTGCCAGAGAACTGATGATTCGGATTAGGTAGGGCTGTGCGATAGCAAGTAAAGCTTCTTCTACAAAGTTTGGACTTGGAGTAAGTGACAGGGGTTAACTTTCCATAAAGTTTTGGCAAGCGCTGAAAGGGAAAGAACTTTGTGACAAAGAAAATCCCAAAAAGTAGCCTGAATCATCAGTGTCACCTTTTCTTTGCCAGCGCTGTTCATCCTTGTGCTTGTTTAAATAAAAATTAAGTCTATTTTGTGTATTTGATCATAGCAAATCGGTGTATTTGTTTTAAATATCCTAAATATTTATCTGCACTTCTCCTACCTACAGATGCTGGAGGAGGACAGGGGCCACGGTGTTACTGGATGGGTATCGAGCTGGTTGGGAAGCAGAGGAGCACAAAGTGTCCCAAACACTCCACAGAGACCCACCAGTGGCCAAGCGCTCAACTCTGTAAGAAATGATTCACAGTTCTCACTGTATATATTTTACCCTGAAGAATGGAACCCAACCCAACAGTTCCTTAAACTGTCTTTCATCACCATGAAGCGCAGCACTTACAGAGGATTCATTAAAGAGAAATACTGACAAGAATTCTGTACTTAATAGCCACAATTACAATTAGGCTCAAACAAAATCAATAACGAAAAGTCATGATTCTGACAGAAGACCACACATGAATAGGGATGGGTATCGCTTAGGTTTTATCCGATACCGGTGCCAAACCGGTACTTTTGAAACGGTGCCGGTGCTTAAACGGTGCTCGAACAGGTGCTTAAAGAATGGAGAACATAAACTTTGTCCAAAAACCTCTTATGTTTTTATTTTTAGCAGTCTCTTTTTTTCTGCAAAATGATAACCAAGTTAGCCTTTTCTGTTGATACAACACACCTCCTGTGGTTGGAACCGGTGCTTAAACAATGGAAAACACAAACTTTGTCCTAAAACCTCTCATGTTGAGCTGTTTGGGGGTTTTTTGCAAAAAGATCATATTAGCCTTCTGTGGAGCTATACGGCTAAGCTACTCACGCAGAGAAGAACGGCTGCTGCTGCCATCATCATCCGTCATCATTTCTGCTACACTGACAGGGCTAGGGGCCAGGACTCTACTCTTCGGGTTCTTGGGGGATGTTGCTAACTCCGGGTCCGATAACAGGCACCACACCAGCAGTAGATGTGCTCCGTGTGAGGTCTTGCAGCAAGCTATCAAATACAGTGCATTTCTCGGCTTTTAAAAAAAAACGCTATGCGTCGCCAGGTGTTTCACCAGATTCGAGGTGTTACCTCCTTTGCACAGTATCACCTTAAAGCACTTGTTGCAGGCTGCTGAGTTTGCATAATGGTACCGGATACCGGTACCCATCCCTACACATGAACACACAAACCCACAGTCCTACTATTTTTTTTACATCACTTTTTAGCCTTTATTTTAAATAGAAAACAGTCGGCAGACTCGATCCAAGGTCTGAACTTCTAAAATGTCCTCAAAATGTAGAAAGTGCAGTGGTAGAGTACACAGTGAAACGAGACAGCGTTCCTCCACGACCATGGTGCTACATATGACATATAACAATCAACACAGGACTACATTAAGTTCAATGTGCAAAAATTGCAAAAAAACACAAAGACAGTGCAACACCAGACAGAACAGAATGATATAGACACAAGACAGTGCAAACACAACAGTGCAATGGAAATCTGCAAAAGACTGAGATGATAACAACAATTACATATAAAACCCTTTACAAAATAAAGCTGCTTTTTCAGCAAAATAAATGCTTTCTTAATATTAGTACTTGTGAAGAATCCACATTTAAAGAATTACAGAATACGTTTTTTGAAAATTTCAGCTTATTTTTTTACCAGGATGGTACTGTGATGCTAGCTCTTTACTTTGGTTTTCAGAAAGAATTTCTTCATTTGGCTCAGTAAAATGCCTCATTCACTCACTGTCATGTTCCTTGTTGTTGCAGTCCTTCTCTGAGATGTTTGTGAAATTCCTGGAGATAGAGTCGACTCCCTCTCTGCCTGCACCAAAGCTTCCGGTTCATGACATCAAGCCTCTGAGCGCCCCACCCGCGGGAAGAACCAGCAGCGGCACTTCCAGCATGGCCGCAGGTAAATGGCCCACTTAAAAGAAAAACACTCGCTTCTTATTTCCTTTCACACATCCAGCTTTATTTAAATTTAAGCCTCTTTCTTCTCAGGGGCTCCAGTTTCCCTGAAGCGAGCCGGTGATTCCAATCCGTTCCTGGCCCCTCGCTCTGCAGCGGTACCTCTGCTGGCTGGTTCCAGCTCTGGGGGCCCAGGAGGCCACCTGCTGATGAAGCCCATCTCTGACACCCTGCCCACCTTCACTCCTGTGCCGGTCTCAGCTGAGGCCAGCGGTGGAGCCGTGCTCAAAGACTTGTTAAAGCAGTGATCAGCCCTGTGAGGAGTGCAACACAGATGTCTTAATTTAGCCAACACAAGTTTTACACTACAAAGACTGAGATCTTGGAGCAGATCTGCTTCTTTTTGCTGCTTTCTTTACTTTCTGCAAAAATAAATGAGCAGAGCGTTCACAAAGGCTTAATGTCACCATTTCGGGGAGATGATTAAAACAGAAGTTATTAGTTTTTTTTTTGTTTTTTTTTTGTTTTTTTAGATTCTGTTTCACTTGCAATTACTGTTCTATGCAACAGACTCTCCCTTTACACACCAGTGAAAGTGTTTCCCGCTCAGAATTATTGATAGGTGATCAATGATGAGACTCTACCTTCAAAAACGATGCAGGATCGGAGCATTTGAAAGTTTTGAGGCATTCGGAGGGAGAGTTTTCAAAGATCTGGTCATCTGAGTTACATTCTGATTTTTATTTATCGCACCACATCTGAACACAAGTGACCTTTTTCAGCTCCGTCTGCGCAGTACAATACAAGTGGGCTAGATCTAATCATCACCTCTGTTAGCAAGAGGAAACACGTCCTTCTTGGAACAACTTTTTATTTGTTGAATACTTTTGTTTTTCTTTTCAGCAATGCAGTGAGCTGTTTCTTATCCAGGACTCGCCTGAAACACTCTGGCAGCGGCAGCCTGCATAGAGATTTATGTGGTTCAGTACATCTGTTAAAACCATAAAGACATTTCTGCAGAAATCTTGTCTTTTCCAGACGGCTAGACTGTGATATGCAATAAGCGTTGTAATTATGGCTATAACTGCTGACTGTGGTTGATCGGAAGCTTGAGACTGCTCTTATGTTTAAGTAAAGTACTATTATATAGTTATATATATGTGTAAAAATGGGTGGTGTTATTTTGTTTTCTATTTATAGGCACTGAGGATGTTGTGGAAGTAAAAAAAGTGCCTGCGTTTTTTTTCCCCTAATTTCATAGTTCTATAATCAGGATTGTAAAAAATAATATAAAAAATATATATTTACAAAATTGCACATTTAGAAGGACCACAGTAGCAGAAGCTGCTCTACATTTTTGTATAGACATCAATCAGCTGCTGCAGAAGGAATGTTACAGGGCTTCTCCAGGTGTAATGATTAAATGTACAAACTGTAAATCCTCCTTGAAAAGAATTTTTGTAGATGTAAAATCTGAAACACTTGGGCGTCTAAAAGGAGTCGGGTTGCCTCGGACTTTGATGGGCTTTACTTAAGTTTAGTACCCGTGAATTAATTGGGATTTTAACATCAAATAAAGGTACCACTGCTGACCCCATGCTTGTGTGCATCTTGTCATTTTTACCGTTTTTATAGATAGATAGATAGATAGATAGATAGATAGATAGATAGATAGATAGATATAGATATATTAATAGATAGATATATATATATTTAACGCCAGGTTTTAGGCATCTGAACCACATGTGGCTACTACAGCGCGGATAGCGTACGTTTCCTGCGACAGATGTGCAGTGTCATTCAACTGGGGTAAGGGGGTGGGGTGGGCTGTTTATATCTTTGGAAAACAGGCTCTGTGTGTAAGCTTTATGCTTTTCTGCCTCCTAACCGCCCAGGAGAAGCCGCTTGTCGGAGTGAGCGCGCCGCTGTGGGGCCGCCGTCTCCGTGCGCTCTGACTGGAGGGGGCTGGCTCTCCTGATTGAATCCAGCTGTTGGGAAAGTGCTCGGAGGGGGCCCGTTAATTTGCATTGCTAAATAATCTGTAGCGCCGACAGAGCGGGGAAGAAGCAGAACAGTCCATTTTGAAAAAGCATTCTTCCAACACTTGGTCAATGTACTGGAGCTTCAGCTTGACCAGGCAGCGGTTAATGAAAACCTGGTGTCGGCTTTCGCGTAAAGGCGCATAGTTGGGGGTGGTGGTGAGAGCCCTGCTGAGTAGTGGCGAGGGGATTCAAATTTACGGGTCGTTTCAAATCTTTCCTTTGAGAGAACTCAGTTGGAGTCGTAAACCATGCATTTAGAGAGACGTGGCTTCAGGTTTTGCTCTCCTTCAAGGTCAGTAGTCTCCACTTTTATTTTCTCCGCAGGCATCTTTTGCGTAACGGACTCTTTTTTTTTCCCTCTTTAAGTTGCATGTTTGAATGAATATGAGAAGAATGCCTGTATCAAGTTCCTGTTTTCTTCTGCGAGCTCCTTCCGAGAAGAGCCTAAAAACGTAAAATTTCCTCTTTGCAGGATGCTGACAGCGCTGGTATTTATTCTGCTTTGTGTCCAGCCTGGGCGCGGACAGGTAAGACAACACCTTCATCCATTTAGTCTAAGGCTTTTATCACTCAACTAAAAAGTTGCTCTGAAACTTACCAAAACCAATAAAGACGCAAATGCGTCTTTGATGCAAGCTAATATATTTATGCATTAAAATATATATTCTTCTCATACTAGTTTGACATCTCAGCAAATGAATGCGTTAAAAAAACATGCTCAAACCGCATTTTGATCACTTCTCCTCAGACCTGCACAGAAGGTTTCGCATATGAACGCAGGACAAGACAGTGTATAGGTGAGTGGCATCACTCCTGTGGCTTTTTTTTTTTGCATCGAAAAGTTACATTTATAGAACAAACAGACGTGTCTGGAATGCAAACACGGTGTGCGCAAGAAAATCAAATCCCAAAGGACCGGGATGGGTTGTAGCACAGATTCACACATGCTCCGGATGCAAGAATGTCCTTATCAGTGCACGGCTCTGTATTCCAGATGTAGATGAGTGCCGTACCATGCCAGATGCTTGCCGAGGAGACATGCGCTGTGTGAACCAGAACGGAGGTTACCTATGCATCCCGAGGAACTTGTACAACCAGCCTTACAGACCGGATCCCATAGTGCCTGAGCCGGTTTACCCGGACCCCTCAGCTGGAGACTCTTTCGTCCAATCTCCCCCAAGATCTGTGGAGCCCAGCTACCCAAGAGTGATCAGCACTGCGCAATGTATCCTGGGATATGCTCTTGCAGAGGATGGCACCTGTAACGGTTAGTAGGAGTCTGCAGTTTGTTCTCACTGGTCTAAGATATTTACTACCACAAGTAGAATATAGTAATGTGTAAACTTTTTGAGCTACCCCTGATTTCTTTATATTTTGAGAAGAAAATGAGAAATAATTGCAATAATTTATTAAAACAGAAATAAAGGTACAAATACAGTTTGTACAATTTGAATAAGCTTGAAAGTCAATATTTAAAATGAAAACCTTTATTCTTTACACAGTGTGAAGTCTCTTAGGCAAGATTTCTTGTTATTTCTATAAGCAGTCTTCAGGAATAGTTCTCCCGGCTTCTTGAAGGACATTCAAAGCTCTTCTTTGGATGTTGGCTGCCTTTTGTTCTGTTCTCTGTCCAGATGATCCCACACTGCTTCAGTAACTTTGAGGTCTGGACTCTAGGGAGGCCAATTTATGACTGATAGTACTGTGTGTTCTTCTGTCCAGATATGCTTTTCCTGCATTGGCAGTGTGTTTGGGATCATTGTCATGCTGAAAAATGAATTTATTGTCAACCAGAAGCTTTCCAGGTGGTATTTCATGTTGGATTTAAATCTGATGGTGCTTTTCAGTTTTCATAATTCCATCAGCTTTGATGAGATCTCCAACACCACTGGTTGAAACGAAGCTCCAAACCATGACAGAGCCTCCACCGTGTTTTACAGATGGCTCACAAATTACTGTTGTAGCTTTCTCCTCAACTCCCTCAAATTTCTCCCTCAAGTTGTTTTCAGTTTTAGGGGGAAAAACATTGGATTCATCACTCCACAAGACCTGTTCCCACTGATTTTCAGTCCAGTTCCTGTATAATTTGACATACCTCAGTCTTTTCTCCCTGCCTCCCTTCTTTAAGATGAGCTTCTTGAAATCCATCCTTCTACTGAGAACATTTCTGATGAGGCTTCAGTGAACAGTAGATAGATCAGCTGAAGGTTTAGCTGCACCTCGCAAGTCCTGTGACAGATCTTTGCTGATTTCCCCACCCCCTATTTCTTAAGGACATGACATTCAAATACTGTCTCCACTTGTGCAGTTAGCTAATTTTTTTTAAGGACAGACTGCACACCACGCTGAGGTGTGACAAGGTTTCAACTAATAGCTGCTAGTAGTAAAAAGTGCAAAAAACTACTTTATGTCTTCAGACTGCATTATCTTTGGCATTTCTATTAATTCAACTAAAGAAGTTTGAACAAATGATGTGTTTTTGTGACAGACTGCTATTAACAAAGTGCCTGCTCAGTTATCTGTTATGTGTAGACAAAACACTGGTTTATCCCTTGAGTTAGGTGCCTTGTTATGTTTGAATAATTACACAGGTCCGTGTTAAGGTGACTAACAAACAAACACAAAACACATTCCTCTGAAAATGTTCAAGGACTGGACTGAAAATGAGTGAAAAAGCAGCCAATGACCTTCAGAAAGCCTGGATAACAGTTGCTCAAGACCCCTTAAAAAAGGCAAGAAAGTCTGGTCCTTTGAAAGCAAAATATAAGGGAATGAGAGCCAGCTCAAGACTTTTGCAAAGTACTGTAACTCAACATTGTACTTTAATACAGCACTGGAATAAATGTACTGCATGTTTTTCAGTCTGATTTCATTCCCCAGTTGTTCCATATGGGGCTGGTCACCTGCTTGAAGCCAGGATTATACTTGCAGTTTTTCTTATTATACAACCTTTTTTGTCCATTTGGAGGAAGCCAGTGCAGTCACTACTCTATTTAGAAATGATCTGGTAATTGCTAATGGGTTAAATCCTGATAATCATAGGGTATGTGGTTGTCTGTACAAATCATCATGTACACCCTCTGATGACGAAATTTGCATCCATTAGAAATTGATGTCACTTGGACGCTTGCATACTTGCGCATGCAGAAAGTATTAACTCTGGGCTCAGGAGAACTCCCGTAGCTGCGGTTCAGTCATACGAGACTGACTCATAAAAAGTTCTGCTGAAAACTTCACAATTCTTCTGTTCAAGCCAATTTAAAAAATGAAGTAAACATTGGTCGAGCCAAGTCTTTTGTTCGTGTTCATCAGAAGTCCCCGAAAGTTCAAAGTTGCTTATTGTTTTCAGTCATTTGCCTACATCAGTCTGACAAAATGCTTGTTTGATTGTTCACGGTGGGTCAACATTTGCGCCCATTCATCACAGTGAGGGAATGTAACCACAAGCAGGGAAGTGGGTTTAGATTCCAGCCTTTCTATTAAAAACAAACAAACAAAAAAAGAAAAACACTGAAATTCCCCAACTCTATTTCGGGACTGAAGACATGTAATTATTCATAAATTCCCCATCAAATGTGTGGTCATCTTGTAACCTCTCTTGTAAATTACCTTACCCTTAAAGAGTATTCTAACCTCTTAACTGATATATGAATGTCAAATTTGATTTTCTGGAGTGTTTTTCTTACCACAATCGCAGCTTTTCCCTTTGCTGCCACTCTAATGCATCTTTAAAGTTACTTCAGGCAAGTTATGAAGTCAAATTTCAACCAGGATCCCTGCAGATTAGCTGATCAGCAATCACCTGGCAAATTTCATCATAGGGCGTGAAGTTACTGCACATCTGCAAGTTGCTTTGCAACCCATCTCTGCCAAAGCTCATTTTTAGTCTGTGTCACTGCTTGCAGGAGATATAAGGGTGGAAGGTGTCTATCCGCGGCTGCAGCTGTTTCTGGTCTTGAGGCTCTTAACTGGATTTCAGCAGTGGCTGAAAAATTTGAATGTTTTGCAGAATATAGTTTTGACATCTGCCACCTGCTGCTGTTTATCAGATATTAGAGTGAAACTATGAACGAGGTAACATGAGTGGAAAAAGATAGATAGGAATTCAGTGTGGTTAAAATCCAGAGGAATACATGAATCCATCGCATCACAGGGACAGATGTTTTTTAGTGTTTTGTGCTGCAGCCTGTCTGCTGTCACCCCACCGACCCAGAGGCCCGTTTAACTTTTCAAAGCGAATAAATGTCATCTTTTTTAATTGAGCCATTTGAATTTCACAACTTCAAGAGTTCCCAGCTGTTAGATAAACACTTCACAAACTTTCCTCGGTGGGTCTAACAGGGACAAGCTGTTAAAAAATGGGTTCCTTAAGGTCCATTTGGGGTGTTTTTCTGTCATTTTGGATAAATTAGCCATGACTGTGCTGGGAGGGGGATAATGTACATATGTGGTTCAGTTTTCCCCCTCCAAAGAGCGCTCTAGAAGTTCGCTCATGGACAAATATGGACTTTTTTTTCCTTTTTGTAGGGGAGAAGGTTCGTGATGGAATCAGCTTGCAACCTTGTTTGGGTAAACTATACCATGTGAGTGCCAAAAATGAGGTCATATGTTGCCAAATTTGTGCCCAGGCCAGGGCAAGAGAACAGGCATGCCTCTGTGGAGGCAACGACTCAGCACACCCCTGAAGGCTGGCACACTGTGTGTGCAGTGATGTAATTAGTTGCTGATTGATGCTGCTGTGGGGCAGAAAATACACAGACTGCGACTTCCCGTCTGAACCTGCAACAATTGTGGTTTTGTTTCTGAGTTAATGGCATGTCAGTGTTTCAAATGGAACCAGTCTGGGGGAACAATAGAAATGATAAGCTTCATCCTGAAGGTGCTGAATAAGGTTGAGCTTTCACTCTATTTAACCACACTATCTCTAATAAATGGACCGTAATAAAAGTGCTTACAGTTTACTTTCTAGACGAAACACACAATAATTAGGATAGATTAGGTTAGATCAAATTAACATTATAAAAATGACACCTGCTAAAAATCTGTTCAAAACTGTCATTGCTTAAGCACACTTTTTATTCTCTACCAAGTAAAAAAAGAGAGACCTTTAAATTTCAGATGCTGTGCTTTTCATCCCACGAGAGACTGTAATATTCATTTCAGCTCATAACTCAATTTTAGGGATTTGCAGGTTTTTACTGGAGTCCAGGGATTTACATGCTCCGTTGTGCCTTGAGAAAAGTATCCAGCCTTATGGACTTTTGAAACCATTGGGTAAACTCAAAAATGCACAACAGCTCATCTTTTAACAAAGCATTTTTTCTGGTAGTGAAGCTAAAAACTCTTATCCTTATAATCATTTCATTGGAATCTTGATAAAGAAAAGCAAGCTGGTTATGTGTCACTTACTGTTATTTTGAATCAGTTTGTTCAGCCATATGTGGTCAAGATCTTTCTGCATAGGAGTTTGGGGTTTTTTTTTAATCTACATCTGACCCTGTCATGTCTTCCCTGAAGCTGATCAGGACTGTCAGCAACCCCGAAACTCGTGGGCAGCTCATAAAACAGCCTATATAAGGAGGTGAACTGAAACGCTCCTGCAGCTTGTGTGTGTATATGTTGGAGATCTTCAGTAAGGTCTACACATGGGGTGCAGATGAGGGGCATTCAGGGAGATTTTCACTGGAAACTGTAAGCAGGTGCCGTGGCTGTGTAGCTTTTGGCCGGTGGCCTAATGCACTGGGTCTCCTCCACCCTTGTGAAGGGCCAGTGGTCCCAGCTGGCATAAAGGGCAACGGTCCCACAGACAGACGTTATCGCTTATCATAGCTGCCTGTTCAAACAAAAAAACAGGCTCCCACCCACTTCCCCCCACCGGTTTTCTAGAGATCGGTGACTTCATTGTCTGAGAACCATAAACAGAAGTTGGAATTTGCGATTTGTCGTATCCTCATAAGGGCATTATAATTTAGTGTATGAGTTGCTCCAGGGGCGTTGATGGAATTCAGACTGTAATCTGAGAAATCTGCAAACCTGTGTAGAAATGATCAGAAGCACTGAAATGTTAACTGTTTGGTTAAGAGTTTTTTGGGGGGGTTTTTTAAGCACAGGGCGATGAAACTCTGAGTGTTGGATAAACTGATTTTCAAACAGAAGATTGCTGGTGCAATCTCCAAGCCAGCAGGAAACATTTCACTAGCTGATGTGCTTTTGAGCAAGACACATAAGCATCAAATCCTGCAGTGGAGTTAGTCAGTAAAAGGTGAGGCGAAGGCTAAACCTATGTTTGGAATCAAATCAACTGACGTCCGAGAAGTGCAAAAAGCATAACTCCCACATGGAAATCAATATTATCAGTGTGCTTTTATCTCATCTGTTTGCTTTGATGTCATTTTTAAAATACCCATGCCTCACTTTATGAAATACTTTAGATGATACGTGATACTCTTCTCCCAACTCTCAACAAACTTTGAAAGTGTCTCTCTGGGCGTTACTTTTGTGTAGATTTGAAAGGCTAGCTGCCAAAATGTAACAGAAAAACATGTTTTTTGGGTTAATGTGCTAAACTTTTCTTGTTTTATGTCGCTTCTGCCTCTTTGAGCGTCCTTTTTAATTTTGTTGAATTTTGTTCATTTTTTCTCCTCTTTTTTTTTCTTTTCTTTTTTATTGCAGACATTGATGA
Organism: Oreochromis niloticus; assembly: GCF_001858045.2. Classification (NCBI taxonomy): domain Eukaryota; kingdom Metazoa; phylum Chordata; class Actinopteri; order Cichliformes; family Cichlidae; genus Oreochromis; species Oreochromis niloticus. The sequence continues at coordinate 22,069,020 of NC_031983.2, read as the reverse complement.
ATGCGAGACAAACTCTCACCACTGTAACCCCACCCAGGTCTGTATCAACACAGCAGGTGGCTACACATGCTCCTGCACTGAAGGTTACTGGCTCATTGGTGGACAGTGTCAGGGTGAGTCACTTTTTCCATGAAACTTCTTTAAACATTAGCATATATTAACAATGCACTTTACCCAATGGAATTCACATTGCATCACTGCAAATACTCTACAAAGTGCACTCAGAGTCGGTTTATCATCGTTCAGCCATCGCTCAATTACTCTGTGCAAATTATCAAATGAAAGGAAACTAGGAAAACAAGCACTGAGCATTTTAATTCAATATTTTCTGGTATTACCAAGTGATGCAAAAACTTTGTTTTTCTTCTTCAAGCATTAATAAATGCAATTGTAGTCTTGGACATGCAAAACCAGCAATCTATTACATCCTAGTACTAACCCTGTAAAAAGCATAGATCAGAGATCATGTCAATTTTTATGATCACTGTTGGATAATGCAGAAAAGTCCCTGCATGTACTTGTCCTCAATTAGAAAAGAAGAACAGCGCCCTCTTCATGCTTTGTGGTGCAATGCAGCTCAGCAGAGTCTGTTCAAATCAAAACACTAATCGTACATTTACTTACAGTAAACTTACCTACAGCACAATATGTATTATGGTCAGTGACTACCTTCTACTTTTTTTCAAAATTTTCTTCTTTGTTTTTCTTTTTTGGTACCAGATATTGATGAATGCCGCTATGGTTACTGCCAGCAGCTGTGTGCCAACGTGCCCGGCTCATATTCTTGTTCCTGTAATCCTGGCTTCATCCTCAATCCAGACAGCCGGACCTGTCAAGGTAAACACACTCACAAGCACCGGGCCACGGCTTTACAACAGAAAGAAGAACACTTGTATACCGCATACCAGTGTTGTTAACTTCCAGCTTCTGTTGTTCCAGATGTGGATGAGTGTGCAGATGAACCTTGCAGTCATGGCTGCTTGAATACCTACGGGTCCTACATGTGCAACTGTGACGAAGGATTTGAGCTGGCATCTGATGGTACTACTTGCATCGGTGAGGAAGATTTTATTCTTTTGATATATCAATATTAATCTATCTTTGAAGCAGTGTGAATAATTGAGTCGGTAAAGAACCAGAAACTGAGATGCGTTTTTGTAAAAAAAAGTGGTATGACAGAGGTGAACTGAACAGAATAAAAATGTTTGCATTGGCAGCAGGATCACAGAGAGCAGGTGTGCTGTATGAGACTGGTTCCAGTTTATCACAGGCTAGGTCGACACAGTTTAGAAAGAGCAAGCTGCATGACTGAGACCGTGCAAAACATGCAGACTTCACTCAGACATACTGAGGCGGGCTTGCTTGAGCTTGAACACTGAACACTGTTGGTGCTGATGTCCTTTTCTGTGTTAATTCTGTTTCTTGTTTCGTGCAGACTTGGATGAGTGCAGTTTCTCTGAGTTTCTGTGTCAGTACAGATGTGTCAACATCCCTGGTTCTTACTCCTGCATCTGTCCACCTGGATATTATATATATGAGGATGGCAGGAGCTGTGAGGGTAAGAGGAAGAGGAACTCTCACACAGAGACATCATTTCCTAACTGAATGCATTAGTTTATATGATAAAGTTATTATTATTATCAGTTAAATACTTCTCTTGATTCAGGACACATGCATCTATTTCTTTAATATCAACATTGTTGAAGCTTCTTTTTTTGTTTCTCTCATGATGATGATGTTTTAACTGACTTTGATTGTTGTGTGTTTGATTCTTAAAGATATCAATGAATGTGACACTGGTAACAACACCTGTACAACAGCACAAGTGTGTTTCAATTTCCAGGGAAGCTATACATGCCTGAATACTTTACAGTGCAACCCTCCTTACGTCGAAGTTAGTGACAAGTGAGTTTTACTTCTTCATTTTCTTCTTTTAACACCAAATTATAAACTGTTTCACTGCTTACTTTTTAATATATCCTCTAAAGCTTAAACTGACCGTGTCTCCTCCTTGGCAGTCAGTGTATGTGTTCAGCTGAGAACCCTGCCTGCAGGGATAAGCCCTTCACTATTTTGTACCGACACATGGACATGTCGTCGGGGCGCAGCGTGCCTGCAGATATCTTCCAGATGCAGGCCACCACGCGCTATCCCGGCGCCTTCTACATCTTCCAGATAAAGTCAGGCAACGATGGGCGAGAGTTTTACATGAGGGTAAGTTTTTCAGAGACCCATCAACAGAAGATATGGCAGATGGAAGACTTTAATGCACTGAATTAATGCAAAGTAACACAATAAACGAAAGTGGTCCCCCGCTCCTACAGAAACACAAACTCTGTTGATGGGGAAATTCAAGGAAACTGCAGAACTCGGCAGGAAAGGAAATGACAGTAGTGTTTGGTTGTTAAAGAATGCAGTCCAGAAACTCCACAGCTGTGACTGTTTAGTTACCAAAGATGTTTCCAAAATCAGTCTTGGACTTGTCCTAGATGATGATAATTCACCAGCTTAATAGTGAGCAAAACATATTAGAATCACTGCAAAGAAGATACCATGTGACGCAAAAAAATCTCCTTTTTATTGTATTGCATTTATCTTAAAGGTTAAGTAATGCAATGACATGACATTTATCTAAAAAGATGAATGAATACAAATTTATTCATAATGAAATACTGAAAACAACTGAAAAAATTATGTAAGTGCTTTACAAAAACTTTCATCTAAAAGATACATTTAATGTAATCCATCTTATTGATTCAGTCATATGATATAATGTAACAAACTCACATAGGCGTTTGACCTGCAGCACCTTTCCTTGTAATGCAGTATGATTTCCATCTAGTATTGGCACTTATCTAAGTGAATAGTATCAGCACTTCCTCGTATCATTACACAGTGAGATGATCAGGATTTGTTCACCCACAACACGGAGTAGGCTTATTTTAAATAGAGTCTTGGATTACTGTGACATGTAACCGAAAATACAACAAATAATTACACAAAGTTTTTGATCTTCATTCTAATACAAACCATATTCCCTCCACAAATTGGGACATTGTGTAAAATGTAACTTAAAACAGAATGCAATGATCTGAAAATCCAATACGCCCATATTTTAGTCATAATAGAACATTGAAAACATGACATTTTAAATTGAGACCTTTTGCTATTTCAGAAAAAAATGAGTTCATTTTGACTGTGGTGGCAGTAACATGTCTCAAAAAGTTGGGATGGGGGTAACAAAAGGCTGTAAAAGGAAGTGGTGCTAAAAAGAAACAGCTCGAGGAACAATTCACAACTAATGAGGTTAATTGGGAACAAGTCAGCTGATGTTCTTTTTATACCCAGAAGTAAAGATGGACAGAGGTTGACAAATCTGCAAAAAAGTACATCTGACTTACTGGCTGAAAACACTAGAGTATCATGAAACCAAAAATATGAGGACTTTTGAGCAGTCCAACATCCTCCATGAGACAAGAATGGGACAACATTCCTCTCAAAAGTCCAACAGCTGGTCTTCTCGGTTCCCAGATGTTTACAGACTGTTGATAAAAGAAGGGGGGCTGCTACACAGCGGTAAACATAGCGCTGTCCTTTTCTGAGATGTTTTGGTGTCATCAAATTTAAAATGAGCTCATAAGTGATACATTTTCTCAGTTTAAGCATTCGACATGGTTTCTATGTCGTTTTATGAGTAAAATGTGGGTTTATGAGGTTCTCGAATCATTGCATTCTGTTTTTATTTCCAGTTTGCACAGGACTGGTTTGATGTTTTAAAATAAAGACTCGAGTTTGTGCTCAGAGACAGAAAGAAAAAGATGGTAGTTTTGATCATGGGTTACAGTTAGGGTTAGATCCTTTTCTTTGTAGTTGTGATTATGATCAAATTCTGGATACTCGTCAAAGAAATGTCAGGTGTTTATATAACAGTGGCTATTTCCACTCAAGCCATTTTGAAATATCACAGGAGGAAAAAACTCACATGTAAGGAATACGGTTTATTTTGGATAAATTATAAATATATATATGTGTGTACCAAATGTTTAATGAGTTGTAAGAACCTGACAATGCAGAGTGCACCCAGTAGATGGCACAATAATTGTGTGTAATGTATCTGAAAAGCTGATTTTGCTCTACAGATAGATCAGAAATAGATCGGAAACTGCTAAGTTGACTTTCTAAACAAATGTGCTCTTGTTTTATTTACTGGAAGTTGTATAACCAGGCACTGAGCCACGTGTTTCTTCCGCTGTGTGCAGTAGTGTTTCCTGTAATTCATTCCTCACATTCCCCTTTTGTCTCTGTCCTCTTTCTCTTAAAGCAAACCAGTAATGTGAGCGCCACGCTCGTCTTATCGCGGCCAATCAAGGGGCCGAAGAAGGTGGTGCTGGACTTGGAGATGGTCACGGTCAACAATGTCATCAACTTCAGAGGCAGCTCCATCATCCGTCTGACAATATTTGTATCAGAGCATCCGTTTTGAGGGTCCCAAATGAACTTCGTTACCACAAAAGAAAGTCAAGCATGAAGCAGCTGTTTTCACCTGCAGCTGATGTAATAGTTTGCTTGTTGTTGTTTTTTCCCCCCCTCATTATGTCACCTTCGGTAGAGACACAACAGGACTCCGCTGAGATCAGCTGACGGGAAGACTTCCCCGTGCTGGAATCTCCACCCTTGTTTAATAGACACTGAGCTTTTATGACTGCGATATTGACTTTCAACACACAAACACACGCACACACAGACATGCAGGGATATTTATGGTGTACAATTTCCGACATCCTCCATTCAGAGGATGACCTGACAACAGCAACATCACAGAGAATCAGTGTATATACACACGAGCTTGTCCATTTGTCTGTGAATCTTCATCCCTTCACATAAGCTGTGAGTTTTATGTTGTCATTTCCTCTCAAGTGGCATCTGATCTTAGCTGACAAGAGGAGAGCCAGTTATCCGAAGCAGAAGTGTAAATGTGCATTTTACAGAGACAGTATTTGAAATGATGTAACAACAAGTCATTAACTGAATTATTGATCACAGTTTCTTTTTGACCAATAAACTTCTTCACCACACAAACAGCTGTCCCTGGCATGAGGCGGCTCCCAGACTAACGCATCACCTGGTTCTGTGGATACTCTGGGGAATTCGGATGGGGATTTTTTTGGCACTATAAAAAATTGTGAGATTATGCCAGTCCATTTTAGGGGTCACTTTAGCAAAAACTCCTGAAACAACAGCTAATTTTTGGATTATAATGTGGGACTGTGATACATTTTGAATTACTGGATTACACATATATACAAAACTGTCAGTTTGGGATAAGTATGGGTTTATAGCAGCACTTATTTGGGTATCAGAATTTGTAAAAAGGGCATATGCATAAACCTTTGAATGCTATACCATGTGAGGGTTATTTGATATGGACATTACAGCAACACTTGTTTTGAATATGGGGAACCACATTTTTAACACCTCATCTAATTTTTTTTCAGGATCTAAACAGTTAATAGATTTGAGGGGTGACTGAGAAAATTTGCGGGATTTGGGCACACATGACAGTTTTTAGGTACATAAAGAAAAAATGTATATATTTATATATCAGCAAATGTTTTGCAATCAGCGAATTCAGTCTACATTAATTAATTGGGTAATATGTCAAGTATAGGCGACTTAGAAGGATAACAGTAGCCCGAGAAAGTTATGATGTGTCTTCTTTCAATTTCTTATTTGCGTCATTGTTATCTCAGAAAGGAGCTGTAAATCTTGATCCGGGGAGATGGCCAAGTTTCTGCTGAGATGATGCACACAATGCAAACATATCGACCGAGGATGAAAAGAAACAAAGGAAAGTAAGCACACAGCGATAAGTGATAAACAAAAAGGTGAAAATAGAAAGGGTTGTGATCACAGCTGTTCGGGGAAGGAAGGAAGCGCTACTGTCAGTTCGGGAATGACAGATGAGAAACGCGTGGGCGGGAGTAAGAGAGGGAGGGAGGCAGACCTGGAACGAAAGTCAGCCTTAAACCTGAGCTCGGTGGCATTTCTCTCCCGCCTGCTGGTGAGTGTGAACCTCAGGCCTGGGTGGTCGAAGCGGATCCTCGTTAAATGAAAACAAGGCGTCGGTAAGTTTATTTTATAAACTTTTTGTGTGTGTGCTATGTTTGGTAAGTTAAAGTGATGTTTGATGATATGCTATTTTTAGCGTTGGCCAAAGTCACACCTACGGAAATTCCTCCATTCACTAGCAGCCCAACTGGTTTATTAAATAACTAGTTATTCAGTTTTAAGCGGTGAGTTAATCAATAATCCCGGTTAAGCCGAGCCCCCTGAAGAAAGTCATGGCAGTGAATGTAGTTGTTTGTTTCTGGGGACTATAGCATAGTTATAGAAGTGGTGTGGAATGACTGAAATATATTATGTTTTATGTTTATTATGATTTTTTATGTGCTCCTAATTTGAGCAGTTAAAACAACATATTTTTTAATGTATCCGATTTATAAAGTGTGGTCACACCATAGCAACAGGTATTTATACCACATTTAGGTGGACTATCAAAAAATGACATGTTACCAAATTAAATTTTGGGGTGATATGAGGGGACCTTGAGATCTCAAAGATATCAAAGAGTGGAATTCAACAGGTAGAAAATCTTTTCGAACAGTCTAGCCTAACACACTCTGGCAACTGCAGAGCAGGTAAACAAGTTAAACAAGTTCAGAACAATTTTTGGGACTTTCCTAAAATTTATGAGACTTGTGCAAGCAGACTATTTGTTTTGAAGGTGGTGGTTGCGGCTCAGGAAGCAGAGCAGGTCATCCACTTATTGGAAGGTCACTGGTTTAATCCCGGGCACCTCGAGTCTGCATGCTTGCGTGAATGTCAGAGTAACTCAATGACTGAGGCTTACAGATCAAAGTGCTTTGAGTGTTCAGTTAGATTAGAAGTTGCAAACCCGGGTCATTTTGGCATGTTCCATGAATAATTTTTGGCTTTGGCTTGTTATTGTTAGCCACCTTGTTACTGTTTATCATGCAATCTGCAACTACCACTTTCTATTTCAACATTTAAATATTTCCAGATTCAGCCATGGAGTGCATCAAAAACTGCTGCAAGAACTTCATGAAGAAGAACGAGCAGGAGCGGGAGACCCAAGGTAAGCTGCCGTCCTGCACAGATGTGTATCAGACAGGTTTTAACAGACCTACTTGTGTCTTACTGAATAATGTCTTCTGTTTTAAAGTGATTGCACTGAAGATGCCCCCTAACACAGCAGCAGCCCCAGGACAAAATGTATCTGAAGATTACTTACTTTCCAAGATGCCCCCAGATGGCAGAGAGGTTCCCTTTGTTGTGCCGACCTATGTCCAACCCAACTTCCCTAATTTACAGGCTGAGCCACAGAGTACGTACTTGTATGATGATTTAAAGAGTCAAACAGTGATGATCCAAATTAGTAGCATGTGAGAGGATAGTGATGACTTATAGGATGGGCTGGTAAATAATGATGATTCCATCATAATTGTTGGAAGGTCTCCAATGAGCACACAGCATGTAATGATACTTCCAGTAATGAGACTGAACTGTTGGTTTTGGTTGTGTTTCATATCAATATTTAAATATATGCCTTAAGAGTTACCCTAAAAGCAAAACATATAAACTAACAGACAAACTATAAATTAAAAACTGCTGTTTCTAACTTTTTTTTTTGGACTTGCTGTACCGGAATGTGAGTTAACAAAAATGACTTTAGCAGTTGGTGATTGTTTGCCAAATCTGACTCAGAGTTGGGCTGAATTGCTTCTAAATGAAGCTGACTTTATGCTCGACTCAGCCCATGTCCACACTCACATTCCAGGGAATATCACACCAACACATACTGACTTAGAAGTTTACACCTCAAAAAAGATCCCATGGTTCATTTAAGTGGTCCTGAAATTAATTCACTCTTAAAGTCAACAAGAAGCCCCACAAGACAGATAAGTGAAAGTTACACAACATGCCTCAACCCAGGGTTAGTTTGACGCAAAGGCTACGGCGAACAAACAGAATCTAAACTGCAGTAAACCTATCTCAGGGATTATTAAGATATTATCGGCTCTCTTCAATGCACTGAAGTAAAAGCATCAAGGCACTTTGTTTCTTGATGAATAGCTATTCATACTTGTTAGAGATACAGAGAACAATAATGTGCTTAAAGCATGATAACAACCAGCTGTGCTGTTTGCTCGCAGGTTCAGCCCGGTGCACATTTGCAGCAAGGAAGGCAGAGCTGGTCAGCACCACTCCCTTCATCTACTACCCCGAGTCCTTCTTCCATCAGGGTCACATGGCAGAGCACATCTCCCCCGGCTCGAGCCGCCGAGACACAATGAAGAAGAGAAGCTTTGGTCCACAAAGCCCAGGTACCAAATTCCAGAAAAAATGGTATTTTGTTGTTTAATATGAAACATAAAAGACTGATGACCTGTCCAGGGCGTACCCCACACCCACCTCTCACCTAATGGCAGCTGGGACAGGCTCCAACTCCACCATGATCTTATTTTGGATAGGTGGAAGAAAATGGATAGATGAACGGAATATGAAACAATAATTTGGGAATGATTTAACTAAAATTGTAGTAAACATATTACATAATAACAAAATTGGACATAAACACATGTTTCATCTTAGTACTGAGTAGTTTATTCAGTAGTTTACTGAGCTCTACCTGAACTCGTCAACAGATTGCTGCAGAGTGAAGCATGAAAACCAGAATTATCTCAGGATTGAAACAGCTTCAAAACATCTTTTTATCTTTTTTCCCAGGTTGGAATATGAAGTTGGGTGGCCAGGAGCGACTGAGCAGCTCCATGTTTGATTTGTCCAACCCCCAGGGTCACATGCAGGTGAGACTGTCCTCTATCTAATCTGTATTCACACAGAATTCTCACCTTGTCTCAACCTAGACTAAATATAGTTTTTATAGTTTCCACTGTCCTCAGCAGCATAGTGGAGCATTGCAAACAAGGCTCAAAAGCTGGTATTTTGATTTAAGCAGCAAAGAGTGTAATGTGTACTATGTAATGCAGCTACCTCTATATTTACCATACAGGCATTAGATTGGTATGACTGCTGTCCCATAACACTTGGTAGAAAAAAGAAGAGAGAATAAGTGTTCTAAGATTAGTTAAGCCAAGTAGTTTTTATCAACTGATCTGGTTGTAATAAAGATGAAATTCTCTTTAACTTTATTACAGTCCCTTTTAGTTATGTAACTGTGTAATTTATTTAGGTAGGATTCAGACTTCATTTAAAGCATTCAGTTACCTTCAGTCTCAACTAATAATCTATAGCTAAGATAAGCCTGTAATTTCGTTTTAAAATGCATCTGACGGGCATTATGGCGATGAATTTGAAAGTCGTGATTCATTTTTGGTCTTATTCTTCCCCTTTAGTGGCTATGATAAAATCTACTTCTGTTTGCCACATGTGGCCAGCTTTTCCGATTGAACATACCTGCTGATTGCCTATGATAAAGTGGACATTAATCAGTAATGCCAATTTAAAAAATGACCAGGTTGAGTTGGATTTCTTTGTTCAATAAAGGATGTGGTGTGACGCACCTGTCGTCAGCTCCTTGTTACTTTACATAAATAGTTGACTGTCTCTTACAATCAATCTAGTCACTCCCTAAACCTCAATAAACATTACAAAATGTCATTCAGAGCCCTCGCAGTGAAAAACGTCAGAGCAGTTTCTTCCTGGAAACTAACACAGATACATTTCTGTGCATTTCTTTTGGCTTGATGTGCTCAGTACAACATCCATTGCATGCACAACTGCAGTTAAATTACCATAGCTGTTTAGCTTAGTTGTTTAGTTTGACACCATCATGAGCAAACAAAAGCTTTATAGGCAGGAAATGCAAACCACCTTACTGGCAATAGATCTTACAGTAAACACAACAGCTTCAAAGAAACACTGATCTTAACAACCAAAGTGTGAATGCGACTAAGAAGCTGAGGATACTGCAGGGCAATCACAGGGGAGGCACACACCACACCATACTAAGTTTTTCTCCATCTTACTCTAAATGGCACCACGATTTATAAAATGAACAGCATGCTTTGTAAAAGAAAACTTAAAACTAGTCCATAAACTGATAAGCAAAATATCTCATTCTTGGTCCATCAAGCTTTTACAAACAGTGCTATGAAAAAGTGTTTGTACCCTAAATCAAGGACTCAAGAAATCAATTAAATAGCACCTGTCTGACAGGGTGAAGTAGGCACATTGATAACTCATCCAGGTAGTCACAGAACAACATTTAAAGCACTGCAAACCTCACTTGCCTCAGTTAAGGTCAGAGTTCATAATTTAATAATAAGAAAGAGACTGGGCCACAATGGCATCCATGGCAGATTTCCAAGGCGAAAACCACTGCTGACCTAAGAGAACACAAAGGCTCATCTCATTTTTGCCAAAAAACATAATGATGCCTGAGACTTTTGGGAAAGTATTCTGTGGACTGACGAGACAAAAGATGAACTTTTTAGAAGGTTTGAGCCCCTTTACATGTGGTGTAAAACAAACACGGCATTTTATAAAAGGAACATCAAACAAGTCAAACATGGTGGCGGTAGTGTGATGCATTGCTGCTTCAGGACCTGACGACTTGCTAAAGTTCACGTGGGTTATGTAACAGCACAATGATCTGAAAGTAAGTGCAGCAAGTCCACCTACGAATGTTAAAAGAAAAACACACAAAAAAGCCAAAAAAAAAGGACTGACCTCGTCAAAATCTCAACTAAAATCAGATTGACCTGACCTTAAATGGGCCGTTCACACTCAAAAACTCCTCCACTTTGGCCTCATTAAAACAATTCAGGAAAGCAGAATGAGCCAAAATTCCTACACAATGATGCGAATGACTCATTTTGAATTATGACAAACACTTGGTTGTAGTTCTTGCTGCAAGGTTGGCACAACCAGTTATTAGTTTTAAAAGGAATTACATTTCCATACAGGGCCAGGTAGGTTTGGTTATTTTACCCTTAATAACTTAATAACTGAAACTGTATTCTTAAAATTTCTTTGATGATAAGTGTGACACACAGGTGTTTATACCTACATTTATGCTCTTCACCATATTTACCTTGGCTAGAAATGTTTAGTGTTGTGCAGTCTGTGAATAAACTGTGTTGTACAGGAAACTGCAGAAAGTCTGGTCTCAGATGTGTTGTCTGTTCTGTTTTCTTTGCAGCACTTTGAGTCCCTCAGCAGTGCATCCTCCAAGATGAGCTCCATGACAAGCAGCCTGGGTAAACATCATACTAACAAACCTTTTTGTTCCAGCAGTTTTCCAACGTTAAGAGAAAAAGAGACTTTGAACCTTAGTTCCTGATATATAATGTTTCTGGGTTTTTCATACAGTCAAGCAAATCATTTGTTGGACAAAGGCACAGTTTTTGAAATCAAACAATCAAGATGTGATTGAAGTCAAGACTTTCAAAGGGTTTAATCAAAATGTAGCATTTACTGTTTAGGAATTTTCAGTGGTTCAAAAGTAACTGGAACAACAATTAAAATCCCAAATATAAGCATTGTTTTTAATATGTCAATGAAAATACTTTCCAGTCAATAATTGCTTGAAATTTAGAACTCATGGACATCACCATTTACTGTGTTTCCTCCCTTGAGATGCTCTTCTCGCCATTTAGTGCAGCCATCTTGATTCATTGCATGTTTGTAAATCTTTCTGCCTTGAGTTTTGAGTTTAATAATTGAAAAGCATCATCTTTAAAAACTTCAAATCATATTATACATAAGCTCGTATTTAAATGCTAACGCCTCATCCTGCTGTCTGTTTCCAAATGTTGCAGAGTCTGTCACCTTGTCTGGGGATGAGCGCGAGTTGGGGAAGGTGTGTGTCCGGCTGAACTATCAGGAGGCTCTGGAGCAGGTGTGGATCACCCTGGTTCAGGTAAGGTTACATGCAGTATGGAGGAGGGGGATTCAGGGACAAAAAGCCCCATTGTGGTCACTGGTAACATTTCTCAATGGACCCTCTGTGCGTCCAGAATACAGCTCTCCTTTAGCTCCTCTCAATGCTCTATTAACTCCGGCTCAGACACCCAGAGGGAAAAGTTCCTCTAAGGGAACTGAACGGTCCTAACTGACGTTACAATAGTTCCAACACGGTGAACATCGTCTAAGGAAGTGTATGTTTATTCAGAAATCAAAACCCTACACTAAATAAACTTCTGCTGCAGAGATGCACTCTTACTCCACAAGGTGTACTCTTCTGCCAACTTTGATTTAGGATTTGTTGTTGGTTTGGGTTTGTTTTCATCCTCAGATCACATTGGTGGCATTTGATCTTGCCACTGTTGTCTAACCTGAAGACTTTCTTAGTGCAAAAACCGAACTGTTTTTTTTTTTGTCTTTTGTTCCAAGTGGAGCGCTGTGGATAAAACCTTTGTTGTTCTACTCATAGATTGAACCACATCTTCTTTTTTTTTAAATTTTTTATCAGTGTTCAGATCTCAACCTTCATCCGGATGGAGGGGAGCAGCAAATGATTGGTTTCAAAGCAATCATTACCACCCCCAAACCTATACAGTTCAAGAGCTCAGTTAGAGAGTACTGTCAGGTATTGATGCTGTTTATATTTATTAAGTATTTATAGGCCCTTAAAGCGCTATTGCAGAACTACCTAATCTCTACTTTAACCTTTCTTTGCTTTCAGGATGTGTCCTTCATGGAGACCTTTGTGTTTGCGCTGCATCTCCAGCTGTTGCGCTGCAGCGCCTTGGTGCTGCGACTGCAGACACACAACCCCAAAAAACGTACGGTGGCAGAGTGTGTCCTTTCCCTGCGACACCTCGGTTCTCAGGAGGCAGAGCACTGGCTTGAACTCAACCCTCCGTCTAAATCTTCGGTAAGAGTTCACTGCATTGTTCATGAGACGGGCCTGTAGCACTGAAGCTGGGTTTATGGAGTGTTTGCTGTTTCTCTGATACTTTCTGTCACTGATGTGTTAAATAGTAACACAGGACAATTTTTTAATGACAATGAAAGACGTATACAGAGACAGTCAGTTGTTATTCTGTATCTATCTCTGCCAGTTTTGTTGCTGTTTTAGGGCAATGTTGCATCAGTATTTTTCATGAATGCTGCAGCTGTTTTTACTTTTATGTTAGCTCTAAGTTTTAGATAAGATTGTAAGTTATTTGAAAGCAAAGAATAAGAAAAGTGTCAACTACCATCTATGTGATTCGTACTTCGCCACAACTTTCCAACTCCTTTGGCCAAGAGGAAAAACTCTGTGTGGGAATTCCCTGGATTTTTACTGCCTATTCTTCACCATTTCCTGTGTTGGCTGCTTTCCTTTGTCACTTCTTTTAAAAGTATAGAAAATAAGGAGAAAGTGCTAAAGGTGCCTTGTAAAACTGTCCCCATGATGCATGGTAGCCCACTGACACACACTATCCTCTTGGCCTGAACAGAAAAATATTAATGCTGTGGCTGAATTTGTTGCATAATCACAGGAAAAATAGAAATGGAATTCATTTGTCATGGAATAAGGAAACAGGCTTTAACAATGAGAGAGTAAAAACCAGAAAGCATGTCCTGGAAATGTGAGACATGGAAAGTAGGTCAGACCTTAAACCACTTTACCAGTGCAGAGTGGTTTTGTTGATAAATGGATTTATGTCTGGCCAGTGATGGTAAAATACAAACTGTCTGAATAGTTGGAAAATCAGAGGGTGACTCATCATTAGATTTCAGAGGGACAAATTGATTCACTCGGTTATTTTACCCATCTGCTGGACACAAAAGAGTAAAATTGTCCAAATCACTGTCATTTAGAGGAGGCTCTTAAGGCTGAAGACAGCTGAACCCAATGAAGAAAAAAAAGTAGAATCATTAAGTGAGAAAACTGGTTTGCAGCAAGTTTAGGAGTTCTGAGAGGCCATGGTTAGGTCCATACGTTTTTGGACACTGAAGTGTGCTTTGTAGTTTTGCCTCTGTACACCACCGCAGTGGATTTTATCTCAAACAATCAATATGTGATTGAATTGCAGATTTTTAGCTTCAATTCAAGGGGTTTGTGTAAAAGAATTGCATCAACTGTTTAGGAATTACAGCAATTTTTATATAGTCCCCTTCTGCCTACTGATCAAAAATGGACCATTAAGGAGTTTCTTGGTCAGGTAAGGTCTGTCCCTTTATTTCTCTGCAAACCAAAACCTGTTAGAGAGATAGCAAAAACTTTAAGAGTGGGCATCAAAATAACACCAAAGGGCCTGAAAGACCTCATATCTTCATTTAAGAAAAACACATCTTCACAACATCTAACAAAGCTAAGAGGTAGGTTTTATCATTGTCGGGTGTTTATACACTCAAGAACAGGAAGGTCAGAAAACACCTAATAGAGCCGGCAAAGATCTGGGGAAAAGTCTTAGGACAGAAGGAATTTCTTACCTAGATTAACTTTTCCTTAGCATTTTATGATCCAAAGCTCCCCTACTGCCCTGAATATCTGCCAAACATGGTGGAGGCAACATGGCATGGTGATGTATGGATGTATGAAACAGGGCTACTAGAGTTTATTGATGACATGAATGCCTCTAGAAGCAGGATGGTTAGGGTTACGATGAACTGTGAAGTGTACATGGCTGTGCTCTGTGATACAGCCAAATTTTGCAAAACTCATTGCACAGCACTTCATATTACAAACGGATAATGACCTGACACATCCTGTAAAATCAACCCAAGAAATGGGATGTTCTTCAATGGCCTAGTCAGTCCACTGACATCAGCCCAACAGAGCAGCTTTTCCGTTACTGAAGACAAAACTGAAGGCAGAAAGATCCACAAATAAACAGCAATTAAAGATGGCTCCAGTAAAAGCCTGGTGGAGCATCTCAAAGAGGAAATGCAGCCATTGGTTAGATCTGTGGTTTCTAGATTTCAGGCACACATTGACTGCAAAGACTTCTCAACCAAGTATTTAAAACATCCCTTGTATTTCAGATTATTCAGCTTGTCCAGTTACTCTTGAGCCTGTGAAAAGTAAAATAAAATGGCTGTAATTACAGACTAGTTACTGAAATAGTTTTGTTGAACCCCTAAAGTCAAAGCCCCAAATCTGCACTTCATCTTGACTATTGTACAGAAACCAAATGACCAAAAATACTTCACTGTCCAAAAATATCTCATTATCAAAACTGTATTAATGTCTAAAAGTTGTTAAGAGTGTTGGTGATAATGTAAACATGTTGACATGTTGCCACCTCATCATCTATAGACTATGAGTTTCATCTTATTAAAAGACTAGCCTTCAGTCAACTTCTGTAGCACCAAACACAAAGTACAGCTGCTGATGTGAAGCCACTTCAGGATATTTGTAGGAGATGACGAAGCAAAATTGTACTTCATGTAGAAGAAATCAGGTCATTAGGGTTCATACTTCATGGAGCACGAAGTAAGTTTTGTTCCAGGCTGGCATTGAGACTGGACTTGCTCTCCAAAGATGCCTCTGAAGCATGATGAGATTCAGTGCGCTGGTGTGGCACTCAGTGTTGACAATATGGTGGAGATGGCAGTGAAGGGGAAAAAAACACAACACTGAGTAATGAAAGAAAAGTAACCGTGTCAATCTCTTCTTTGTTTTTAGCTGTTCAACAGGAACCTGTATGATGTCACTGCATTAGTTTTACAGCTGTTCTTCCTAACCAAACGCCTTATGCGCAACAGTGTTTAACTTGTTTTATTTATTTTGGATTATTAAATAACTCTACATAGCCTCCTTTGACAAACAGCCTTTATATTGTTTTAATTCTTTGAAATATGTCCTGTAACAAGAAAAAGCAGTAAAAGCACCTTGTAGTCTAAAGATCAAAAGCATACTCTATACTGTAACTGTAGCCACTTTACCATTATTAAAGCTCAATCTGTTGGAGCTTTCATGTTATGAGTGTAACTAAAACATGCCCTGACAACCTGCACTGACTACTTTAAAGGCAGAACAGTGGTTAAAGGTCAAAATACGCAAGACTGTAGCTACTTTGGGTCTAATTCACTAGAAACCAGATAATGGATGTTTACTTAAATATAAGGTGCAGAAGTGTGATGTTCTTATATGAGTACAGTGGGTTGCAAGAGGCTTGTTATTTCTTTCTAAATATCAGTAAAGAAAATGTAAAAGCTCATTGACGCCATTCTCTTACAGGTGTGCCACTCTGAGCTGCATCTTACTACATGCTTTCAGCCGGTGAATGGACGCATCCAGGTCCAGGTCCTTGCTGCTCAAAACCTCCCAGCGTCCTCCTCACCGCTCACTCAAGGTATCTGTAAAATACACATCTGTATTTTTCAATATTTAACCCCTAAAATAAGTAGCTTTGCAGCTTTAATGGTAACTTCTCTTCTCTTGCACCTATCCTCTGAAGCTTTTTTTGTCAAAGTTGAGATGACCCAGTTGGAGCAGGTGACGAAGAAGAAGACCCGAGTGCTCAAAGCCTCGGGAGGTCAGTGTCAGTGGGCTGAGACGTTTCACTTCCATCTGGCCATCTTAGACCACCCCTACTCACTGTCAGTGAAACTCTACAGTCGCAGCTCAGTCAGGAGGAAACAGTATCTCGGACAGGTGAGTTAGTTATGAGTCCCTTGGTGTATTTTATTAGCTTATTCTTTCATTACTTCTAATAGAATGAATAAAATTTCTTCTATTTTAGCCTAAAAGTCAAAATCAAAATGTTATTTGCAACAAACTGAGGAGTTGGCTCCTTCTCTGTGTCTGTGGCAGATTCAGCTGGGACTCAATAGCCCTATCCCAGAGGCTGTGGAGCAGTGGAAGGACACAATGGCTCATCCAGAGAAAGTGGTGGCAGCGTGGCACAGGCTGAGTTCTTCCTAAACCTCTTCTCCCGGCTACTTCTTTACGCACTACTGACATAGTGCTCTCGTGCAGCACATCTCGCTGTGCCCGCTTACTTTTCCAGTTGGCCAGCCACAGTCCTCTACGTTGACATAGTCAACTCTGATTGACCAGACTGTAAACTGATGAACGTGCTCCGAACGCTCTGGGAAATTTCCGCAGAGACAGCGCACGTGTTCACTGATCAGTTATAAATAAGGGTTTCGAACAAAGTGTAGATGGTCGAAAGGTTATTTTTTGTGTGTGTGTTTACTGTAGACTAAATGAAGGATATTTCTTAAAAACAGTAGAGCATTTGCTAAATTAACAATTCAATTGCTTAGCATTTAGCTGTACTGTACATAAGCTGTTTTCTGCAAGTTGCATGACGTGGAAGTATCACTGCTTTATGAGTCTGCTTCATTTGGCAAAGAAAGTTTACAAGCTGGAGAAAGGTGATAGGAAAACCATATTTACTTTTGTGGTTTCAGACTGTAAAGAAGATTCATCTAATAGTTTAAGGTTGGTGGTATTCTGTATTTTTAAAACCATAAAAATTCTGCTATTCAGTCACTTATTAACTAAAGATCTTTTAAAATTCTTTTAAAAAAGCCAGAAATATTTAGTGTCATTTATATTTTTTAAAGCAAGCTGGCTAGCATGATAAGACCACAGCAGAATGAAATGTCATAGTCTTAGGCATAAAATGCAATATTAAATGATAATTTCAAATAATTATAAAAGCTACAGAAAAATAGTATTTTCCTTTTAGTCCTGTGCAAAACTTTTGAGCCACTCATCATGTCTTTATATTTTGCTTCCATGGACTTACTTGTAATTTTAATAGGCTTTCAGACAGCCTTTCACAGCTTTTCTTTGGACACTGGCTGCTTTTTATTCTTGTACCTGACCAATTTCAGAGGAGCTTTTTATTTTGTTAGGCTCTAACAATGACATATGAATAAATCAGGCATAAGAAAAGGCACCTAACTTGAGGAATGAACAAGTGTTTTGTTGAAAAACCAATTTTAAGTTGTATCTCTCGGCACTTTGTTACTAGCAGTAACAAAGATTTGGCCATGGACCTCAATGTTATTGAAGCAGTGTGGGATCATCTTGACAGAGAACGGAACAAAACGCAGCCAACATCCAAAGAAGAGTTTTAAATGTCCTTTAAGAAAAACCTGGAGAACTAATTCTGAAGACTAGTTAAAGAAATGACAAGAAAGCTTGCCTAAGACAAATCAGACTGCGCTGAAAAATGAAGGTTAGTTTGGAGTAAGCTGTATCAGGGTTTGGTTACATATAAAATACTTACTAGTAGGATTGTCTTGTTGCTTATTTTTTTAAAATCTTTTTGGAAAAACAAAATATACGTCCTTTAAAATTCCCTAAATGTGAGCTAGAAGGCTTTCCCTTACCTTAATTTAACTTTACAAGGTGTCATGTTACTGGAGAAAACAGCGGCTTCTGTGTCAAACATTAGCTCTGTGCTTTTGATAAAAGCTGCTTTTTATATACTGAATGTAAATAAAAAGTGTTGAGTGTAAAAGTTTAGTGTAATAAAAAGTTTATATTGTTTGAAAATGTGAAGTGTGTTGATTGAAAAGACAGGTTTAAATACAAGTGGCACATATAAAAAAACAGACTGGATTACAGCATGTACTGCACATTACACTCGTTACTCACACTCTGCAGTATTTATGAGACAAGTCAACAACCATAAACCACAGTGCTACTATTGTCACTTTTTATTGAAGAAGCCTATGATTGAGAGATTGTCAAAGCAAACAGCAAGATAGTTATCCACAGTGTCCTCCCGGAAGGGAACATCCTGTTTTTTTCCCCCGATTTCACTGTTATTGGAAAGTAATTTAATGCCACTGCTGTATATGGCCAATTTTATCCTTATCTCTAGAGTGACTACAGAAAGGAACAATTGTCGTTAGTGGAAAAAGGACAATTTCCTGTGGCACTGAAATTTTACTCCAAGTAAATGTGCCCAAAAAGAAAGAAAAATATACAAATATGTGAATTTCTTTGAATTCTTTACTTGCAAGAAATGCTAATTTGCATATGAACTAATCAGTAGGATTTTTGACATGTGAATTGGTGCCATTTATCATCCCAAAGGGAACTCCTTTCTCTGTTTCAGAAAGCATGAGCTTGACCAGCGATGTGTTCTGTGTAACCAGCTGTGGTCACGCAAACACACACCCAACGAACAAAGAGTCTGTGAACCGAGAAAACAGTGAGTGTTTGTGCTTAAGTGTGCGTGACCAGGGCAACTAGGTGCACCACGTGGGCTGACCTGCGTCAGAGCGTCTCACATCCTGGCGTGCCAAAACACATTGTCATTTTATGGAAAATAATGTTTGATTTATGGTTAATGGTACACAGAAGGAAATTCAGACGGACATTTCTTATCTGTTAACAGGCTTTACACTCGGCTTTTATCTTAGATAAGTATGTTTGAGTCTGACTTAAGTAAGGCGCTTGTGTCTGAAAAAGCAGGATTTGCTGTTATTGTGTCTTCTGTGTGCTTAACAGATTCCTTTGGCTGGCTGCCATCTCGAGTCCACAGCACATTCCCATTTTGTCATGAATGCATGCTTAACTGTGCAGGTTTTCTCACCTGGGAGACACAGCAGAAAGTTTATAGGCGTGTGGAAGCAAAGAGCAGAGGCCCTCTAAAATCCTGGTGCTTTTCATGAAGCTTTCCAGCAGCTGTAGCCAATCGGCGTCTGCTAGACTTCACCTCCACTAACTGGGAGTCATTAACTAAAGCTCT
Source organism: Oreochromis niloticus (assembly GCF_001858045.2). Taxonomy (NCBI): domain Eukaryota; kingdom Metazoa; phylum Chordata; class Actinopteri; order Cichliformes; family Cichlidae; genus Oreochromis; species Oreochromis niloticus. The sequence continues at coordinate 22,049,323 of NC_031983.2, read as the reverse complement.
CCATTGTGTTTGTGCTCTTTAGATCATGTTAATTGAATTATGAGAATATTTCATTCCATGTACAGGCTGTCCAAGAAATTTGTGCTCTAATTCTGGTCTTTTGTTAGTCTTTAAATTATCACTGAATAGCAGGTTAGGTATAAGAGAGTGATCCTCCCCAAAAAGCCTGAAAAGGCAGTAAAAGTTGTACCAGTTGGTCCAGAAGGGGACACGTAGGGGTCCAGGGGACATGCCCTACCTGGATACTTAGTGGAATCTGGAGGAACTTTGCTGTCTAAATTTTTAGGTTTATTTCCCAAAAATATACAATTAAAGAGTTAACTAGTCCACTGAATTTTTACAACACAATCTTGACATTCAGTCCTATTTGAAAATCAACTCTCTGAGCTCTCATTTTTCTCTTGCTGGTGCAGTTTTAACTTTGTTGGGCAGCTTTTTTTGTTTACTGCCATCAGTAAAAATGATTTATTTGCTAGACGTAAGCTCAGATACACACAATATAATAAATGAAATCCACCTTGGTGTCAGCTGTTTGATGCATTTCTTACTGAAAGCATTTTTCAGGTGCGTTCTTCCTCTGCTGGAGCAATCGATCACATCCATGCACTGCACCGTGCTGCGAAGTCTGGCTTTTGAATAAAGCCGCTCATTGGATTTACACTTCTGTGTTAATATTGCCATGGGTGTCACGGACCCAGTGCTTTGTGTTTATTGGTGAACTGATAGTTCTGATTATTATTATGACTTATGGTTTTCTGCTTAGGTTACATCTTTAGTCCTTGGATTAGTGTCTAGTCTGCATCTTGGTGCTTTGTCTCAGTTTCCTGTTTTACTTTGGTAGTCCTTGTCCCATGTGTATGATTTCAGTTCTGCCTCCCCGTGTCTCATCATGAGTGCATTATCCCAGCTGTGTTTCCCTCCTGTCTCCCATTCCCTGATTACACCAGTATGTATTTAAGCCCTGTGTTTTTCCCGGCCCATTGTTGCGTCCTCTGCGTTAGTTGTGTGTTCCTCAGTTGTCGTGTTTTGTCAGGTTATGTCATGCCACGTCATGAACTCCCAGTTTAGATCATCCTTCCTAGTTTGAATTTTGGTTTTGTTTCTCGTGTTCATGTATTGTGTTTCTAAGTTTGTTTTCTGCCAGTGAATAAAAACTGCCACCTTTAAGTTAAATATTCCGTCTCTGAGTCCTGCGCCTGAGTCCAACCACTGCCTGCCACTCAGCTCACCGTGACATTAGGTATGTTTTAACCACAAATGCTCTGAAAACCTACAAGGTAATCTATGCAGTAACCTCACGTGCACCTCCATGGGAATGCAACTCCACATTGCATTGATGCAGCCCACAGCTATTGTGATTGTGTTCAGTATTGTTGATTCACCACTTTGCATTTATGTTGTTTTTTTTTTTATTTGAATTTACTTTTCTCAGTGAGACAATAATAATTATTGCCTGATTATAAAGATTCACAGATGTCAGCAAATTCCTGGAAGGAGATTTTGTTTGTACAAATAACACATTCTGGGGTAAACCTGACAGAAAGGCAGACATGAAATGTAAAACTGAGATCAGCGGTCAAATATGACATGATATTGGGATGCAAACTATAATGTGAGATTTAGAATCCCCATATACCCGTATCATTTCCTAAATGCTTCCAATACAAACAAAGGGAGTCGAATTTTAAGAACTGTTTTAAAGATAAAAGACATTTTTTACTTGATGATGATACTTGCTATATGATACTTGCTATATGCTGCCAATACACATACCACACTTCTAAGGATCATATTCTAAGTTTTAAGACTTTTACTAATTTTCAAGCAATAAATTATTAAGTTGGCCTTGAAGACCTCAGTGAATGTAAACCAAATTTTAATGGATTGTTAACATGACTCCACACCCCTACAAAGTCTTTATCAGAATTCATCCAAAACTTTTTGAGCTACTATGTTTACAGACAGAATGAGCATAACAAAGACACAGGAGGGGAAGAAGTCCCAGCATTCTTTTTCTTTTGTTGCTGGCAACGCATATAAAACACATAGACTCCACGTTTATGGACACCACAGCAGTGTGTATCTCAAGATGCATTATGAAATTATTGTGGGATACCTAAGACAAGTAAAAGAAGTGTAAAGAAGTTCTGGACATGGGCATAATACTGTACATTTTAAGTTGTTGAGCAGGTGTTGAATGTGCACATTGTACACAAAACAGTAAAAAAGCACCTTAAAAACATTTCTTCTTTAAATCCACACCATCTTTGACTGTCAGTGCCTCTACCTTTCATGCTAACTAACATGCAGCCCTCGTACTCTTGGGTTGTATCTGTGACACAGATCAAAGTACACTGATCAATTGTTATTTAAAAAAAAAAAAAAGAATAAAATATTTTAAATAGAATATTATAAATATATTAGGAAATGTGTTGTTTTAATGAAGTGCAACAGTGCAGTTTCTATACTATGTGGACTTTCATGTGTGTTTTAAAACTGTACTGATGTCTGTAACTTTTACCACAAAAATCACAGTCAAATGGTTTTTCTCCAGTGTGGACTCTCATGTGTATCTTTAGATTTCCCTCCCGGTTGAACGTGTTACCACAAACGTAACAGCTAAATGGTTTCTCTCCCGTGTGGACCCTCATGTGTATCTTTAGATTTCCCTCTCGGTTAAATATGTTACCACAAACGCCGCAAACAAACCGTTTCTCTCCTGAGTGAACTGACATGTGCCTCCTCAGATTACATCGATATCTGAACAGTTTACCACAGTGATCACAGACATACGGTTTCTCCTCTGTGTGAATTCTCATGTGTCTCTTAAGATCAGTCTTGTGGTAAAACCTCTGTCCACAGTCTTCACAACTAAAGGGCTTCTCCCCTGTGTGCACTCTTATGTGTAGTTTAAGGTTTGCCTTATGGTTAAATCTTTGTCCACATTCATCACAGCCAAATGGTTTCTCCCCCGTGTGGACTCTCATGTGTCTGGTAAGATTTGTCTTTCGGCTAAACCTTTGTCCACAATCATCACACCCGAATGGTTTTTCATCTGCGTGAACTTTTGTGTGCATCTTCAGATTTCCTTGATATCTAAATCTTTTACCACACTCAGTACAACCAAATGGTCTCTCTCCTGTGTGGACTCTCATGTGTATTCTAAGGTCTTTCTTTTGGTTAAATCGTTTACCACAATCGTCACATCCAAATCGTTTCACCTGAGAATCGACACTTTGCTCCACTCTACAAATTTTCTCATTAACCAAACAGTTGGAAGACCTTTTTTCTGAATGACATGCCACGTGTTTCTGAAGAGACTGCTTGCAGACAAACTGTTCTCCACTCTCAGAGCAGCTTAAAGACTTTTTTGCACCGTTACATCCCACATCATTATTTACACCTGACTCAGTTATTGTGCTGTCATTCAGCCGGCTGTCGCTTGCGTCAGTTTCAGGTCCACAATCTGACAAAGGTTCCTGCCAATCATCGTCCTCACTGACTTCAGTCTTTTCAGACTCTGAGGCCTCTCCTTCAGTACTGGATTGTAAAGGAGTATCTGGATGGGGGTGTCTGACTGGATCTGGTGAAGAATAATTTCCTATTTTTATCTGTTCAGCTGAGCTGCGAGCTGGAGGCTCTGTCTCTCTGCTGTTTTCAGCTTGGCTTTGATGAAGCGTTGAGAACTGAGGTTTCTCATCATCATCTTCACTCTTCACATGAACAGCAGTGAATGGGAACCCAGAGATATTGTCCTCCAGCCCACTGAGTTGTTCTCCCTCTTGACTTTTCCAGAGTTCCTCCCGTTCCTCCTTTATGTGAAGAAGCTCTGAGTCATGATGGTCCAGACTGAGACTGCATTCATGGGGAACCTCTTCTTTTATCACCAAAAGCTGCTGGACATCTGCAGGAAACACTGAAACACACACACTCATAATGAACAATGGCAGCTAGCTCAATTTGCATATTAAACTAGTGTTTTTTTTTTCATTAGTCCCATATCTCGAAAGTTAGAAACATCCTGTTTTAGAGTGACGCTGAAAAACTAGTTCATGTATTTATTGTGTCTGTAATTTATTATTATCAAGATGTCCTAAAAACTGCATGAAAAGTCTTCATTTGATCCACAATGCTGCAGTCAGAGTACTGAGAGAGAGCTTATTTCTCCTATATTGGCTTCTCTTTATTGGCTCCCTGTTAAATTCAGAATCAAATTTAAAATCCTGCTTCTCACATACAAGGTCTTGAATAATCAGGCCCCATCTTACCTTAATTACCTCATAGTACCGTATCATCCCAACAGAGCTCTTTGCTCTCAGACGGCAGGCTTACTTGTAGATCCCAGGTTTTTTAAAAGTAGAATGAGAAGCAGAGCCTTCAGCTTTCAGGCCCCTCTTCTGTCAAACCAGCTCCCAGTTTGGATACAAGAGAAGGAAGTGATCTCTACCTTTAGGATTCAGCTTAAATCCTCACCGTTGGGAATGCTGCAACAGGCAGGGCTGATTCTCATGAAGCACTTCTTATCTCACATTTTTTCACTCACCATGTGCCCTTTACAACACTCTGCATTTAATTATTAGTCAAAATTGTTCTATTTTCAGGGAGGAATTATTTTAACAAAACAAGATTTGGCTGCACAAGTTTGATTTGTTAGATAAGGCTATACAGACTGATTTTAACAGTGGTGATCATGCTTATAGTCTCATTAAATTAATAATAAACTACAAGACATCAACACTTGCTGGTTGTCTGACTGCAGCGTTTTCTTAGCTGCCTCCATCAGCTCTCTCCTCCTTTTGAAAGCAGCATTTCTCATGAAGCTGGTTAAATATTAGGGGGGAAGCTAGCGCAGATTGTCTGACATGATGCACACGTGACAAGCTGCGCACTGTGTGGATTCACATACGGAGACTTTCATTCACAGAAAATCCGCTGGCTTCAGAGTTCGGTATTAATTTTTTGATCAAAACACTCACCCGCAGCCATTAGACAGCTTCAACTCTACCTCTGGATACACCGCCAGTACCGGAAATATCTCACGTCCTTCCCCTGTGCAATAATTCAACAACTTCCGATCTCTGTTTTGTCAAAATAAAAGTCCTAGATACACGCACTGCTGGATCATGAGCGGCAAAACTGTCTTTATTGAGATCAAAATTAAATTCAATGCAGTTTTGTTTAGAGAAACATTCAGGTTAATTTATCTGTATTTTAACAATCAATAGAACAGTGGGTATTAGTCTAAATTTATATTGTGGTTTCTTACATCACAAAATGTTCCAGAATTGAATCCACAGCGATGTTTATGCAAAACTTTAGACAGTCTGAAATGTCTTGGTCTAAAAATGTAACATATTCGTGCAGTTTCAGAATGTATGAGTTGGACAGACTAGAAGTGTCTGTCTGCACAAATCATAGGATTTTATCAGTGGATTTTAATGCAATAGTAATGCTAGACGCCAAGAATTAATTCTAGACGATGCTACACATCTGTCTGGTAAAAATTTGTGGTCTTAAAATTTGAAGCAGCTACTTTTGGCTGTTCCCTTATTGCCAAAGTGGGTAGCTCCACATGTTTGATTTGGGAGATCTTTTACACCAGATGCCTTATCTGACTGGTAAAGAAAAACATGAACATATTTCACCAGCCTTGGCATCGTTACACTAGCTACCTGTGTAGTTTAGTTCCCTATAAAATTCCTTTGTTCACTTGTAAATGTTTGCATCGGCTCATACACAAGTGCCAGTATCTATCAGACTGGGGTATAAACACGTAACTCTGAAACTCTGGCATAATCTCCCCTTCCAGGTCAGACTTCCTGCTTCAATAACAGCTTACAAACCTCAACTAAGGACTCACCATTTCTCTTTAGCCTTTCCTCCCAATGTTATGTAAATCAGTCTTTCTAATTGTTTTACCGATTGTTGTGCTGCACTTTGGTTGATGTCTGTTGTGATATAATGAGTGATATAAATAAACTTGGCTTGACTTTAAATTTTTAATTCATTAACAAATCAAAAACAAAAACATTGTCACTATTGTACATAACAAAAATGATAACACCTCACAAATAACCAACACAAAAACCACTGTTTAATTTAACATCACCATCAATCTCACTGTTCATACCTAATGGTGCTGTTATAATCCAGGTTTAAACATTATTTACAGCACGGTAAAAGAACACAATTAAAAAAGCCAAAGTAGTTATCTTTGTGCAAATTAGTGACGGTTAATTCAAGTAAAATATCTCATAAATTTACTAAATAAAAGTCAAAGTGGAATATACTCTATATACATATTTTTAATTTACCAAAAACAAGACCATAATGTCAATAACCCAGCAGCTCAGTTTTCTCACAATTCAGATTATTGCCTGTTAAGTGACAAACGTAACCTTGATCTTCACAATCAGAATCAGAATACTTTAATAATCCCTAAGGAAATTATGCTATCTTGAGACGCTTTACATTGTAAGGTAAAGCCCAAAGACCATTATGTGCAAGTTTGACCATTTCTATAGGGGGACTAATGAGTAACGATAAGCTCACAGGTCCTTTGGCTGAATGAGCTAAATATACTATTGGAAATGAGTAGAAATCAATCAATAAAAATAAAAAAATATGCTACCACAAATACACAATATGCTTATCATAAAGAAGTTTTGCAGTCCTACTGAATTTTACATGATTTTTACACCAGATGTCCTGCATGACACAACCCTCTTTGGGATTTGCGTCTCCTCCCAGGCTTGACTCAGACTTTTCAGGTGTTAGGCAAATCTGTTAACAGTTTTAAAAATACCAGAGGCCATCCTTACATTGGTCAGTGGTTTAAGGTACTTGCAATGCAACGTCATCTGAATTTTCCATCATGTTAGAAAATACATGTGAAGGCCGATAACTGGTGTTAAGATTTCTGGTGCTTATTCATTTGGAAATCTGGGTTTCAGTGATCTTGTGTGATAAAGCAAATAAGTAAGTTAAGAAATGAGCAAATGAAAACTATTCTAAGTAGTGAACATTCAGCTGAGACTCTGAAATTATTAACACCAGTATTTATATTAATGATGCCTTTATTAGTGTTAAAGTTTGTCATGTCTGACTGACAGACTGCTATCACTTACCAGAATGATGAAGACAATATATAGTATGAAAAGGATATCTTATAGTGGTAACCGTGTGTTTGATATGTGGCACAAGTCTGACTGAACTCTCAAGGACAGTTTATTGCTATGTAAAGACGAGAATTGGAGAAACTTCTATGGACCAGCAGAGAAAAATTAATGAATAAGAAAAGAACAGTTATGTCAAGGAAAAACAATCAAACAAACACATTTTTGAATTTTGGCAACAAAATGAGAAACATTTTCCACCCTTGAAAAATAGAAACTGTGGCTAGCTTTGTCAAAAATAAAAACAGTACTGATAAGAACACTGTTGCACATCACTGTGTTTGCAGAGATTATTTTGGTGGGCATCACTACTCCTAGTTAGGGGAAGAAATCCCGTTGAGACTCTCAATACTTATTTATTCTTTGTGGAGTTTGGTGTGTATCTTTAGATTACACTGGTGTCTAAATCTTTTGCCACAAAATCCACAGTGATAAGGTTTCTCCCCTGTGTGAACTCTGATGTGCGTCTCAAGATGTATCTTTTGATTAAATCTTTTACCACAGAAATCGCAACCAAATGGTTTCTCTCCTGTGTGGACTCTCATGTGTATCTTTAGATTTCCCTCTTGGTTAAATATGTTACCACAAACACCACAAACAAACTGTTTCTCTCCTTTGTGGAGTGCCATGTGTGTCTTCAGATTACACTGGTAACTAAACGTTTTACCACAATCGCCACAGACATACGGTTTCTCTTCTGTGTGAACTCTCATGTGTCTCCTAAGTTCGATCTTTTGGTTAAATTTTTGCCCACAATCGTCGCAACTAAAAGGTTTCTCTCCTGTGTGCACTCTTATGTGCATGTTAAGATTTCTTTGATAGTTAAATCTTTGCCCACAAATGTCACAGCTAAATGGTTTCTCTCCAGTGTGGACTCTTATGTGTCTGTTAAGATTTGTCTTTAGGCTAAATCTTTTACCGCATTTATCACAAGCATAGGGTTTCTCTCCAGCATGGAGCCTCATGTGTACATTCAGACTTCCTTGATATCTAAATCTTTTGCCACAATCTGCACAACAGAATGGTCTTTCTCCAGTGTGGACTCTCATGTGTACTCTAAGATCTTTCTTTTGGTTAAATCGTTTACCACAATCATCACATCCAAATCGCTTCATCTGAGAATCAACACTTTGCTCCACTCTAGAACTTCTCTCATTCACCAAACAGCTGGAAGACCTTTTTTCTGAATGACATGTCACGTGTTTCTGAAGAGACTGCTCGCAGACAAACTGTTCACCACACAATGAGCAGCTTAAAGGGTGTTTTGCATTATTTACACCTGACTCAGGTGTTCTGCCGTTGTTCAACCCTCTGTCGCTGTCATCAGTTTCTGGTCCACAATCTGACAAAGGTTCCTGCCAGCCATCCTCACTGACTTCAGTCTCAGAAGATTCTGGTGCCTCGCCATCAGTATTTGTTTGTAAATTATTATTTGGATGTCTGTCCCAAACTGTAGGTCTACAGTCTTCTTTATTAACTTCTATTTTCCTCTGTTCAGAGGAGTTGCTCGCTTGAGTCTCTGTCTCTCTCTTGTCTTTATTTTGGTTTTGATGAACCTTTAAGGACTGAGGCTTCTCTTCTTCATCTTCACTCTTCACATGAACAACAGTAAATGGAAACCTCTTGATATCCTCCTCCAGCCCATTACAGTGAACTCGCTCTTGATTTTTCCACAGCTCTGAGTCAGGATGGTTCACACTGGGGCTCCATTCACATTCATGGGAAACCTCTTCTTTTATCACCAGTAGCTGCTGGACATCTACAGGGAAGACTGAAACACACACACTCATAATTAAGAACAAAAACTCTATAATCGGATAACTTATCACTGGTATTAATACTCCATGTCAGTGAGATCAGAGATGACTGTGGATACACAGCGCTATTAAATATAATCTAACTTAATCTAAACTAACAAGCTAATTGAAAATTACATTCCCATCCAGCCAGCAGTGCTGCCCCTCAGCCTCATAGCAGATGAATCTATGTTATAAATTTGAAAATCATGGGTCATTTTCAGAAAAGTTGACTTCTCACCTTGACCTTAAGGTTAAGGTCCTCTGAGACTTTCAGTTTATGTGCCTACGTTACGAATTTCAAAACAATACATCACCTCGTTTCGCGATTTATCACATGCACAAACCTGGGTGTCCACATCGTCCATCAACCAGGTGGGGTGGCAACAATACCCTATCAGGCTTTTACGGCTGAAGGGTAAACAAATGCCTTGTTTACATTCTCCCAGTTCAACAATTCTGAGTGAAATACACAACTCAACAATAGCCACACAGCTCCTCCTCTGATATGTACAGCTACTGGTATCATTCACCTTTACAATGCTCCAAATTCATTCTCACCCCAGCATTTCCTATTACTGAATATTACACCCACTACTACTACTAACCTTAGCTAAAATCTACTAATTCAAACCTTAAACACTCATATCGCCAATAAGTTAGTGCAGTGCGAGCTTAGATTATTTATTTGGTTAACAGTGGTTCAGTGCTTGTACAGCAATAATGCTAATGAGCATGAGCGAGGGGGACACTGAGCTGTTGGACCCGTGCAGGTCAGACTTTATGAAGACGTCTCTTTGAGACAAAAAAACGAGGGCACACATCAGCTCGTGCAGCTAGTTTTAAAGTATCAGTCTAAAATTCTGCAAATCAAATGTTAATGTTTTGAAGATACTTTTTGCTCGTAGTCAGCTGTTCTGGTGTGTGGTGAGTTCGGTGATCTGCTTCTGCACCCACAGATAATGTCTCTTTTGTTTGTCTCCTTCTTTGCCTCTGCAATCAAAGACATGTATGCACTTTTATAACTGTGGCTACAGCTCTCTGAGTGTACATGCATAGCTGTAATTATGCAGGCCGTGTGTGGAGCAAGCACCTTTACTTTTTTATCTTTCTGTAAAAAATGGAATAGTAAATTTGAAGTCAATGAAGAAGTCACTTGGATGAGTGACGAAACGTTTCTCCCACAAAACGCTACGTCCAGATGAACAGATTCAACTTTTGGAAAATAGTAAATTTACTTGAGCCAAATGCCCCTCAGTCAAAGTTGGTTGCTCATCCTGTTCCTATGCTCTCGTGCCCATGACCCTGTCCCAACGTCAAATTCAAAACCTCATTTCTTTTCTTAAAACGGTACATTTTCCCAGTTTATAGATGTGGTATGCTTTCTATGTTCTATTGTGAATTAAATATGGGTTTATGAGATTTGCAAACCACTGCATTCAGTCTTTATTTACATTTTACACATGGTCCCAACCTGGAAATGGGGTTGTATCTATCAGACGAGTGTCTGCCTTCACTACTCCCAAACGACCATGCTTAATGTCCGTGTGTCGCTTAGCTGCCTCCCTCAGCTCCTTCTCTCCTTCTATTGGAAGGTAGCAGTTCATGTAGCTGACTACATGTTAGGGGGACGCTTGCTCAGACTGATGCAAACGTGACAAGCTGCGCACTGTTTGGAGCCATATGCGGAGATTTTCATTCACAAAAAACCCGCTGACCTCACAGATCACCGCTAATTAGTTCAACAAGTTCAAAACACTCACCCGCAGCCATTATACACCTTCTACTCTACCTCTGGATGCTCCTGCCTGATGATGCGCCACCCGCACCGGAAACACCACTTCTTCTTCCCCTGCGCAATAATGCACCTACTTCCGGTTTATTTTTCATAATAAAAGCCCTAGATACATTCTTTACTATCCTTAAACTGTATCAGTGAATCTGTATGGCAAAGACCATCGCCTTCTGTACAATGAACAGGAAAACAGTGTGTGTAAAGCAAAGAGGGACTGAAGTAAAAATGCAATCTAAGGGAAAATGCCATCACTTTTTGTACCATAAGCTTTCCTGTAGTTAACTTGTAATTCTCTCGACCAGTTACATTTAAGTAGGTTTTTACTGCATACATAAAAAACAGTCTGTGTGAAGCAAAAGAGATGAATTGGGTCAAAATGCAAGCTTGAAATAGGTGACTATTAAATTATCTGTATTTTAAACAATCTGGATGTGTTATCCATTATCTGAAGATACAGGCTAGAGCAAAAGGGTTAAAGCTTTGCCTCTGCAGTTTCATGTTCGTACTTAAGCAGAAGTAATAGAGTACCAGACTGATTGCTTACCAAAGCGACACTCTCACGAAGAAGCAGTTTGTTAAAGCAATTTACAGATATTGCTGCGATTTAAAAAAAAAAAATGATCACAACTATTCCTGTGAAATAACTATAAATTGAACGTCATCCAGCATGAAGTACAAACAGAGCTGTTTATTTATGTTGTTAAAAAAATAATGAAAAAAATGAAAAACAAATTTCTTCAATTATGAAAACTGTAATAAATATTAAGTTATATTAAATGACTTCACACCTAAAATGTTTTAAACTGAGAAACTATAATGAGCAGATTTCCTCAACATGTATTAAAGACATGTTGTCATTTTAATCAAAGATTTAACAAAACACATGTGCAAATGCACACCCACAGAACCAACACTAACACTAAAGAAAGATACCTTTGCTGACGCAAACAAAAAGAACATACACCATATATATTCATATAACTCTACCATATGAATAATTAATGAATATTATTTCATCATTCATACCTTATTATATGAATAATATAAACAGGTGTTAGGTATGAGAAATAAATGAGTAATAGTAATGTGCCATAACTTTTTCCTAATATCCCAGCTGTCGGGTGAGTGTAGTGAGGTAAAGAGCGCATTATTTCACTCCAAAATGTGGTGAGTAATATCTGTAAGTATCAACATAAATCCAAAAAAACTCCAGTATAGGCTAACTGGGAGTAAACTGGATTTTTAGTAATCACCCTGCACCCTGGGGAAAATACCAGATTTTCTATATTTCAATATAAATTGTTTATCTCACAGTGAAATATAAATATTTTAAAGGATTTGGAGCACTGACTATTTTTTACACTCATCACCTCATTTGCCTCTGCCTTAATCTTAAAGGACATGATAACCAATCTGAGAAGAGCAGGTCTCCCAGGTGATGCACATGCAGCTTGCTGGTGTGCAATTTCAATGTTGACTCTCAAAACATAATATACAAATATTAACTTTAAAAATACATATTTCAAATTCAGCAACAAAAAAATACTCTTACAGAGGACACGTTAAAATGGCAACACTGTGGTTTAAAACTAACACATTATTTACTGTTCAGTGTAACATCGCCACTGATCTCATTACTGACACTTCACCTACTACCACATCTCTCCTTTTATTATCAAAATCTAACTTTACGTCATGTAAAATGAAAAATTAATACAACCCAATTCAAGCAAAATGTCTCTAAAATGTACAAAATAGTGACATGCTGTATATACATATGAGTTATTTATCTGCTACAAACAACAAAATACCTAGAAATTATGACTGAAAGATACTCAAAATCATTCCATTAAGATGAAAGGCTGTTACAAAAAGTATTGATACCCTCTAGACCCTCAATCCTAGACAGATCGGAGAGAATGTTATCATCTGAAGTTGCTTTAATAATCTGGTGTCACACACACATAAAAGCATAGGGTTAAAAATGTTGAAGGAGTTTCTCAAAATATGCTACAGACCCAAATGGCTTCATATATATTAATCTATTATTCATATAATTTATGAATGTGTCCATAGTGTAGTGGTTTTCAGATCTGATCCTGGGAAGAGACACACAGAGCACCTGAAAAGTATTCACAGTGGTTTCCTTGCTCCTTGTTGTTATGTTACAACCTCATTTTTCAACCCCAGATAATGGCAAAGTGAAAAACGCTTGCTCAAAATTCTTGCAAATTAAAAATAAAATCCATAAGATGTACATAAGTATTCTCAGCCTTTCTTCAATACTTTGTTGAAGCACAATTACAAACAATTACACACAATTACAGCCTCAAGTTTTTTTGGATTGCTGTCCAGTTGGAAGATCAGTCTTCACTCCAGTTCAAGGTATCTCTAAACATTGCTGCATTCATATTTCCCTTGACCATGACTAGTCTCAGTTCCTGCTGCTGAAAACACCACCTCATCATGATGTTGCTCCCACTGCCAGCTTTAATGTAGGGATGGTATGGGCCAGTTGATGAGTGGTGGCGGGTTTCCTCCAGAGATGACCTTCAGGCTAGAGTTCAATCTTTGTTCCATCAAACTAGAGAATTTTGTTTTCATGGTCTGAGAGTCCTTCAAGTGGTTTTTGACAAACTCCAAGTGGACAGTCATTTGCTTTTTATTGAGGAGTGGCTTCTGACTGGTCACTACTTTAAAGGCCTGATTGGTGGAGTACAGTGGTCTCTCGTTTATCCTGGGAGTTACGTTCTAAAAATAACCCGCGATAGGTGAAATCCACAAAGTAGCCAGTTGTTTTTTGTTTTTTTACAATTATTATAGATATTTTAAGGCTGTAAACCCCCTCACTACACACTTTATACACTTTTCTCAGACAGGCATGAACATTTACACAATTTTCTCTCTTGTTTAAACAAAGTTCAAACCTTCGTAGAAAAATAAGTCCAGTATTATAGAATGAAACCAAAGATCAAACCTTGTTTTCAGGTCCAGAACATGGGAATAGAGCAGCTGCAAGAGAATTCAACATTAATTAATCAATGGTACGGAAGTAGAGGAAGCAAGAAGAATGAGTTGAGTAAAGTTTGACTTATCTGACTTGCTTAATGTGCCTTATAATCCGGTGTGCCTTATGGTCTGAAAAATACGGTAACTTCTACCGTCCTTTAGCATATCCAGAAGTCCAACTTTTTGTGCAATGGTTAGCATCTTCGTCTACCTTTTAGGTGCTATCGCAAGTGCCTTTGACAGTGCAAAACATTTCATCGACATTGTTGTGTTTGTTGAGGTGAAAACTTACAAACATACAGTACAGCACTTCAGAGTGACACTGCTAGTGATCGAAGATTTATGTAAATTTGATAAGCTGAATGCATTCTGTATTGTACAGCAGACACGGCATGGAGGAGATTGACTGACAATGGTCTACAGCTGATCAGGATGCAGAACACAATGCACTGAAAAAAGAAAGCATGCAAAATTGCACACAAAAAAAATCCGCGAAACAGCGAGGCCGCGAAAGGTCAACCGCATTATAGCGAAGGACCACTGTACTGCAGAAATGGTTGTCCTTCTGGAAGTTTCTTCTCTCTCTACAGAACAATGCCAGAGCTCTGTCAGAGTGACCATTGGGGTCTTGGTCACCTCCTTGACTAAAGCCTTTTACCCTTATTTCTCAGCTGCCTGAGCTTAGTTTTGATTGTCATGGCACAGGGTGTGAATATTTTTGTACATTTTATATTTTGCTTTTTGATTTTAAATAAATTTGCAAGAATTTCAAGCAAGCTTTTTTACTTTGTGATCTTGGGGTTAAGATTGTTTGTAGAATTTTGAGGTGAAAAATAAATGTAATACATTTTGAAATAAAACTGTAACATGAAAAAAATGTGGAACAACTGAAGCAATGTGAATATTTTTCTGGATTGTGTAAGCAAGGGTATGTGTAAAAACTGTGGCAACCCCTTGCGAATAAGGGAACAGCTGAAATTCAATTTGTATCTATTACTTAACTATTCTGTGTGACCTTTCATGTGTATCTTTAGATTACACTGGTGTCTAAATCTTTTGCCACAAAACTCGCAGTCAAAAGGTTTCTCGCCTGTGTGAACTCTGATGTGCGTCTCGAGATGTATCTTTTGGTTAAACCTTTTACCACAAGTGTCACAGCCAAATGGTTTCTCTCCTGTGTGGACTCTCATGTGTATCTTTAGATTCCCCTCTCTGTTAAAGCTGTTGCCACAAACACCACAAACAAAATGTTTCTCTCCTTTGTGAAGTGCCATGTGTCTCTTCAGATTACATTGATAACTAAATTTTTTACCACAATCGCCACAGACATACGGTTTCTCTTCTGTGTGAACTCTCATGTGTCTCCTAAGATCTCTGTTTTGGTTAAATTTTTGTCCACAATCGTCACAACTAAAAGGTTTCTCTCCTGTGTGCACTCTTATGTGCATGTTAAGATTTCTTTTATAGTTAAATCTTTGTCCACAAATGTGACAGCTAAACGGTTTCTCTTCAGTGTGGGATCTTAAGTGTCTGTTAAGATTTGTCTTGAGGTTAAACCTTTTACCGCATTTATTACAAGAAAATGGTTTCTCTCCACCATGGAGTCTCATGTGTACATACAAACTTCCTTGATATCTAAATCTTTTGCCACACTCACTGCAATCAAACGGTTTTTCTCCTGTGTGGACTCGCGTGTGTATTCTAAGATCTCTCATTTGATTAAATCTTTTACCACAATCGTCACAGCTAACTGATTTCTCTCCTGTGTCGACTGTCACATGAGAATCACAGTTTTGATCCACTCTACAATGCTTCTCATTAACCAAACAGTTGGAAGACCTTTTTTCTGAGTGACATGTCACATGCTTCCGAAGAGACTGCTTGCAGACAAACTGTTTACCACACTCAGAGCAACTTAAAGACTGTTTTGCAATCTTAAATCCCACATCCTTATTTACACTTGACACAGGTGCTCTGCTCTTGTTTAACCCGCTGTCGCTGTCATCAGTTTCTGGTCCAAAATCTGACAAAGGTTCCTGCCAATCATCATCCTCACTGACTTCCGTCTCAGAAGACTCTGAAGTCTCTCCATCAGTATTAGATTGTAAATGACAGTTTGCATGTGGTTCTGGTTCTGATGGTCCACAGTCTTCTTCACTGATTTCTGTTTTTATCTGTTCAGCTGAGCTGCTAGCTGGAGGCTCTGTCTCTCTGCTGTTTTCAGTTTGGCTTTGATGAAGCATTGAGAACTGAGGTTTCTCATCATCATCTTCACTCTTTACGTGAACAGCAGTGAATGCAAACCCAGAGTTATTCTCCTCCAGCCCACTGAGCCGTTCTCCTTCTTGACTTTTCCAGAGTTCCTCCTGTTCCTCCTTTATGTGAAGAAGCTCTGAGTCATGATGGTCCAGATTAGGGCTGCATTCATAGGGAAGCTCTTCTTTTATCACCAACAGCTGCTGGACATCTGCAGGAAACACTGAAACACACACACTCATAATGAACAATGACAACTTTGTAATCATGCTGGTGTTATTACTTTATGCTAAGGAGTTTAATTTGATCAAATTAAACAAAATTGCTTGTAGAAACCAATAAAACAAAAAACTATTAAAATACTAAAATGAAATCCACCAATAACGTAACAATGTTTCCTTACTAACTATGATTTCAAGGCAACTTGACCACTTAAGGTTTTCCACCAGTGAATTATAAGATTAGCACAGGCCTGTTGTGACACAGGTTAGTTTTACCCTACTGATGGTGTTTTGATGCAATAGTAATCCTGCTCACTTACATGGTGGATTAAGGTGGATTCAGTGTCGCACTGAAGAAGGAAATTACGTGTTACAGTTAATTCTGTGAGTTGCCAGAAGCTTTCTCAATAATATGATTACCCTAATATTCAAACTAAAATAGCAGTAGTATTATTGCTAAAAATGAACTTGCTGTTTGGTATGTTGTGACATACAGGCGTATTAACCTAAGAATGAACACAATGTAGTTGTTGCCTTTCATTTGCTGCCATCTAGCTCTCTCTGGCCTGCACTCTCACACACAGTAGTAAATATATGGGCTGTACTGGCTGCCTTTTATATATTTCCTTAGTTCATAAGTAATAAACAATTTAATTTCAAAGAATTGTATTTTCATCTCAACTAAAGAAAAGTGCACAAAGACGGCTGGACTCGATCTCTAAAAATAAAAAATTCACCCCGAGCCAATATGAAACAAAATGTTATGATGTTACTGGCGTTTAATTTACATTACATTATATGACATTATATGCACTCTTCTTCTTCTTGCCAAATGATCAAAAAAATAACCTGAACTAAGAGCAAACAATACACAGATTTCTGTTGAAGAGACATATTGCATTTTGGATCTTCCCCCAAAATCCCTGTTCTGAGCTAAAGAAGTTAATAAACATTTTAGTGGACACGGTTACATTTTCATGAACACTGACTATAGCTTGGTTACACTACAGTCAGATTAGGGGAAGCAGAGGTTGGAGACTGCGTCGCCACCAAAATTACTGTGGCGTGTGCAGTGATCTTGTGATCTTGTTGTCTTTGAAATGGTTGCTTCAGGTCACCACTCACAATCAGGTGCTATGTTCACAGAGATTTTGGTGCAAAATGCCGATGAAATGTGAGTCTGTAACCATTCATAACTCATTCAAATAGCTCGATTGCAAAAAAATTCTCAATGCAAATTCTTTGCTCCGTGCTTTGTTTAATCCATGACTCTGCATCGCACAGCTGTCACCATCTAAGTATTTCATCCACATTTACAACTAAACATCAACCTGCAACAGAAACAGTTATGAGCATGTGTGTGAATAAAAAAGATTAAAATATTAAGCCAAAGTCGCCCCCCCAGACTGATAACACAATAGCAGCAGTAACCTGTCATAGTTTAACGTGGAGCCAGAGACAGTCTACAAAGACATGGTGCAGTGCAAAGAGAGGAGCCTTTAACGAGACGCTGAGCTCAGGTGGACTTGATGCTGTAATTTGCCACCTTAAATTAAACCACCTGTTCAACAAACTACAACAGCTGCTGTTTGTTTTACATGACAAGAAATATACAGTAATGCAGCAGAAGTAAAAAAATTTAAAAAAAAGAAAGTTTTATTTATTTGTTTGCTTTTTTAAAAAAAAGAGGATTTATTTAACTTTCTATCGCAGTGACACCTGAAGCAAGCAGGGGTGAGTTTAAACTGGGGGCATCACATTCTGCTAACATATTTATTTTAAGGCTTTCATAACATTATTTTGCAATTTAGATTAATATAAAATATCCATCCATCCATCCATCCATCCATCTTCTTCCGCTTATCTGGGGCTGGCAGCAGCCCACGCAGAGAAGCCCAGACCTCCCTCTTCCCAGCCACCTCCTCCAGCTCATCCGGGGGAACACCGGATGGATGTTTCTTTGTCAGATGCCCGAACCACCTCAACTGGCTCCTTTCGATGTGAAGGAGTAGCGGCTCTACTCTGAGCCCCTCCCGGATGGCCGAACTTCTCACCCTATCTCTAAGGGAGAGGGCAGCCACCCTTCGGAGGAAGCCCATTTCTGCCGCTTGTATCCGCGATCTCATGCTTTTGGTCACTACCCACAGCTCGTACCCATAGGTGAGGGTAGGGACGTAGATCGACCAGTAAATTGAGAGCTTCGCTTTTTACACTCAGCTCTCTCTTCACCACAACAGACCGGTACAGCGTCCGCATCACTGCAGCCGCAGCACCAATCCGTCTGTTGGTCTCCCGCTCCCTTCTCCCGTCACTCGTGAACAAGACCCCGAGACACTGAAACTCTTCCACTTGGGGCAAGAACTCATCCCTGAGCCAGAGTGGGCACTCCACCCTTTTCCGGCTGAGGACAATGGCCTCAGATTTGGAGGTGCTGATTCTCATTCCCACTGCTTCACAATTGGCTAAGAACCGTTCCAAAGCGAGCTGGAGGCCGCCACCCGATGAAGCCAACAGAACCACATCGTCCACGAAAAGCAGAGATGATATTCTGAGACCACCCAAGTGAAAACCTTCTGCCGCTTGGCTGCACCTAGAAATTCTGTCCATAAAAATTACGAACAGAATCTGTGACAAAGGGCAGCCCTGGCGGTGCCCATCACCCACCAGGAACGAGTCCGACTTATTGCCGGCTATGCGAACCAAGCTCTTGCAACGGTTGTAGTCCACAAAACACATGTAGACTGGTTGGGCAAACTCCCATGCACCCTCAAGTATCCTTGAGAGGATAAAGAGCTGATCCAGTGTTCCACGACCAGGACAAAAACCGCAATGCTCTTCCTGTATCTGAGGTTCGACTAATGGACAGACTCTCCTTTCCAGCACCCTGGCATAGACCTTCCCAGGGAGGCTGAGGAGTGTGATTCCCCTATAATTGGAACACGCCCTCCGGTCCTGTTTCTTAAAGATGGTAACCACCACCCTGGTCTGCCAATCCAGGGGTACTCCCCCTGATCTCCACGCAACATTGCAGAGGCGTGTCAACCAAGACACCCCTACAAAATATAATATAATAATATAAAATATCAATGAATTATATTAATTAAAGCATATTTTTATTTCAAAATATAACATTTCTGCTGCAGTAAAACTGTGAGCTACTGACCTGGGGCTGTGATGCTGGACTCTAACTTATTATTAATATTCATTATTAACATGTACACCATCAGAACGTTGCACAGGGAAAACCTCAGTTCTGAGAAAGTTAATATGCTCACTTTTCTTCACTGCAGCCACTACATGCCCCTTTAAAGGTTTACAGACACATACAGGCTCATTTATTAGCACATCTAAACAGAAAAACATATGTTATAAATTTTGCCCCCTAATAATATAAGGAAGCCTTCCAACAAGACAGAGTAAACACTACTTTAATTTATTATTTAATTTAGGCTGTATGTATGTCTTATGTTTTTGTTTTTTTTTAATTACTGATATACTGACGTAACTATAACTGATATTATTAGTTATTTATTTTTGCAATTAAGAAAATGTTTTCTTGTTTTGATTTTAATATGTCACATTTATTTGATGGAATAATCTGCTTGATCACTCAATCAATAACTGCAGCCCTGATAAAAAAGACAGTTTGACGGACTCAGTTTACTATTTAATGAGGTCAGTCTGTTTGTGAAAATATGAAAATTAGCTGTGATAAATAAGCATAAATTGCAAATCTGTTGCAGTCTGTGTACACAGAAATTCACAATAATGATCTGTAAGAGTAAAGCCAGAAAGTCATAGATCTGACACAGAAATTCATAAAATTCCTCCACACACAGAGTCGTACTCTTCACTGCAGAGTGACTCAGACTGATTGCAACATGTTGCTAATGTTTCTGTGGTTACAAATTAGATGGCAATTCATTGGCAGACCTTCATTAATCTCTCTGGGAGGAATTGCAAATAGTCTGAGACAATAAACCAAACACTTTCTAATCGAAACTGGTCGACCACCAT
This sequence comes from Oreochromis niloticus, assembly GCF_001858045.2. NCBI lineage: Eukaryota > Metazoa > Chordata > Actinopteri > Cichliformes > Cichlidae > Oreochromis > Oreochromis niloticus. The sequence continues at coordinate 22,029,054 of NC_031983.2, read as the reverse complement.
GAATGTAATTAAAAATAATAATAATAATAATAATAATAATAATAATAATAATAATGCAATCACCATTGCCCATTCTTACTCCAGTGTGGCAGAGCCATTAATGATTCATGTTGAATTCCAAGAATTATACTAGAGGGAAATTTCAAGTTTTGTATATAAAACCCTGCAACACTTTCTGCACTGGAGTTTTTGGTGTTAGAGGCAAATCTGAAAACACTCATCAGCATTATGATAAATATGAAAGGCATTCCAAATGCTATGCACACTTATCTTAAACTTTGGATTCATCCTTGTTGTTTTTCTCAATTTGTTTTAGATAGAAACGTGATCTTTTTCACAATAAAAGAATTATACTTCAACCAAAGTTGTGCTTCTCCGAGCTGCATCTCTGCTGAAGTCGCCTCCCTTCGCAGCAAATTTCGTGTAGCTGATTATATATTAGCATAGCACAACCGGTCAATGCTGCCCGACGTAATTATTAGGAAGCATATGGTGTGATTTTTATTAACAACACATGCACCAACTAGGTAATTAGTAGTCAGCTAATCCAACATCTTTAAAAGACTCACCTGGAGCCATCACACAGTGTCAACAACACATCTGGATGCTAGAGCCTGCATCTATACCGGAAACATGACGGTTCGTCGATAAAAGAACATATTTCCTGCCCGTACCTTTCATAATAAAAGCCCTGGACACGCACTATGGATGTGATAAGAATGTGCAAAATCTGTAGGCAAGGATCATGATTTCTGGTATCAGTCTTCTTCTACTGACCGATTTGAGCAAGAAAGACAGTAGATTACGTAATTTACGTTATTTTTTTATTAGTTTTTTTATTGTATTACAAAAATCTTGTAATTAAATTTTTTTTTATAAATATTTATAATATAAATAATAATTTATTTATTTTTTAATTTAAACAATTTCCCCTAGGGATCAATAAAGTATTCTGATTATGATTCTAATAAATATTGTGAAGATACAAGGTAGTGAAGGTTGGTGATTTAACACCTGGGGATAACTTGCATGCAGTGCATAAGAGAGGTACAGAAGATAGTTAAAGCAGGACGGGGTGGGTGGAGATGGCTGCACTGACAAAAAGAAGGGAGCTGGAGTTTATGGACAAGGTTAGACATGAGAACATCAGAGGGACAGCTCAGGTTGAGCATTTTGATAACAAATTTAGCGAGTCAAGGCTGAGATGGTTAGTGGATAGTGAATACACGGGACAAAGATGTTGAATATGTTGCTGCCAGGCAGGAGGAAAAGCACAGAGGAGATTCATGGATGGGGTGAAGGAGGAGATGCAGAGAGTCAACGTGACAGAGATGAATGACAGGGATAGTAAAAGATGGAGGAAGATGATGGTGAATCCTAAAGTGAGCAGCTGGAAGGGTTACAAAAAGCTTTATCCAAGCCAGAAGAGATCTAGGGCAGTTTTTTATTAGTCCTTTGAGTTTATGTGGTGGCATGGTGGTAGCATGGTAGTTAGCACTGTTGCCTCGCAGGAAGAAGTTTCTGAGCTCAATTCCACCACACCAGGGTCTTTCTGTGTTGAGTTTGCATCTTCTCTCCAGGTACTCTGGCTTCCTCCCTCAGTCCAGAGGCATGGGGTTAGGCATGGTCATTCTAAATTGCCAATTGGTGTGAATGGATGGCGAATATTTAACTTTTAATTCCTTTAAAATACTGTAAGTGTTATAAATGTTTGCATTTTACAGGTTTCATACTGCTTGAGTTCAATTGTAAAATATAACAAAACATTTTCAAAGAATGATCAGAAGTTCAACTAAATGTTTAATATTGCATATCAATGCATTTAATACAAAATGCATTATTACAACAAATACAATTCAAAACCAATGTTCTGTTCATAAAGTCCCCACTTGTTTAGAACAAGCTTGAGTAGTCACAATGGAAAAAAAACCAGGTCTATATTTAGCTTAAATCTTTCCTAAAACATCTTCACCAGTTTAATGTGAAAAGGTCACTTTGTTCACTTATTAATACAATATTAAATAAATCATTTTTAAAAAGTGACTGGTATTTCATGTCTATTATATTGTGTGTATATATAGCATTTTGATTCATTAGAGAACTACAACAGCCATAATACATCTAAGTCTAAATAAATAAACACAAACTATATTTTTATTTGAATGTATGTATTCCAAAGCTCCACAAAAGCTATCAGTTTTCTTAGAACCAGGAATCAGGAAAGGAAAATGAAGCAGACAGTGCCACAGATGGTTGTAAAAGCAGGGGTCTGAGTAAAAATGCTTGTTTCTTGGAGTCTCATTAACTGGGTAGATGTGCTCTGTGCAGTAATAAATATCTGAAAGAGACTTGAATGAAACTCTACTCCTACTGGGCGCAGCTGCGGCAGAGGAGAGGGGCTGTGGTGGACCACCAGCTGGTGTTTTTTAAATCATAATAAGATAAAATTCTCTGGTCTGTCAGGAGGATGTTCCCTACAGTCACATGTCTTAAATCTGAATTTTTCACATACTATAACTGATGGAAAACGAAATCTGTGGATGCCATTTGCACTACAGTCATTAGAAAACATCGTCTTTTAGTTTCTAAGTGAGTCAGAGTACCCTCATGTGGTAATGAGTAGAAATTGCAGAATATGTGATTATTCACACTGTGTTTAGCAAGCTCAGTGTGTGGGTGTGAATGTGGGTGTAGACCGGGTGACACATTTACCGTCTGCATTGAAAGCCTGAGCTTACGTGTACAGGCAATGCTCAGTTGTCAAGATCACAGTGAGGAGCATGGATACAGACAAGCAAGTCAATATTCTTCGAGAAGGATTTCTGGTGAAAAGGGTAAGACAGATTTCACTGAGTTGCTCTCTGTCACATAAGACATGATAATAACTTTAACTCCAACTTTGGATCATCTCTTCACAGGGTCATGTTGTACACAACTGGAAGGCACGCTGGTTTGTGTTGACCCCAGACAAGTTGTTGTATTACAAATATGAAGGAGGTAAAAAGGACTCATGCCAGCGAGGGAAAATCCTGCTGAAGGACTGTGTGATAACATGTCCTTTCCTGGAGTATGAAAATCGGCCGGTAGGTTACTGTAGACTGGGTTCTACAAATAAAATGAGAGTGAGTTGCAAAAAATTCAAAAGATTACAAAACAGGTAAAATAAACATAGATTTTAAGGCAACATTTCATTTAAAGATTTAGAAAATATGCTTTCTGACATAATATGTATGTGGATTGATCATATAAAGTTGGAAACTTTAATGTAATAATAAAATTACCATAAGAACTATTAAAAACATGGAAGTTATTTAGTAAATTTAAGTCTGCTTTAAGTGCAGATAGAGCAGAGCGATTTTCTACTCTGGTATGCACAAAGAGTTTAATGTTCATTTATATAATATTGTACTTTTTATATCATAGTTCCCAGTACTGTTTCTTTAATTTTCTAGTCAGTCCTTTGTTCATTTCTTTATAGCTAGAAGCCACTGTGAAGGTGTGTTTCTCCAGGTGAGGCTTATGCCACACTCAGAGAGAGAATTTATTGCCCCAGGTTTCTTTTTTGCCTGGACCTGATCTCCATCCTCTGCCGAGAACAGTTTGTTTTCGTTTCTTTTTCTTTTCTTTTTTGGCACCAATTAAAGCAAACATCTGTCTTTTTGTTGTTGTAACAGTTGGTGATGAAGCTCCAGACAAAACATGGGGTGGATCACTATTTGGAGGCTTGTTCCAGGGAGGAGAGAGATGAGTGGGCAGCTGATATCACTGCTGCAGTCAACAATCTGCAAACGACCAATGGCAAGTCCAAGACAGACCAGCCAGACCCCGCTGAATCCCAGTTGAACAACATCAACCTGAGGTAAAAACGAGTTTTCACTGTCTCCTAATTGAGTTTATTTAGTATATTTTGTTCCAAATGTCTCAATCTTGTTTTGTCTTCTTTCTAAAAGCAAGGTGTTGGACTCAATGTATGACGTGCACAGTGGCATCAAGCTGAGCAACCATGTGGAGCAGGGCAGCACTTACAGTAACTGCTTCTCAGGTGAGCATTTGAAACAAGCTGCACCTTTGACCTTCTGCAATGTTTTTCAGCCTCATACTAATTGCAAAGCTGTTTTGATCTTATACTATGGATGTGCTATCATGTGTGATCCTCCCACAGGTTCAGCGGTGGTGGACTGGCTGGTGTTCATGCAGCTGGTTCTTACCCGTGTGGAGGCTGTGACGCTGGCCTCAGCCCTGTTGGAGGAGGGTTTCCTGCGAACTGTTGGTCAGAAGAGTGTGGAGGCACTTCGCACTGCCGGCCTCGGCGAGCAATTCATGGATGACTCCACTGCTCTATACAGCTTTGTATGTAGCACTGGATAATGCAGGCTCTAAACACTGAGTGTGGCTTATTAATGTTATTTAATGAATCAAATTGATCTGAGAGAGTAAACGAAAACTTGGCGTTTTCTTGGTTTAGAACATGTTTTGTGATTTATTACAGCCTGACAGCTTAAAGAAGAGAGGCAGTGTGAAAGCAGAGACATCGCTGTCTGCAGTGGAGCTAAGTGGGAAGGTGATAAAAAGAGGATATCTGCTTAAACAGGTAAAAATACTGTATTGAAGATGTGTTAAGATGCTATAAATAATAATATTTATGAATTTTATACAAGAAAACTAAATTATGAATAGTAGTTTTAATAGTTAATAAATAATTTGATGTGACTTTATTGGTCACTTAATAGCCATTAATAACAACTCTGAGTTGTCAGGTTGTGAAAACACTGCTGGGTGACTGGACCATTTAAATAATTCCTAAGAAAGAGGGCACAGAATATGCTGAACAAACTAAATATATCAACCATTCACTAATGTTATTAACACTGTCGTAGCAGCTCAAAAATGAGCATTGCACCATATGCATGTACTTTGACTTAAAGGTGGTCATTTGTTTGGACTGTGTTTGAACGAATTAGTCAAACTTTATTCATCTTTAAACGCAGGGGCACAGAAGAAAGAACTGGAAAGTCAGACTGTTTGTTTTGCGATCAGAACCTGCTTTCCTTCACTATTATGATCCGACCAAGGTGAGTGCAAAGTCAATGCTAATGAGAAAAATACCTGATAGAAAATTAAAACCAGCTAAACAATGAAAGATATAAAATTCTAATATGTTTGATAAGAGAAACTGAACTGCCCAAACTGTTTTGTTTTCATGTGTTGGAAACTATGTAACTACTCATAATTAGCAATAATTCTTCTGCATGAGTGACTCAGTCTGATCTACTTCCTGTCTTATGTCATTTGGCAGGATGACATCAGCCCTGTTGGTGGTTTCTCACTGCGAGGGTGCCTTGTGTCATCTTTAGAGGATAACGGCGTTCCCTCAGGTGAGTTACCCTCTAATATCTAGTTTAGTTTTGTCAAACGATTACAAAATAGGACCAACAACTATCAGAAGTGCAGTTTAAATAAGACTATGTTTAAGTTTTTGTCATTTTTTGAGTTGAAGACTAAAAACGTGAGTGTGCTAACATGCTCCTACTAGCCACTATCTGTATATCAATGCTAAGTTGTAATCCAATTACAGACGTGTTCTCCTAATAAAATTTATCTTATCTTTTATATTATTTAAGATCAAAAAGCTCAGTGAAATAAAAAAGCATTTTAAGCTTTTGTCTGTTTTATTTGCCAGTCTCTCCATTGAAAGCAGGTTTGATATATCCATGCAGATGCACTTCACCAACTTTATTTTCTCTTCCCATTCAGGTGTTAAAGGCAACGTTCAAGGCAACTTGTTTAAAATTATAACTCAGACAGACACACATTACTTCATCCAGGCGCCAACTCACCAGGAGAAAATGGACTGGATAGATGCAATAAGAACACAGTGCTGATTCATGTTAAAAACACGTTTCAGCAGGTGAAGAAGATTTAATTTAAATACTCAGAGAATGTGTAGCAGTATCAGAGCTACTGGTTCCATAACATTTCTGTACATTAGTGCCTAAAATATATTTTTTGTTTTGATTGTTTTCTTTGTGAGTATATGAATGAATATGAATGTTTTGAAAGTTGTAGCAGTGTTTAAGTTAAACCTTTTTTTTTACGTGTTAATAAAATGCAAATAATTAAAAATCATTATATGAACATTGTGTCTCTTGCTGAATTTTATACAACATAGTAGTGAAAAGTACATTTACAAAAAATTTTACTGTACATTTCCAGGGCTTTTTTTCTCAGTTCCATTTTCTGCCACATAAATAAAAACAGAATGCAATATTTTGCACTGCAAATCTAATAAACCGCCTTTTATTTACAATAAATCAAACCATATCAGATGTTGAAACTGAGGCATTCTACAATTTCATGACAAATATTAGCTTATTTTGTGTTAAATGGCAGCATTGTGTCTCAAAAAAGTTTGGACAGCAGCAACAAAAGGCTGGAAAAGTTAGTGGTACTAAAAAGAAGTGGCAACTAATCAGCAAAACTCAAGTAAAGAAGAAGTCGTATGTGAACATGATCCAGAAATCCCGTCGTCTTTTCCTTGCCAAAGCTCATTTAAAAAGACTGAGGAAAAACTGGAAAACAACAACTGGTCTCCTCAGTTACCAGACATTTATGAAGTGTTGTTAAATGAAGAAGGGATGCTACACAGATGTAAACATGACCCTGTCCAAAGTTTTTTGAGACTTGTTGCTGCGATCAAATTGAAAATAGCCAACATTTTTGTTGAGTTGTTACATTTTGATTTGATTTGACTCGATTTGTTTTCTCCGTTCTATTGTGAATAAAATGGGTTTATGAGATTTGTTCATTTTTACGTTTTGTTTTTTATTTACATCTTACACAGTACCACTATTTTTTTTTTTTAAACTGGGGTTGTATTTTGTCCTTTTATATTTGACTGGTTTTCAAGTGAAGATTCTTTCTTAAAAACATCTTAAATACAAGTTAAAATTAAAAAATACTATGAAAAGAGGGGTTTGGAACATTGTTGACATTTAATCAGTTACAAAAGTGAAAGTCATGATCAACTTTGAGGTTGATAGAGGTCTTTGAGAGACATTTTGCTGTCATGAACATCTCAGATTATTTAATTTGAATAACAGCCAAGGCTTTAAGAGGAAAACAAACTGCTTGAACAGTGTCAAGTTTGCCTCGGCTTTACTTTTGTGACTAAAGTAAATAAGGCCTAACCCCCACGCTTTGTGAATCACTGGATTAAACTACCTGTGTAATAAATAATTACGCTGACTCCACCTGGAATGGCTTCAAAAGACTTGATGCAACACTGAAAAACAACCTATTCATGCATCACATGATAACATATCAGTCAAAAACAAACACATTTTTGCCTGAACAAGAAGTTTGGACTTTGATGCCTTAAAGAAATTCTTTAGACATTATTAAACAGCGTTTAATGAAATAAACTAAACTACATATAAAGAGCACATGTATCCTATTGCATACTGTTGGAGGGAGTTATATACATACAAGAAACTAAAAGCATGTGCAAGTGCATGGTGCTTACGGAGCCTGTTTAATCATTTTCTATCAGGACCATAAGACCTGTATGAATCACAGTTACTGCCGGTGTAGTGGAGGTTTATTGTATCAAAGGTGTGTATTTTATCAAAAAGGTGACTAATCAGTCCTTTTCATTGGCAACCCTGTCCTTTATTCTTACAGTTTGTCCAGGTGCACAACTTAATAGTCACATACTGCTCGGAAACAGTTATAGGGGACATCATTATAACTGGTTTTAGTTATAGCTTCATGCTTTGGCCCACATGAGCTTGCAATTGGTGTTAAATTACATTCTATGTTGTGCCAATTTTTCTTAAAAAGTCATAAATCTAATCTGGCAATCCCTAAATAGTGAGCCTATTTTTCAATGGTGCTTTTTCTTAAGTAAAGGGTATGACATCAAGGGGAAGTTTAATACAAGTACAGACTAGAAAAGCCTCAAGAGGTACCTGTCACAGCCATGACTTTAATTCAGGGTTGCTGCATGAGACACTCCCAGGAATCATAGACAGACACTCCCACTCAGCAAGCTGACTCAAGCCTTTATTTGAATGACTCAAGCTGAGGTGGCGGCGTTTAAATGCTTGTTTTCACAGCAATCATGATGCAGTTTCCACAGGAATACTATATATGAAGCTGGATAGATGATGCTGTGTTTTGGAAAAAATCCAGACATCAAAAACATAACAAATTTGATTTATTGCAATGAATTAAAGTCATTATGAAACATTCACATAAAAAGTGCTAGTTGTAAATGAAGCACACAAACTGTCGGGTGTTTTCAAAGCCAAAGTTGGTAAAAACTGAAAGTCTGACAGACTCACATCCATCCACCATTGTGTTTAATCAGGACACAAGCACACTGTCACACTGGCATGCAGTAATGGAGGGTTTTTTTGTTTTACATTATTATTCCTGTTACAGTACTTCGTTTGCACAGAATGACAATCTTTGTTAGGTATTCAGTTTCAGAAACATTCACCTTGATGCGGGCGCTCGTAAACATAAGTGCTTTCAAAGGTTAACCTCAGAGAAATCAAAGACAAAATGCCTGAAATCTCTTTTTCTTAGATCACAAAAACTTCATTTTTGATGTAACACATCATGTTTGTACAAATGTTCGTTCAGGAAAAATAGTAGAGCTCAGATCGCATTTTTTATAACTTAATTAACTTTAGTTAAAATCACTTTCCCCTCATTTGATTTGAGAGATCAATGACTGGTACATTCAGTCAAGATCTTCAAGTCTCCAGACAGGTAATCTTAGTGAAGGCACTTTGTCTTAACATGTGATTACGAGGCAGGTGTAACTTTGTCTGAAAATGGAAACACAACATTCCCCTCATGGGGAAATTTATGCACTTAGAAAGTAGTAGTCTAGTCTAATCTTACTTATTGTATAGTATACTGTCCCAGGGCATCCTCATGTTAGGTATCTGTGTATGAGGCGCTGGTGTTAGGCCACCTTGGTAAGCTGTAGATCGCCAAAAACTCGTAAGGCTGTGAGGGAGGCAAGCTGGGAGAGGCGGTGAGTGAAGCCGCACAGAGGCTGTCCATCCACCAAAATACGAAACTGCTGGTGTTCACAAACGATCTCCATCTAAGAAAATATAGATTCAGTCAAAGTTAGTTTTTACATGTAGGTTTATGTGAAAAAACAAATTGCTAGAGCCTGAATCACAAACTAATGCTGCATCAGAGAAGCTAATAAGAGTAATAACATTCACAGAAAAGTTAAACACACTAGAGCTATCAGCCTTTATCTGCAAGGCAGAGAATTATTTTTGTTAGTAGGGCCTATTTTGCTTTGTACATCTTGTATGCACAAGCATGCAGCCACATGATGGTTACTTCTTTTTATACTAACTGACAGCTGGTAGCAGTAATGTGCCAAGAAACAGTAAGCAAAGGCAGGACTGAGGAAGACCCCTGGATGTATAAACCGCTGATGGATTAGAAAGCTGGATCAGTTGTAGACATTTTTTTCCAGCTGCCATTCATTATATTACAGGGGGGAAAATCCCATTAGACACTGTAAAACTATGTGGAAAACTGTTGTTACAGTACCTTCAACTGCAAACATGTTTGGTTTTTAAGCTTTTACAGATATATAGCTTTTTACAAATATATAACACCTCTCCATGACCAGATTAGAGGACATCCACTATCCAATTATTCTTAAAATATCCATCCTATTTAGCCTATATCCAATATTGCAATGGAAAAATGCCCTGTGGTCCACGGAGTATTTTTTTTATAAGTCACCAACATGAGCAAACCTGGAAGCTAGAAAACTTTTTTTTATTATTATTATTCAAGTGAACAGTTGCCATTTTTGGCTTTAGCGTCCAGTTCCCATTCATTTTTACAACCATGCATCATGACTCAAAGTCTTGCACAAACATCTTTTGTAAATGTTTTATGATGCAGAAAATTCAGAGCAGAAGCATAACTGGCATTTCTTTCTATCAGTCATATCCCCTCTTGCACTCTCTCATGCTGGGGAAACAGTGGCAAACAGTAACTTGTTACTGAGGCAGCAAAACAAACAGAAGTTGCTTATAATGCAGCTTTAAATGCTGACTATGCAAAATGAAGGTAAAAGTAACTGCCAGATCATACACACTACTACCAGCCAAGATTCAATGTTGTTATGGTAACAACTTAAAAAAAAAGAAGATAAAACTGTGTAAACATGTGAACCATGTTTCACTCTCACTTTTGGGTGCAGCAGTATGGAATACATGGATGCCGTTTTACAGACTAAACTTGGACAACATTTAACATTGTAGAAGTTGAAGCTTATTGAACTCTTGAAGTCTTAATCCAGAGATTATAAAAGTACCTAGTAAGTAAAGTTAATTTATATAGCCGTTTTTAAGACAAGAAGCTGTCATGGAGTCCTTTATATGGGTATCAAAAACATGGTCAAATAAACTTGCCTGAATCAAGTGAAACAATACAAAACAAAGAAACATTACTCTGCCTGTCTGAATGGATGTATTTTCAGCTTTTTTTAAAAAAAAAAAAAGGTGCCACAAAGTAGTGGGGACAGAGAAAGATAGGCTTTTCCACAGTTTTGGTGCTAAGGTTTGGAATGCACAATCTCCCTTAGTTTTCAGCTGATGGGAAGACCTCAACTGTGGGTCTCCAGTTTGGAGAATATGGATGGAGTAGATTGATGTGAGTGGGGGTCTCACTTTGTAAAGTCATAATAGTAAGAATCAAACTTTAAACTGATATCTAAACCTAATCGGAAGTCATTGTAGACACTTTAGGAATAGGGAAATATTCGAGAATTTATGAGTGTGAGTGGCAGCATTTTGGACAGATTGGAGGTGATTAATAGATGCTTTAGACACACAAGAAAATAGAGCATTACAATAATCTAAGTGGGAGGAGGTGAGATCATGAACAAGATTTTCCAGTTCACATTTTTAGCCAACGGTCCTGAGTTTAGCAATTTTTCAAAACTGAACCCAAGATTTTGTGGATTAGCTTTGCAGTGGATAGGAATGAACCCAGACATTCTCTAATTTGGGGAAAATGCTCTCCAAAGCAAGAATTAGACACTCTGTCTCTTTCCTGTGCTAACTCGCTAAAGATTACTTGCCATCAAACTATTCATAGCATTAGGACGGTCAGTTAAAATGGATAGCTTATCTAAGCTTTAAAGGACAGGTACAGTTGAATGTCATCTTCATACAGATGATGAAAAAAATGGGGTTAAAACAATTAATAAAAATTGAAAATAACAAGGGACTTAAACAAGATCCTTGTGGAACGCCATATGAAAATGCAGCCACATCAGAACAAAAATTTCCCACTGTGACCCAAAGTAATGTGAACCACTCCAAGGCAGGGCTGGAATTCCCCATGTGGCTTAGCTGATGAATTAGTATCAGCTGTTTCAAAGGCAATTGAACTAAAGTCCAGCAAAACAACAACTGAGCAATCACTTCATCTGTAGCCATCAAAAGACTTTAAGGAGAGCTGTTTCCATGGAGTTTAACTTTCTAAAATCAGATTGAAAGTTATCAATAATATTGTTTTTGTCCACCACCTTCCTTGATTTTGTCCCAACAATCTTTTCTTTAACCTTTACCTTGAAGGATTCTCCAGGTGCAAAGGGAAAGAAGGAGAGGGTATTTTCAGAAGAGCCCCATTTTCCGTCCAAACGGGCATTTCTTTGGACAGCCTTATCTCTAAAGTTGACTTTTAACTGCAGACCCACATCACCCTCGGTTTCCTCTTCCTGTGGCTTAGTGGAAAGAGTCACCTCAATGCTGCAGAAAGCCAAATCAGACATAAACAAAGACAATGTTCAAAGATAGGAGTGACAGATTTTCTGTCATATTTTCTTCTAAATGAAGTAGTTCAGTCATCAGCAGAACAGTGACATCTTCTGGTCTCTGTTACAATTAGTTGTATTAGTCAACGAGGTAAGAAGGAGACAACTGAATAACAAATTACATCTGGAGTGGGCGATTCATTTTCCCAAGGGGCCACATAAGAAACTGGGATTGTTGTGGAGACTGGCACCACTAGCTTATAAAGAGAAAAAATAGTATTAGCTTGTCACAATTTCATGTGACCCATTGGGAAAATTAAGTCCCCACTCCTGAATTACATAGTGTATTGATTAGTGTTAGACCATTTCAGAACATAGTGACTATCTACACAACAGGCAAAAGGCATGCTAGTTAGTTCCTGCAGGAGACTGTATATTTTCCAAATTATAGATTTCTGTCAAATCAGTTTTTTCATGTGGAAAAAACAACAAAACTTTGCGTCAGTGACAATTTAAATTTCAGCATTTTAGCATTTTAAATATATTTCCATACCCTCTGAGAACCAGCACAATAAAGTAAGTGTGTTTGGCATCAGTTTTGTTTTTGTTTTTTTAATGATGACGATGATGATGAGGTATTTATTATCAGGATGAAGTGTATTAGCACTTTGTTTGGATAAATTCCCAAGGGAAGCTAAGAAAATCTATAGCCTTAAATGGACAACAAAGCTGTAACTTAACAGCATTTGGCCTCAAACTCTTTAAAGATACTTCAACCAAAAATAACTTTTTTGAAAAATCTTATTAAAAAAAGTCCGTCACAGTTTATTTTGTGCTTAATCTTACTATAAAAGCTGTCATATTTATTTATTTTAATTCTTATTGCACTCAGGCTATTAAATTACTAAGGAAAAATAGCTAGCCGATGTTATCAACCAAAAGAAATTCCAGTGACTCTTTAGATTTCATGGGATTTGCTCCTCTCCCACGCACATTTCACAGACTAACCCTAATTAGGAAATGCATTGGCACTGCCAAGACATTTTCCCAAAACAGGAACTAGCTGACTGGCATAAGCACTTGCAGACATCAGCTGCTTTAAATGAACATCTTTCTCTCTAAAATTTCATTGGCAATCCTGAAATGTGCGCAACAGTAGCTTAATAGTAATGTAATCACTTCCCCCCTAGACGGTTAAAATGAAAACAGGTGTGCACTAACCTCTTGGCTTTTTTGTCAACAATTCCCATCACAACCAGTTTCATTGAAGGCCGCAGCCCACCTTTTATCTCTCCGATATACTCCCCCTGTGAAACAATAGAGATGAGCCAGATGAGGCCTATAGCGATACAAAAGACAGCTCTTTTTTCTCCTTTTTTTTTTTTTTTTTTTTTGAGTTTATTATTCTGAGGATACAAGTGTATAAAAGCTGTCTCCTAATCCCTGCTCCGTGCTGATGTCTTAATATGCGGTCAGTTGCAGTCTGTTGCGCCGGCCGGAACAATAGCTTTATTGATCCCGGATTTAAACAGTCAGTGACTCAGCTGCACAAACTATATTTGTATATCTACCGCGTGCTCTAATTGAAATAATATTGTTGCATGCAGATATGTCACAATGCACGAGCTGCTTAAAAGAACGGAAAAAAACGAAAAGCAAAACGGAAGCTACGTACATTTTCTTTATTGTCCTTTTCTTCCATTCCACTCAGGGCGTGATGCAGTGTGGAGGTTTGGAGCGGCGATACACACTGAGGACGGATTGACTCTGCCTCCAGCTGGCAAACCCCGCCTGCACTACGTTGTCATAGAGACTGGCTCCCAGTGATGATAGTGGGAGAGGCAGACAGAGAGTAAGGGATGGGGCGGCCGAATGCACACTCATACATTCACTCTTTTTAATAGTGAAGGAATCTGGTTAAAGGTCAGTCAGCTTTTCTTATATGTGTTGACTGTTATCTCACAAATTGTCTTCCTCTTTGATGTCTGAGGTCCCTTTGATTTGCAGTGGTCTGTACCAGAGAGTGTGAAGGCACTGAAACAGGTTTTGTAAAGGGTGTGATGACATCTCTGTCATCATCTCTGCTGTGTCTTTTTGATAAGTAAATCTATATTTGGATACAATAATCAAGCACTTCATTTAGAATAATAATCATACCATCCTGATTGTGAAATTTGAACGTTAGAAGGCTAATTATTAGAAATAGAGAAAACAAAAAATCCTGGATTTTGGGTGGGAGGACATGGAGGGGGTTGGTGTGACAAAGGAGGATGCTATGGATATGAGTGAGATGAAGGCAGATGCTCTGCTGTGGTGACCCCTAAAGGGATTAACTGAAAAAAGAAATCATCACAAAGTTTTTTCCACTCACTGAGGCTTTTGCTTGACTGCAGTGTTTTATGGCCCAAATCACAGCATCATATCATATGTTAAAAGCTTTTTGATATTTCACACAAGTGCTAAGATTTGAAGTGGATTATTTCTTTTAAAAAAAAGAAAGAAAAAAAGCGTAAATACTGAGAACATGATTGGTTTAGAAATATTATTCCAAGTCAAATACCTCCCCTATGACCGCCCCCCCCCCCCCCCCCCTTTTTTTTTTTAAAGTAGTCTGTATTTTCGACTGCACTTTAAGGCATCAATTAAAAAACAATCCGTAACGCCCTCTTCGAACCAACCTTTGCTCAACCGGAGTAGGAGAGTCAGCTGATTTGATCACATGACTGTCGTTATGCAGCCTGTATGCAGCTAGCATAACAGGCCGAGAGAAAGTCGTAGGTAGGTAGGAGTAACTTGCACCCAGTTTGAACGAAAAACGGCTCAAAGAAATGAGTAAGTAACTTTTCTGAATTTATTTCTTAATAATTAATGTGAGTGCAACGATACGGTCCTGCCAACTGTTACGGAAGTTATCCGACATTTTTAAGCGACATCCAGTCACATTGATTTCTAACGAAAGCTAATGCTAACTAGTGGGATAACTGTCAAAGAAGAAAACACTTTTGTAAAGCGAAGTTATAGTTTTCACTTTGGACGGGAAGCATTTCACTCTCTACAGCGAATAAGATGTACAGCTTATTCAAATACAGTTTGTAGCTTTTCATACATTTGGTATAAATTCTGCTTTTGGGTTGAGTCAGTGAAGAACTTATAAATTCACTTTCGTAATAATGTGATAAGTAGACTACTATTGAAAATAAATGTGTAAGCGCCCCATAAATGTTTAAGACTTATTTCGAGATCCACAACAAACTTTCTTTTTATCTTTTGCTTGTGTCCTGCCATCCATGATCTGCTATGTAAAAGGGTCGGTACAGTTATCACTTCTCCTTTGATACCGTTTAAAATGTATGTAAAATGTATAAGTTCCGGGCTTAGGGGAGGTCTTCCAAGGTCTGTTTTTTTCTATTCAGGTGTGCTTTTTCTGCATTAGAGTGTGTTATCAGTGTGTTTGGGATCATTGTGATGCTGAAAAATGAAGCTGCTTCTTATCAGGTGGTATGGTGGCTCAAAATCTAATGATATTTTTCTGCATTAATAATGGCTTTGCATTAACTGAATTAACCACTGGCTTTTTAGCAGTAGCTGCAGCTGCAGCGCATTTTACAGATGGCTGTAGCCACTCACTTTTGTAACTCCCCCCAGGCCTTCTCTGTAGTATTACACATTTTAAAACAGAAATATCACATTTGGTTTCATCACTCCACCAGACCTGATGCCACTCACTTTCAGACCAGTCCGTGTGTAATTTGGCATACCTCAGCCTTTTCTCTCTGTTTCACTTCCTTAAGAATGGCTTCTTGACAGCCACTTTTGTGAAGTGGCTTTATAACCAAACAAACACTGAAACATTCTTGTGAAAATATTCAGGTACAAAGACTGGACTGAAAATGAGTGAAAAGGCAGCCAAAGAAAAAAACACTAGAAAACCTTCAAAAAACGTGGAGAACTATTCCTCAAGACCACGTTAAAAATGACAAGAAATTCTGCCTCCTTGGGAGCAAAATCTGAAGAAATACATAAGAGTGTTGTCCCAATGCTTTTGCACAGTCCTCTATGATAAACAGTTTATTATCTGATTATACCCAAAAGCTGTTTTAAAAGTGAACAGTCGATGTGGGTTTTGGGGCTTATGTAACAAATAGTCTGTTACTATTAATATTTATGAAAAACTTAAATAAATATCATCGTGTGTTTCAGGTAAAGAAAGCTCAAGGGTGCTCTTTGGCTACCTGGTAGTGAGGTTGGGTCTTCAGGTGTGACTACTGAGCAGAAAGCGTCACTGGGAAAGTGACCATGCATCCCTTTGGCTGTGAAGCCGAGACATCGCTTCAGGATCTGTTTGAGTACTTCAAGAGGTGCCTGCAGCATGGAGAATGGGAGCTGGCGAGGGCCTGTGTGCCACAGCTGGTTAACTCTGAGGGAGGACTTTCCGAAAATTTACGGGACATAATCAAGGCTATTGTCAGCCATCCTTACAGCTTAAAGTGAGTCAGAAGTGAATTATAATAAGAAATAAAGGCTATGAAGACATTTTGTATTTGAGCTTCTTTAAATGTTTGAGTGCCAATGTTTTTTGTAGATGGGAGTCAGTAGGGAGTCCACATAGACTGGCTTGGTTTTGGCTGCAGGTCTTGGAGAAATGGACAGAAGAACAGGTAACTGTCACAGAAGATATATAATAAAAGTGAATTTTTTAAAAAAAAATTTCTGTTGTGTTATTATTTTATTATTGACATATTTTTAAAAACTAATATTGAAGATTAAAAAATACCTTTTTGCTCTTGCAAAAAAAGAGATAATATTTTTTTGTGTAAGTAATGTAAAAAGGCATTTAAAACATCACAGCTGAACAGTATGAGAGCAGAAAAAACACCTATATAAACCTTTTTCTTTAACTTTAGGTTTCTCCTAATGTCAGAAGAGAGCTGGAGTTTTTGTTACTTCTGGAGGAACTGGGGTCAGAGGGCATACCCGAGACTGTTCTCAAGGTTAATTTGCTTTTTATTGCCAACTAGAGTTGAGCTTAGATTTGACAATAAAAACTTTTTGCTATTCTGTAATTATATGACCACAATCTTTCTGTAGGAGTTGCAACATGCTTTCTTGGATAAACAGTCTGAGCTAAAGGTGGTGGAGAGTTCAAGAACAACTGCTGCTACTGTTGAGACTTGTTTGTTAACCCTGTTGGAGAAAAAAAAGCCAAGACTCGCTCAATCTTTAGCACATTTCTTACAGGTAAAGTCAAATATATCGTTACCATGTATGACTAAAAGTACTTGAAAAATGTGTCAGTGTAATTATCATATTTTTTAAAAATCATTTCGGTTTTCCTAATTTTATCCATTGACCAGGAATGCACAGAGGACCATACTCTGCAGAATGCATTCATCCAGCACTTGATAAGGAAACTGAGAAGGCCAGAGAATGTGGAGGAGTGGGTGGAGGAGATATACGCTGTGTTGGCTGTGATGCCATGGAGCTCCCGTAGAAGCGATGGGCAGTTGGAGGCACTTTGTGAAGCACTGTGGGCAGCCAGAGTGGGCCCCCTGAAAGAGGAGAGGATCCTCAGCTCCTTGCTTCGCCCTCAATGTGACGCACTTGTCTCGACATACTGCTCTACTGCTCTCAGGCTGCAGAGAGATCATCTGCTGAGGAGCTCACCTCACACACAAGGTAGTCCATTTAAGGAAATTTACATTATTCTGCCAACCATTCCATGTCCTATAAACCTTATTCTAGCTTAAAAGGTTGATTCTGTTTATCTGGACGTAGCATTTTAAGTGGAAGAAACGTTTCATCACGCATCCAAGTGACTTCTTCAGTCTCAGCTGACTCCAGGTTTCCCCAATCTTATAAACAGTACATTTGCACAATAGCTGAAACTATCCTTGGGGTGGACCATTTTTTTTGGCACAGCATGTTTTGGGGGTTTAAAAGCCATGGAGACGCAGTGTTTAGAAAAAATGCATCTCAACTGTTTCGATACTCCTGATACATACAGGATCACTAAGGGTTGATATAGAGCATGCATCAAGACTTATTCTAGCTTGATCCTTAGGATCAGTATGATGGCCAATGCAATCCAAAAAAAACTACTGGTTTTAGCTAGAATATGTGATTAAACTTTAATCAGTTTCCTTGATGGTTAGTTTTACAAAAAGCTTTGAAGCACAAGCACATGTTCCTAGAAGTCAATTCCCCCATGAGCTGTTTTTGTGGTACTTTGACATTTTGTTTTATAGTTTTGATACTGATGATATATTTATAGTTTAAAAACCAGACATCATCTGCTTTATTGTGCTCAAAGAGAAATGCTAGCATCACCTCTTTCCTCTTTCAGTCACACTTCTGCATCTGTGGGTGTAAAGCTGTGGAAGATTTAACCGGCTCTGAAGAAGATTTCCTCTTTTCTTTTTGCTTTGTTTTTGTTGGTTTCTGTTTTGACTATTGTGATTTAGGTTTTATTATTACTTAAAATAGTGTTGGTGTTTTGTTTTTAATCGTTTTTGTCTTTTGCATTGGCTGTATTTCAACCCACTAAATCTAATCAAAAACATTTTACTAAAGTCTATAAAAGTCAGGATTGTGTGGATTTCTTTTATTTTTATTTTTTATGTTTTGCTTAAAAAAATTCATTTTTGTTCTGTTATGAATTCATTTGCTGTTTTTATATTCCCCTGTTAGTTGAGCTGCCTGAAGCAGAGCAACTTACCATCAGTTTATGTTGCCACAAAGACCGTCCATCCATTTGGAAGACCATCTACTTTGAGTGCCTTAGTAGTGGAAAGCACTTCCTGGAGCAAGTCTTGGTATGTAAATAACTGGAAACTGGTAATACTAGTTTAGTAACCAGATATAAATTCCTCCAAGATGTAATAAAAAGTGCACAGAGGGTTGCTTCGGTAGTATTTTTTTTATTATAATCCGTACTGTATCTTGATGGTCTAGTAAACCAACAGCATGTGATAAAATGGAGTAATGTAATAAAGCTGGGTTCTTCCTGTAGGTTACTGCACTTGACCTCATTAAACACGAGGAATTCAGTCAGCTGAAAAACCTGCTGCAGCTGGAGTTCCAGCCCTTGTCCCGTCTGCTGCTGCTGCTGGGATGGACTCAGTGTCACAGTCTGAGCTCAGCTCAAAAGCTGCTCAGCATCCTTCACAAAGAGCAGGTCACAACCAGAATCATTTAGCTCTCCAGACATCTACATGCACCTCAACCTCTAAAGACATTTTCCATCTTTTTGATATTTGGTGGAAGTACTTTACTGATACTCTGTTTTCACCTTTTCAGGCAGCAGCCAATGACTCAGTTCTACAAGAGTTTTCTAATCTTTTGTCAACTCAGCTTGGAATACTTGAATGGTGTAAAAATAACAATCCGTAAGCACTGGCTTTCTCTAGATTTAAGTCTTGCTGTCATTTAATTCCTAACTAGTTACTCTTTAGCTTTTAATATATTTGTGTTTTGTGTCTCTAGAGGGATTTCCATGGAGGCATTGTTGGCACAGCTTCACACTCTGGACAACCACTCAGCCCTCTATATCTTGCATTCTCTGACTCCTTTGGCTCAGTTTGAAGAACGCAGGATATTAGATCTATTACAGCAACTGCCAAATTTACCAGAAGCAGGTTTGCGTTATGCATTTTTTTTGTTCAGATGAGTAAAAAATAATGAATTTGATGCTGCATAGTATTTACATTTAAAGGTGTCTGTGGTTCTTTTATTTTTGTGTATGTGTGTTACTTGCAGAGGGTGCTGGGGCAGTTGGCACTCTCAGCCCTGTTGTACAAAGAAACATAGTTTTGTTCCAGGGGTTCTGTGCCATGAAGTATGCCATCTATGCACTCTGTGTGAATGCACATAAATACTCAAACTGCACCAAGTGTGATCCCATGCAGCAGTACCAGCCCTCTGATGCAGAAAAGGACCAAAATAAAACCTCAGCTTCCTCAGAAGGTAACAAGGCTGTTTTTATACAGTGAAGCTTTACTTTGATAATAGATGATAGAAAAGTCTTCTCTCTTTTTTTCTCATTACAGTCTTTTGGCAAAAACATACACATTCTTGTGCATCAGTCACATTACAGTTTACAAACCAAGTTTTAATGGCAAATTTCTTCTAGAAGTACAGAAATATAGACAGGAAGCACGGGGAAAGACCAGGAAATTACATTAAAGGTCAAGCTGGGAGTCAGAACAAGGACTTCCACTCCTACGTATTAAAGCCATCAAGGTTGTTTACCGTTTACTGATGTTTTCACTTTTTTTGGTTGTGTTGTTTTTCAGATTGCCATTTGGTGTTCCAACACTACCTGTCTGAGTGTCAGCTCTATCTGGAGGCAGTGCCGGCCATGTTCCGCTTGGAGCTCCTGGAAAATATCTTCTCTCTTCTCTTTCTGTCCACCAGTGACTTTGCTCAGCAGAGTCAAAAAGATGCAAACTCAAATCAGAATGTAGGGAATGACACTTGCTTTCCAAATACAGGAAACAAAAATACAGATTCAGAAAACAAAGGACAGATGGATAACACTGAGGAGAGAAAAAAGGGGAAGCAGAAGCTATGCTCAAGTCCAGTAGCAGCCCACTCTAGTCACCTGGACCTCGGACACTTTATCCAGGGCTGCAAGGGGTTTCTGGTTGATGTGACTGGCATGGAGGGATTTTTAAAGCTGTTGAAGGAAGGACTGGAGGGAATGTGTGTAGTGGGTCAGCAGGATGGACAAGAGGAAGGAAGAGCATTGCCTCGAGAAGCAGAGGCAGCTGCAACTTTGGGCTGCTCGGTGACTGCTGAGTCATTTGGGTCACGCTTGCAGAGGTTGACCAAACGCACTGCAGAGGCTCAGTGGAGGCTGCAGATTATTACCAGCAACCAGGGCACTGGAAATGGTGAGCTAGCAATTTATTTTCTTTATTCTTCTGTATGTTTAAGTAACATATTTGACTGGGAACTGACATATGTACTGGGTACAGTACATATGACTATGTTAATACTTAGGTAATTCTTCAGCATAAATCTTGGAGCTTTGATGTTACATTGGTTTAACCACAGGTTCAGAAAGTCCTCTTACGACATCAACAGTAGGCTGTACTGTCACTCCTCTGGGACCCCACAAGAGTTCAAGCCTGAGGAGGCGAAGGAAACCAGGAAGGCATAGCATAGAGAGACACTCCTCCACAGAAAAACACAATGGAGAAGTCAGCACAAGCACATCAGGTAAGGAAAAACATCTAGCTCTTCTTTACATATGTAAGTCCTGTTTACATCACTGCTTAAAGACTTAAATCTGTAGGAGAAATGTGTTTTTGTTTGTCTGCCTCTGTCTTCAAAGTAATTTTTCTGTTGTTGTTGTTGATTTATTATTATTTATTAATACTTTGTCAGATGGTGGAGGAGGAATGACAACAGGCTCTGTGGAATTGGAGTTTTGTCCATGTGGAGGTCCCCACAGTTGGCTGGTTCCTGCCATGTTGTCCCCTCCAGAGTCTCTGCTAATGTCCTGCGTCCGACGAGGAAACTTCATGGAAGCTCATCAGGTCTCTAATAAAATTTGGATGCAACAGTCTGCTTATTTGTTTGAACAAAGCTAAAAAAAATCATTTTCCTCTTTATTGTTAGAGCAGTTATCTCTCTTCAAATTATTGGCATTGTATTATTATTAACTCCAACCTCACTCATACTAATTATATGATTACAAGCATCATTTATAACACATTAGAAGTTCACTTTTGTGTTGGTCATTAGCCATATTTACACTTTACCAGAACTACAGTTAATTACTTTTTCGATTAACCTGATTTTTGATTACTGGCGACGTTTGTAAGTATTGTCAGAGTGTTTTCCATCCAGTTAACAACATTTGCTTCGTGACAGGTGTCTGTGGTGTTTGATCTGGAGGCGTCTGCCTGTTGTGGCGAGCTGGTGTTCATGGAGCGCTACAAAGAAGTCCTGGTGGAGTTGGCACAGGTGGAGCAAAAGATGGAGAGTCAATCCATGTCTTCATCCTCATCTTCATCAGAGGGCTTGGGGACAGCAGCTGGGTCAGGCACAGGGAGGAGTCGGCTGGGCAGTAGTGGCCGATCGACACTGCAGGCCATTGGAAGTGCTGCTGCTGCAGGTTTGACTTTCTGTTCTAAGGTTTTCTCCCTATTTTGCTTTTCAGTTCCAGTGTGCATTTTAACTTGGTATACCTGCTTACAGTTCTAGTTTGGCCTCTTTTTATATTGGTTTTTAGAAGAGATTAATATAGCAAAGCACAGCAAAGACTTACAGGCAGCTGTGCAACATGACAACTGACTCATGCATATGTTTTTCTTCAGGAGTGGCTTTCTACTCCATCTCAGACATAGCAGACCGTCTCCTCAGCACCCCTGCTCACAAACTGCCCTCACTGGAGGAAGGCTACTGGCTAAGTCACTACTCTTCAGATGCCTCTGGCCTTCTTTACACATTGCTGGAGGAGCTCAGTCCAGCAGCCATGGCTGCTTTTGACCTGGCGTGTTGCCACTGTCAGCTCTGGAAGACATCTCGACAGCTGCTGGACACAGCTGAACGCAGACTCAACAGCAGCCTGGAGGGTCGAGGTATGAAGCCCAAATTTCTATCTGGAAGAATTAGTTTTGACATGGTGATGGGAACGAGAGCAAATGGTGTCTTGTGTTTATCCCTGTCTGCTTCCCCAGGAGTAATAGTTGACCTTAAAGTGCCTCATTCTGAGGGGATCTGTGGATTTCCCATGGTATTACAACAGATCAGCAAGATCCTAAATCATTCAACCGCCAATAAAAGTTCTATAAAAACAGGTGAATGCACATTTTTAAACACTTGAGTTAACTGAATGAATTGAGTGTGCAGAATAGTGTCTTTGTTACTGATTCACTCTTCTTCGTAGAAGCTGTTGGGGAAGACCAGGTGTTTGCCAGCCCATTTGGTTGCTGCATCCAGGAAGTACTGCTCTGTTGCTATCCAACACTGAGTGAAGAATTTATTTCTGCTCGGCTTAGTCTGGTGCAGCGTTTGGAAAACACTTTGCACAATCTGAGTGCTGCTACAGATGGCACAGGTTGGCACAGTTAACATATGCTACATTTGATCAAATAGTTTAACTTAAATATTTAACTTAAACCCCCCTCTGGTTTTAAAAAGCTAAACAAGTATTCTCCTGTTTTTGTTTTCTCATGTTAACTTATAACAGAGGGCAGTGTGGGCAGCGCTCTACTGGCACTTCTGGTGGAGCAGGCCAGTCTGAAGCAGTCAGAACTGGATGTTCATCCGGTGCGCTCCAGCATGAAGCAGCTACTTCGTTCTCTTGACAGCCTCTGTCCCTTCGAGCCAGATAGAGACCTTAGCAGACCAGATTATGTCCGCAGTTTCTTTGACTACATCAACACACTAGCATCTGTGTTAGTGCGTAGCCTCAGTTCAGAAGGTAAAATGAAGACTTTTACATCTCAATCATAACTACTTGATACCCACTTCCACCACCTGTTATCTCTGATTCTTAGAGTGACGTTAACAGCTTTTAAGTCCTGTCTAAATTGTGAATGTAGAGTGTTTCTCTTCTACTACCTGGTCTTGCTCTGATTTGGCATCTCTTGCTGTTTCTAATAGACCAGAACACTGAAGTGAAGCTTGGGAACCCACTGCTAGTGTTGCTTCAAGCCCCATTTCAACTTCTCTCTCACCTGCTGTTTGACCGACAAGTATCTCCTGACAAGTATGCACAGTGGTTATTCCCCATCAGCATATACACATATATATAAGTGTGTAGTTTGTATAGTGTCTTTATCCTTTGCTTGAGAATACACAAACGTAAACAGAGCAGGTAAACTATTTACCTCACAATAAAGATTTCAGTTAAGCATCTTCAAATTTTCAAAAAAACAAATCTCATATGATTATCCTGTAAGAAAATTTTGTCTTAAAACTACAGAAATTGTTTGGGTTTAGCAGCAACAGGCTGACTTTTTATACCCTGTTATGTTTTCAGAGTACTGTCCTTGCTGGAACAGGAAGGGCTGCGACTGAGCATCCAAAAAGTGATTGTTCAGCGATGCTGTGAGGCTCTTCCTCTGTGGATCTCCTGTCCAGATGATGGAAAAGAGTCAGATGAGGCGATTAAAGAAGATGGTGTGTTTGGTGTTGCTGCGTTGTCTAACCTACTCCAACGCCATGCTCAGGATCACATGACAATTCTGGGACTTGCCGAGTCTCAGTCTGATGTGAGCTCTGAGTCTGACGCCTCAGTGGAGGATCATTCTTCTACACCCACTAACCTCTCCACATCTCCACCCTCGTCGTCATCATCCTCTTCTTCTTCCTCCTTGAATTCTTTTCTTCTCACACCATCGGCTCTGTCTTTCCTTAAGTCACGCTCCCCTTTACTGGCCACACTGACATGTTTAAGCGCCTGTAAAGGAGAAACTGCCCGGACACAATCTTCTGGATGGTCTGGATATTTCCGCAGCGGACGTAAAGAAGTTGTCTTAGATGGTGAGCAGATTTCTCGTGAAGCTGATAACCTCCTGAGGGAGTTCCCTATTCTCCAGGCTTACCTTCACACCATGGCTGAACCAGTGCTGGGCATGTCATTAAGCGAGAATGAGGAAAGCTCCGTTGGATTTGGGGCAGTTGTCTGCGGGAAACCGCTCATCAGTCTCCTGCTGTCTGGGCCGCAAGAAGTTGCCGCTCAGGGTGTTGCTGCTGACGCCTTCCAGAAGGCTCTTGCCTCCAGAGACCTGAGCCGAGCCCTCAGTCTGCTGGAGCTGTATGGGCAGAGTTGCAGCCAGGAGGGGGCGCTAAGAGACCGCTTGCTTGCATGTGCTGCTTTAGAAGGTGGGAATTAATTTTCTGTATTTTTTATGCTTGTAGAGAAAGTTTGTATCTGTGGCTCACACAAAACTAAAATTGCATCAACAGAATACGAAGACGATAAAAATTTTTATAAAGTACTTGAGGTCAAATTTAGTAATCACAATCATGTAGCATAAAAAGCTTAAAATTTTAAAAAATACTAATTTAATCTACCATTTGTTTCAACTTTAACTAAAATGCTTGTTGTTTTTGCTCAGATGGAGATGAAGGTATAGGTCATCTGTTCCGAGTACAGGACCCTAATCTGCGAGCCCGTGTTGCCCTCCAGGCTCTGGAGCGGTGGCCACTGTTGGCCTGCCTGGAGCTGCTCGAGTTTTGCCTTAATGACCCGAGCACAGAGACCTCACTGAAAACAGATCTAGAGCTCAAGAAGAAAGAACTGGACCTTTACCACCAGGTAGTGCAGAATTTAGTTACTTTTTTTTTGTTATTGGGAAAAAAAAATCTATATTCTAACAAAGTAGTTGCAGAAACACAGTTTAGACGTGTGCTTGTAGACTTTCTTATAGAAGGCTTGTGCAACTTTGAAAATCAGTTGGTGGTAGTTTAGTCACTCAAATTCTTACTGGAGTGATATTATGACTTGAGTTCAGCATGGTGTGCATGTATTATGTAATACACCACTCAGGCACTTTATTTGACTTTCCATTGTATCCTGCCAACTGTTTGTGGTCCTCGTCCTTGTCACAGATGCTGAATTTACAGCCTTCGTTGCCCTGGGGCACTTGGCAGGAGCTGAGAAATGAATCCAAGACAAACTCTGAGTGGGTGTTATCTATGATACTCGAGGCAAAGGTAGGTGCAGCTCAGTTAGAACAATTTATTGACAGAACATTAGACAGGAAATTACTATTACCAAAACTTAACACAGACCTTACTCTCCATAGTATGCACTTGTTTATGTATATTCTTATAATTATAATTGTTTTTTATGTTTTTGCAGGAATTTCATCTTTGTGCACAGTGGACAGAGCTGTATCCTGTATCAGATCAGCTGAGACTGCAGCTGCAAACTGAGCATTTGCTTCATCTACTGGAAAAGGAACAGACAAATGAGGCTTTTCAGGTCCAGATTGTTCACCTTCTTGGAAATTTAGATTGAAGTCCATTTTGAGATGTATAAACATTTGTTAGAGTGTGGTCATGTGTCATCAAATCTATCCTTGAACTGGCAGAACTCAGCTCTGTTCAAACACACACAGTTTTCTTTCCCGAAAACTCTTTATGTAATACTAACTTAAAATCAGCATCATATACTTGTGTCTGTGGTGTACTCCTCTCTTGCATGGGGAAAAAAACAAATTAGCTTTGCAATTTTTTTTCTACATAACATAAAGTAGAGAAAGCATATGATTATTTTTAAGGTCTTCTAAGATCTTAGAAGATTTTTTTTTTAACATTTCAGAACTCATTTACCCTCTCAAACCTTTTTCCTCTATTACTATGTGTTCTCTATTACTATGTGTTCTTCTCTCCCACTTAATATCCTTTGTCCCTCCCATGGTTTGTTTAGTTACTCGACGGGCTCTCAGATTTTGCAGCTGGTCTAGATGTTTGCGAGCGTGCCCTCGATCGTCGCCCTGGACTGGATGCATGCCACTTCCTGGCAGACTACCTCACCCTACATTTCCAGAGGCAGGTGTCTCCTGCACGTCGCCAATACATCCACGCGCTTCATCTGGGCTCTAAGGTTTGTAATTGGGAAGTTTGCACTAGTATGTTAGCATGAAGATGATAAATAAATGATGAACAGCATTAGTAATTAGTAGACTTGAAGTGCATAATGACCATTGAACAATCATAACTTGGGTAAAATCTTCTAAAAAACATCTTTTGGATGTGTTGTTTGATTTCAAAAATGTCTTTTAAGTAATATTGTATCCACATAGTGTGTTTGAATTCATAATCAGAAAACAATAATAATAATGATTGAAATACTGCACATTGTCTTTGTGTCAGTTGCAATTTCCCCTTAGCTGTTTGTAAATTTCCCTTCTTACAATAGAGACTTTCACAAGTCTGCGTAATTCTGTGAACCTTGGTTTACTGAAAATGGTTTTGCAACTTTTCAATTCTAAACTTGTAATATATTCACAGGAAACCATAAGCTCTTTCAATTAATGAGAAAAATATCTTAATATGTAGAGAATATTCCTCTAACACAAAGTAATCCAGTTAAAAAGATGGTCCTGTTTTTCCAAATCTGAGTTTATTCTGTAAATGACCAGATGATGTCTGCATGTGATTGGTGTTGTGTTTAATTCTGTATAAAAAATTAAATAATTAATTTTTTTGCGTAGCACTGAAAATGTTTTAAGCCTGTTTATTAATAATCATAATAATGTTACTATTGCTGGGTTTGAATGACTCTGGCCCAAAGTTTTAGTTTTACACTGTTTAAGTTGTTCTGCATTGTTCTCCAATTGAGTTGCTTCCTATCTTTGGGTTCAGTAAGTGTATATCCTCCTCCAGGTGTTGCTGACTCTGCCTCCAGCTGCCAGGCAGGACTACTTCCCCTTGCTGTCAGATCCCCTGCTCATGCTCGAGCAGCTGTTGATGAATCTGAAGGTAGACTGGGCTGATGTGGCGGTGCGGACCCTGCGGAGCTTGTTGGTTGGCCAGGAGGCTGGCTTCAGCACTGAGGACATTGATACGCTTCTGGAAGACTACGCCCGCAAGGCTCTCGACTTCTCCTGCGCCCCCAGAGAGAGGACTCGGTCTGGTCAGTGCTAATCTTACAGCATACGGTTGCCAAGTAGACAAACATATCAGAGATGGGCAGCCACTTGAGTTAAATGTTTGTAATGCGAAGGTTTAATAAACTGCTGAAAACTAAACTGAATTGTTGTGAGACTCAGTGGAGTTCTAGTTTGTATTCTTGTCTTGGTTATGTACTCCTGTAATAAATATTTAACTTATTAGATGGGTAAAGAACCATCCACCTTACCAACTGGTTGTGTCTAAATATATGACACTTTATTTTCCAGATTCTGTAATCAGTCTTCAGGAAGCGCTAATACAGTGTCCTGCACAAGACAGCTCGCTCTCTTCCAGTCGAGTTGAATCGCCAGCACCCTCCAGAAGTGAGATATTTGGATATGTTTAATGATGATATTACTGTAGTGTAGTTTTTTTTGTTTTTTAATCATTGTGATTGTTTCTTTTAATTATAGGCAGTACCCCTACACACACAGCCTCGGGAAGCAGCACAGACAGAGAGAAGGACCGTGGTTCAGCAGGGAAAAAACGTCACTCACCTGCACAGTTCCAGCCTCCAGATCAACCCCCAGCCCGCAAAGACTGGGTTCCAGACACCCAGCAGCATGTGTGCATGGTTTGCAAGCGTGAGAGGTTCACCATGGTGAGTGATGCAGTTACCAATGAAAGAGAATTACCTGCTCAAGTTCAGTTCTATTATTTTATTTCTTTGTCATCCTGCCTTTTCCATTTCACACTCAATTTCTTTGATGTGAAGAATAATTGGCCTCTGTATGACATTTTTATGGAGAAAACATGACTGTTAATGTTGGATCTCCTCAACAGATTAAAAAAATACAGTTTTCATGTATGCTCAGCTGGGATTTTTCCTTTGCTTTTCTGGTTTTAGTTCAACAGACGTCATCATTGTCGGAGATGTGGCCGTCTTGTTTGTAATGCGTGTTCGGAAAAGAAGATGCCTGTTGACGGGTGTCCAGGAGAGGAAGTCAGAGTCTGTGATCAGTGTTACACCTACTTTCACCCAGAGTAAGACGCTTATCAGAGCTAGTAGTTCCAAATGCATATGAATTACAGAAACCGAGAAATTAAAAAAAATCAGCACTTCAGGGAAAAGAAAGGGTTTGGATATAATTTAAAAATTAATTTGTCTCTATTTGCAGTACTGATGATGAGCTGGAACCTGCTGAAGGTAAATTAAATAATTTTATGTTGTGTTTTGGTGCTTTCACCTGAGTTTTTGCAATATTAGAGTTTTACATTATGTTGAATTTGCTAAAACAGTGCAGAGCCACTTACATGCAGCCATTCTTAAATACCTAATTAATGAAGGCTTTAATGATGACGTATTCTCTTCTTTTTTTAGCAGTGGATGGTAGCCCTGTGGTCACAGAGCAGTCCCTCGATGGGATGCTGCATCTGCCTGAAGTGGTCCATCGACAGTTCCTCCTCAGCACCAACCCTGCACAGAACCAGAATCTGCGGAGCGAGTTCTACTATGAACAGGTTAGGATTTGTATATTCACCATCCATCCCAGTGTACAGTTTAACTTTACATGTTGGTCATTAGCAGCGTATTGAGGGTAACTTTGTTTTTTTAGAGCAAAAGCTTTATTTTGCTCTAAATTTAGCTGTCAATTTTGTGTGATTTCTGTCTTTGTCTGCTTTAATAGCTTTCAGTTAGTGGAATTCACCCAGTCAGTACTTTAAAAGTAATAATGCTCTTTCCCTAAAACACATAGGCTCCCAGTGCATACCTCTGCGTGGCCATTTTATCTCTGCACAGTGACCAAACCGCCTGTGGTCATCAGCTCATCAGCCACTGCCGCTCCTTGTCTCGTAAACTGACCAATCCAGAGGTGGATGCCTGCCTGCTCACTGACATCATGCGGCGGCTGTTGTTCAGTGCCAAGTTAATGTTTGTTAAAGTAGGCCGCAGCCATGACCTCGCCTTATGTGACAGGTAAGATGAAACCCTGGGTAAGTTAGATTAACCAACAGTTGAAAATTGCATGTTATTATGCAGACTGTACAGTCATTAGGGTGATGAGAAAGAGAGTGAGTTATTGTGCAAAATGTAGTTGAGGATATATATATATATATTTTAAGCCTTTACTTTACTTTGGTTAGCTTTCAGATTAATAAGAAACCAAAAGTAGATGCAGCAAAGTCAGAAACCAAAGAACTCATGACTAGTGGTTAGGGCATGTGTGGGCAGAATGACCACAGCTCAACCAGAGACATGCAGAGAAAATGATAAAACCTATGAAGCTGATACAGCTAACAAACCAACCAGCTAATGCAGAGCAGCACAGTAACACACAGATGCATAACAGCATAGTAAGTGAATTATACATGTACAGCATATGTATACATGTGTCCATGTGCTCTGTGCATTTTTCTTTTTTTTTTCTTTTTCTTAACTTTAATCACCCATTTCAAAACAGTGAGATATGTTGCCATAGCGCTATTGTTGGCATCATAAAAGACACCTGGCCAATGACTTGTTTGCTCTGAAAATATTGAGTAATACAGGCACATTTGTTTGGATTTAAGATGATTCACTGTCATTAAATGAGAACAGATGAGGTCACAGGAAGTATGCTGAAGTAGTTTATGGTTACCAGCACTCAGTGGATAGCCCTTTATTTCACAAGAGTAATACAAGATATTATGAAAGCAGGTGTCTGACTGTGCTTCTTATTCTCTTTTTCAACAGTTACATCAGTAAAGTGGATGTGCTTAAAATTCTGGTGACAGCCAATTACAAATATGTTCCCTCTCTGGATGACATTTTGGAGACCTCTGCTGTCACACGGCTCCGCAATCAGCTGCTAGAAGCAGAACACTACCAGCTAGCTGTGGAGGTGAGAGGCTTGTTCGTGTTAAATTAAAGTTCAACTTCAAAGAAATGACAAGTTGCAGAGAATTAAATCACAAAGCCTTTGTCATCTTTATTATTTGGTTGTCAGGTGTCAACCAAGAGTGGCCTTGACCCTGGTGGTGTGTGGCAGGCATGGGGAATGGCATCTCTGAAGGCAGGAAATCTTTCAGGGGCACGGGAGAAGTTTGCTCGCTGCCTGAAGCCCCCAGTGGACCGCAACCAGCTCAACTCGGGTCCCTTATTATTGCAGGAGATTGTCCAGCACCTGGAAACCATGGTGCGGCCCTCTCTGGCTATGGTAGGTAGATACTTTCATGGTGGCACTAGCCTCCAGCCCACAACATATTAAAAACGGGCAGATGTCTAACATGCTTCCTGTCTGCAAATAGAGTAGGTCATCGCACAACACTTCCTTCTCAAAGTTTGATATATAACCATATTAACATTTTTAACATAAGTGCATTGCTTTGCATGCAGCTAAAAGGTCAAACTGTACACGAATACAAATGCTGAAGTACAAGAAAGAATTTGTGCTGGCATTAAAAGACCTTTACATTTGTTAAACATGTCCTTTTGTAAAGCTGTCATGGTTAAGAAAGTATGCAGTAGCAGCTACATTCTTGCAGTCAGTAGCGCACACAAAGATAAACACTATTATGTGTGCCTGCCTTTTAAATGAATTTGAAACTAGTCATTTGGGAAGATCACTATCACACGCACAAATTTATTAGGATACACCAAATGCCTGTCTGACGTAGCAATAGAAAATTGAAAACATTAAAAAATGTAAAAACATAGCCATAAACGTTTTTTGATCATTTCCAGTTTTTTCACTTTTTAAAATAATGCAATAAACTATAATTTTACCAACCTGTATTTTTAAGAGCATACACCAGTGTCAGGCAGAGTTTATCCTCAGACAGAAAGACTAGACTAGCTGTGCTACCTAACACCTTAGGCATGTAGCACATTTCTTGCACGCTAGACGAATCTGCTAAGTCCTGGCATGTGAAGCACTACACGTGTCGGATTCTACTGCATCTAGAATCCAGACTAAGAGAAAGTAAAGACAGACCTATGTTAATGTTGAGTAATCCTAAGAAACTGTTTTCCCAGTTCAGGAACACCTTTCCTTTCCTTTCCTGAAAAAACACAAAAAACCTTTGTTAAATCAGAACAAACTACAAATACACAGAAGTTTGGGTTTTTTGTACCTGCTTTTATACACAATAAATGCATAACCCTTTGCGTTGTTGTTTGTATTCTTCTATATATCAGTCTAATGGTGAAGACATATTGGCATCCCTGCGGGAGCTGGAGGACGCTCTGTGTGAGGTCAGTCCTGTGGAGCGACCGGAGGGGCTGATGCAGAACAGTGTTCTCCACCAGGAGTGTCTCTACTACCTGAATGCATACGGCACTCACCTGGGACTGATCAGCTTCTATATGCGTCATGATTGTGTAACGGAGGCTCTGACATACCTTCTTAAAAGGGTGAGGCTTAAATTATTAACAGTGTCCATATCCTTGGCATGTTTGGATCAATATTTAGCTATTTTTACTTTACTGGAGAAGTCAAAGGAGTGAACAGCACAAAGTACAAGCCAAAAACAGAAATCTCAGTCCTCTTTTGTGATGCAGCTTGTGTGTGGTCAGGCGATTATCTAACTCACCTTCGGTTATTCTTTGATATCCATCTGTTGCCAAGATCTCATATCATGCGGGATGTCAGGTTACCCATAATGTGTGGGCAATGAGGTCTATGTGACACTGATTTATTAGCGATGGCTCGTTTTCATTTTGGCCTACAGTCAACAAAGTACATTGAGTAATAGTACTTTGTATCATAAAGATAGAATGTTTCTTGAGTAAGCAGCATCGCATTTAGTACATGACTTCACTTGCCTGAAATTATTGCTGGATGTTTCATTGCCTCAGTTTTATCCAAGTTTGTCATTTTTTTTCCTCTTCCTCTTTGTTTGTTTTTTTTGTTTTTTTTTGCTGTGTTGTGGATCAGGAGTGTCCAGAGGAAGTATTTCTAGAGGGTGTGTTGCAGCCCAGTCTGGAACGGGGCCATCTGAGCAAGCTCCAGGGAATACTGGAAAAGCAGGACCCCAGCCTGGAGACATGCAGCCGGTACCTCATTGCTTCCTGCCAGTTTCTTCAGCGACGGGGATACTATCACTCTCTCTACCAGTTTCAGCAGTTCATGACGGTTCGAGGACTTTTTTCTTCATGCTCACTTTAGGATCTCTTATAAACTACTAAAATAATAATTAGACTGAAATGATAGGTGGATGGTCAGAGACTTGACTAACTTATAATTCCAAACGGGGGGGAAAAACCTTTATATTCCCACATGAATGTTTCAAAATGTCATCCTAGCAGGTTAGTGATTAGGATGAGTACTATATAATTGTAAAGTTTTTTTTCCCAATGGGCCTGCAGTTCCAGTAACAGTTTACATGCCCATTTCTCTTCTCAAAGAATTGCAGCCTTTTTGATGCAATAATTTGCATTAAAAGGTGAAAAATTAGAAGTCTGGAAGTTATAAATCACAGCAAAAATTTCTGGACCACTTTACCTACTTCCAAGGTGCATGGAGAGGATGAAAAACTCACAACGCAGGAACTCCAGCAACACTTAAAATGAAAGAGGAACACCTTTATTGACTGACCAAAGCATTTCAGCTTGTGGCCTTCATCAGGGTCATAAACAACTGTAAAGGCCACAAGCTGAAACACCTTGTTCAGTCAATAAAGTTGTTCCTCTTTCATTTTAAGTGTTGGTGGAGTTTAAAATGAAAGAGGAACACCTTTATTGACTGACCAACACGTTTCGGCTTGTGACCTTCATCAGGGTAATGACCTTGATGAAGGGTCATGACCCTGATGAAGGCCACAAGCGTTTTATTCTTTAGGATTATTCTTTAGGTCCTCATGATTCTTGGTGGGGAAGCTTTAAAATTGTGTTTGTCTGGACAGGATCACGTGCGTGCAGCCATGACCTGTATTCGATTCTTCACACATCGAGCCAGTTCATACCTACAGCTGGGAGAAAAACAGGTATCTGCTATTTTTTTCTTCTACAGTTATGCAATAAGAATATATTTTTAAAAAATTATTTCCTCTTCTTACACGGGAAAGCTGAACTTGAACTTTATTTTGCACAGCGTTGGTTGGTCAGAGCCAAAGAGCACCTAAGGACATACCTGCAGGAGCAGCAAGGTCGAGGTTCTGGGAGGAGACGGTCACAGCCCAATTCTTTCAGGAAGATGATGTCATCCAGTGATGTGTCCAGGTTATTTAAGAGCTTTATAGCAATTAATGAAATAGACATCTACTTTTGACTACCAATGATTAAGGAAAACTGAAAACTTTATTTAAAATGTCTCATTATTACTATGTTTACTTCAAGCTTTTGATCTTCGCCTCTGTTTTTTTTTTTCTTTTAGGCACATGAATACGATTGAGCTCCAGCTGGAGGTAACCCGTTTTCTCCATCGCTGTGAGAATGCAGCAGCCTCCAAGGCCTCGCAGACCAATCCCTCTGCACCCAGTTCACTGCCTACGCTTTTTGGAGGAAGCCCTATGAAAGTAGAAGTTGCCTGCAAGGTTAGGCTGCAGTTGTTTTTTGGAAATATATAAAGTGATAATCTTCTGATAGCAATAATCTAAAAAACATTATTTAGCATATTTGAGTTACTCATTAAGCATTATATATTTAATAAAAGATTTTTGTACAACAACAGTTGCCGCAGGGCGTCTTAATGTGTGTGTATAGCTATGTATGTAGCTAAAAATAATGCAAAATATTTTTGTTAGAACTGGTTTTGTATGTTATGTATTTGTATAATTTGTTACATAAAATCAGTACAATGTTTTATGATGTGTTTTTGCAGGTGATGCTTGGAGGAAAAAACATAGAAGAAGGGTTTGGCATTGCTTACAGAGTCATACAGGTATGTTCATGTCTGAGATCAGTAACTGCTTTTGGCCAAAATTCAAGACTGCAAACACAGCAGTTTTTTGTGTGCAGATGTCTTTGATATATTTTGCCAAAATAAGTATTGGAAGTAAGCACCAGTCAAGCTAAGATAGCACAATAATTAATTTAATTATCTCGGTGTAGGCAGCCAAAAATGGTGGAAGTAAGATTTCCAATGTAACTTAAATAACAAAATACAGTACAGCAGCAGCAAAAACTGAGCAAAATGAAGAATTAGATTACTGATGTTGTCTTTTTCTCAGTTAAAAGTTGAAAATATATATGTTGTCTCCCTCTCCTTCAGGACTTCCAGTTGGAGGCTCAGGCTGTCTATGTGCGAGCTGGACAGTGGCTCATCCGACGCAAGCAGTACGCGTCCGTGCGGCAGCTGCTCAAATGTGTGGGCGAATCAGGCACTGCCACTAAAAACGACTGTGACGCCCTCATCCTCAACTACATCTCCTGTGCAGAGAAAGGACCAGCTGATGTTAGTGACAGTGACAGAATTGCTATGGAGATGCATGTGATAGAGATATTCATTATACTAACTATACTTTAGGCACAATGTTGTCCACTCATCCTAAAGACTATTCTCTCTGATGTGGTTTAGGCCAAGGAGCTGGAAAGTCTCATTCTGGAGATAAAAAACACAGAAAGCAAGGTAGAGTAATAATTGCCTTGTCTACCCTTCTTTGCCTTCCCCTGTAATTACTTTTCTTGCCAGAGGCTGCTTTAAAAAAAAAACTACCCTCACTGTATTCCTCTGTATTTCCTTACAATCGATGTAGCTTTATTTTTTCCTCTGTAGCCTGTCGTTATTTGGCTTTTTCTCTCCTTTATTAGCATCTTTGGACCTCAGTTTGTATAATTTTTTTGGGAAGCTCCCTTCTAATCTCATTGCTGGTCTTTTTCACAGATCAAAGCCTTCCTGATGTGCAGTAAGCTAAGGCCGGCGTACCTGCTAGCAGTGAAGCTGGAGACAAGCCGTGCGGGCCCGTTGGTCCAGGATGTCCTTCAGGCCGCTGAAGGAGCACAGGACTCAGTAATGCAGAATATCTGCCGCCAGTGGCTGGCTGAACACAACAAGTCATCTCAACCGCGTCAGGGGCGCACCAGGTAAAGGCACAGTGGGCATAACAAGGGATTCCACAGAGAGCACACAGATGAGCCCCCATTAAGGACAAATGAGGGCATTCAACTTTTTGGGAAGGTGAAATATTAACTTATGTAACTGATATACAGAGCTTATCACATTTGCAGTTTTACTAAAGAGTCCTCTTATTAGATTTTTGGCTCCAGATTTGCCCTGCTAAGACTTAAGCATACACTTTTAGATGATGCATTGCATTTTGTGTAAATGTATCAATACTTCACACTAAAACAACATATTTAGTTGGACATTATTTATATTATCAATGAATTCATATTGTACTAGACCCTTACTATCACTCTAATGTGTGTTGCTATTGAGTTGGCATGGGACAGTGGAGTCACAATGTAGAGGAAATGCGAGTTAAACCTGGAACAGATCTGAAAAACGTGTAAAAAATGGGTCCTTTTAAAACCCTGATATCAGCTTCACTCTTTGGTTGAGTGACCTTTATGCCACTGCAAAACAAACGGATCACCACTGTGCTTTATTTCCACTCTGGAAATATTTTTGCTGGCTTTTTTTGTTCATCTGCACAGTATTTGTGAGGGAAAAAAGTTACTGCATTTGAGCGGCGACCAGTATTACACAACAGAACCGCTAACTGTGGTTAATAGGTACAGTTACACCCTTGAAATATAAGCATATTCATAGTAAATCTGTATATGTTTAATATTTGTTTCCTACCTCAGCCTAAAGGGAAAATATATTGACTAGAAGGCCACTGACAAATTTATTACCTGTAGGTATCCGTGTGTAAGTGAGCTTTTTACTTATAATGAGGTGTCATCTGCCAAGAAGTTACATGTTTCGAAACTGTCTTGTTTTTGTAACCCTAATGAAGATGTTTACGTGTTGTACATGTGAAGCACATTTTGTGGCCAACTTTCAGTGTAAGTTTCTTTTTGATAAAAAATAATAATAATAATAATAATAACATTACTTTGAAATATTGGAGGGCATTTTGTTTGCTTTGAATTCAGATCTCTTGTTTGTTAATGTGTTGTGTTTTGGTAATAATTATCCCGAGGGCGGCAGATTGTAAATTATGCTTTTTGCTTCGTTCTCACGATAGATCTGAACGACAGATGTCTCAACAATTTAAATTCCTAAAGACTGACATATACAGATGAGTTGAACAATGTTTGAAAAAGGGATTGTACTGTTGCCGGATATTTTCTTTTGATATGCATTTTTCCCCCTCTGATTTCACAAATCTGCAACCCGGAGAAAGAAAAAGAGCAACTGTGATGTACTTATAGCACCACCAACGCAATTTTTGGATAATGTGACAATCACCCAAGTTGCTCAAGCTGCCTTTCATGTGTACTTTGAAACTGTTCTGATCACATGGTGATGTGGTGAAGTGTATCTTCATTTAGATCTGACACTGTGGTGTCTGTTTGCCTTGCTTCGCTCTGCTGCACTAGTCAGAAGACTAAAACCAGTTTCCTGTTATTGTGAGTGTGTCAAGCCAATTTAGACTTGAGATCCACTCTCATTCTCCCTAATTCTGACTGTTGTCTCATCACTGCCGCACTTTATAAATAATAATATCAAATATTTTGACAAATTTGAAGGTATGTAACTGCTTTAATGCTGCAGGGACTAATGGTTCAAAAATGTAAGTTGTTTTGCCATCCCTTATCAAATAAAATAAAATATGTAACACTGCGCTGTACTGCTGTGCCTTTTTCTATTTTCGACATTTTAGAGTTTGGGTTATTCCCTGAAGAATTAATCTATTATTAAAGAAGAAGATTGTGAGATAAATAAATAATGAAAACCACTGTTGGTTTTAGCCTTACTGGAATTATGCACTGTTTCCTGAGGCAAATAGTTAGCAAAATGTGCTAAAAATCATGTAAAAATAAACGTTCAACAAATATAAATGTAATAGATGATACAGAACAACATTCAGTAATTTAAATTTAAAATTTTTCAGTTATTAGGATATGTAAATATAGAAAAAACAAAGCAACTCTGTATCAAAATACAAAAAACAAGCGCCTTAGGTAAAAAAAAAAAAAAAAAAAAAAAAAATGGAGGAGATCATATGCTGTAGCTTTTTTAGTGTCTTATGGTTTGGTGCTTCCTTTGTTGTATTTGTTTGTTGGCAGGGTTTGGCTGCAGGCATGCCAGTTTGCCACGCACGCAGACCCTCTTACTCCAGAGCTTATACTTGTAATTTGGCAGTATCTTGCAATACTTTGCATTAAAAACAGGCCATTTGATGCCAGCAACTGTTGCTCCAACTGTGGAGTGTGTGCATATAGCAACATTAACAGTGCCTCAACAGATGTGCAACCTACCCATGTTTGTACAACAGATTTCTTAAATAAAATTCTGAGATAAGTCACAGTTCGCTTAAATTCTAGTGATATTATGCCCAATATATGATAAAATCGCTATTTATTTATTCATAGTTTAATATTGAGAAACTTTATTCTAAATTTGTTAAACTGTGGTAAAAGTCTGAGGCTCCTAGATCCTCTTTTTAAACACAGTCGTGTTATGACATGTTGCAACAAATCAGTTATGGGATGTTTTTAAATGGTGTGTTTGTTTGAGCGTTACACAACTTTTCCACTCTCTTTGATTTTTTTGTTTTTTTTATGTTATGCTGACATCAAATTTAAAGTGAGCATGCCTATTTAAAAAAAGAACGAGCATTTCTGTTTCAAAACTGGGTGTGTTGCCTTTGCAGTCATTTTTAAATGGCTATAAGATTTTGATGATTTGCATGTCAGTGCATTCTGGGGAATGCACTGACATGGGGAATGGGGTTTTGCAAAACTTCTGACATTTGAGGCCCCCGGATAGTTGCCTTGTTATAAAAGTTGCCACATTTTCATTAAGTCCTGTTATATTTTCACTTTTAGTTTATTTTTAAACAGTAACAGTGTGATGAAACCTGACTCGCATGTTCTGTGTAAATCATCTTTGTCCACCAATTCTTAGGTACTCGTGCATTTCATTCTCTCAATTTTGGATCTAAAAGGAAGTGGCAGAGTTGAAAATTTTCATTGCGAAGACGCACGATTAAAAATGAAAGACAAAGCTGGAGAGGCAAGGCTGCGGAGATTGGACAACAAATGTTGAACTTGGACCTCCCAATTTGTAAGAAAACCACAGAGATGGTTTCTGGATGGAAGGAAGAGAAGCTTGGTGCGACAGATGAGGAATGCTAGGGATAGGGTGAGATGGAGGCAGGTGACCCCTAAAGGGAGCAGCCTAAAGAAGATGACAAACTTTTTAGTAATATTTCAGTTTTATTTACATAAAATGTAAACATTCAACTGGTAACATGAATGTAAGTGTAGTAAAAGGCATGTTTTGACTTGTATAAAACACAGAATGTAAACTCCTGGCAAACCTGCATGTGAATGCTGCAAAGGAAACATGATTAAAGAGATCCTTATAAATTTTAAACTAGTTCTTACAGGAATGTGCAGATTGCACTGAGTAGGGGGTAAAAAAAACCAAACAAAACCAAAAAAATCTTTGGAAATATGAATGTAATCTCAACTATTCGTTGTCTATAATAAAAAAAAAAAAATCTTATCTTGTACATCGACTAGTAGAGTTATGACAAAATACATTTATGCTATTTAAGCAGTGATTTTGGCTCAGACTGTCGCGCATGTTTGATACTTTAATAAATTTTAATCAACCTGGAAACACTGTAAGAACCCCTGCAGTTGTTAAGAAATGCTGGCACTAAAGTCGAGCAATTTAACTGCGAATTCAGGAAAAATCATTTGGAAAAAACATAATACTTGATAAAGATGCTGGTCTTTTACCCTGTGTTGACTCCTCACTGTATCCTACAACACATCAAGTTGCTTTTTTGCCTACACTATTCACATTGTGTCACAAAAAATATAAAGTCGAAAAAGGTATTTGTGTTTACATGATAATATGGTTGAGTGGTTTTGGTTTGAGAAGCTGTTGTAGAGCACCAAAATACTCAAGTTATTATAATGTAATTAATATATTATTACACAAAAAAGCAACTTCACATTATAGTACCTCTTACTTAAATTACCTGACTGCTTATTAGGTAGGAAAGTACAGAACATCAAAACAATAATGGAATTAATTAAATCAATGAAAAACTTTAATGTTAAGGACTCCTTGGAGAGCTGAGATAGATGGCGGTCGAAAGCCTAATTAGTCCCACTCGATTCCAAGAAGCTCGCAGCTGACGTCCCACAGTCTCCTCGCCGTCTCCGCACTTCTTCCCTGTGGGGCCACAAAGGCAGGGGCGCAGTCACTGAAATGAAAGGAGGAGGAGTGGTTATTACATAAGAACTTATGACGCTGTGAGTCATCACCCTGGGCACAAGGATCTCTTTTACCTTGTGTAATCGTATAAGCACTATCTTTTTTTTCCCCAAGAAGCTTTTTTTTAAGTCATAAGAAGTATCAATTACTCAGATCCAAACATTGGATCCAGTGCTCGGTCTGCTTACAAAGAGAGTGAACATCTTTATGTGCAAAGTTGTAAAAATAAAAGCAAAGAAGCACAACCAACGCAATGGTGCCTTACAGCAAGAAGGTACTGGGTTCAAATCCACCAGACTGGGGCCTTCAGGATTCAGTTAGGCTAATTGGTGACTCTAAATTGCCTGTAGGTATGAATGTGAGTGGTTGTCTGGCTTTCTGTGTTAGCCCTGCAACAGCCTGGCAGGGGTATACCCCGACTCTTGCCTTATGACAGCCAGAATAGGCCCCAGCCCCCAACCCTGAATCGGGTATGAATAATAAAAAAAAATAAATAATTAAAATAAAAAAATTTAAAAAGAAGTCAAGCTGCAAAGGGGAAAAAAGGAAAACCTTTAGATTCACTAGGGTTTTGGCATTAATTTACATAAAGTACATTTAGCTGCTTATCAATGTTACAATTGTAGCCGAAAACAATCTGACTAAACTAATAGCAGACAAGGATTTGTACTTCTCACGTGTTCAGTGTTCACGTGTTCAGTGAACAATCACTTGCAAAGCAGGCTAACAAACTAACAGACGAATCAAGTAATTTCTGGAATGTTCTTTTGCGGTAACGCCTTCCATCAGATGTTTTGTGTGGCTGCTAAAAGTGAAACTGTGAATATTACATTCTGGAAAATTGTTTCAGTTCACTGTTATTTCTTCTTCATTTCATTCCACAGCCCCCGAGTTGGTTTCAGGTACATGGTTTGAATTGACCATTTCTTCCCTTTTCAGCTTCCAGGTATTGTTTTTTTATTTGCATGCTTGTTTTGTGTATCAGACAACGTCTTCTAAACTTCCCATCATAGACTACTACCCTGTAAAATTTGTTACAGTTTTGTAAAAGTTGTTGCAAGACGTACAGGTTTCAAACCATTATGCAACGTTACCCAGTTTCACAGCGCGGACAAGGTTCTGGTGTTGCTGCCTTTTTTACTCCAAACTTAACATTTTTGCATTTTTACATATTTTTTCTAAGGCAACAAAACAATTTATAACTGTTGTGGATTATCCAGGTGGGCTTTTGCGAACTTGAGTATCAGCTAATTTTTTAGGTACAGCTGTCCAATCACATGGCAGCAACTCAATGCATTTAAGGATGCAGAAATGAAATAAATTTTAAACCGAACATCAGAATGAGGAAGACAGGTGATTTAAGTCACTCTGAAAGTTGCTGGTTGATATTTCAGAAACCACTGGTGTCTACTGGGATTTTCCATCTCTGTAGTTTAAAGTAAATGGTCCAAAAACGAAAGAATATCCAGTGAGAAGCGGTTCACCGAGTGAAAATGTCACAAACTAAGCTCAGAGGAGAACTGCCAAATTGCTCTGAGTTGATAGGAAGACAACAGTAGAACTAACATAAATAAAATACACTTCAGCTAAATACTTCTAATTTATTTGCCCAAACCACGCGGAGCCGCACTATAAGGACTAAAGAGCCGCATGCGGCTCCGGAGCCGCGGGTTGCCGACCCCTGGTCTAGATGAACTGCTGGACTTATAGGCCAGCAGGCTTAGGGAAGTCTTTATGGGGTCATGCTTTGACCCCACACACACACATAAACACACATACACACACAGGGTATTCTTTGTTCACATGTACACCCATGTAAGATGTCATATGTTAATGAACCTATGCATATTCATGTAACCACAATAAAAGAGCAGTGTTACGGGAGAGCGGACGAGAGCAATTGGGGTCAAGCGAAGGAACGGCGTTTGTCCGGTTCTCTCCCGTGCACGTAAAACATAAAGAACTTGCCTACTCGTGTCTTGCTTGCTGTGTAATTAAATTGTCTTCAACGTTCCAGCGAATGGGTTCAAGCTACAAACCTATCAGTACTCTTGTCTGTAAACAATGTATTTTTGACCTGTATTGACATGTATGTGTGGGCGTTAATTTTCTATGCTATAAAACCAGCATTCAATGTATTTTTGTCAGAGGAAAAGAGGAAAAGAAGCCATATGCTGATGGTTCTTCTCCTGTGTTAATAAACTCATCGTTTGATTGCACTTGTCTGGTGCCTCCGTCGTTTGTTGTCTGGTCTGCAGTTGATCGATCTCGCTTCAGGTCCTTTGACAAATGTTGTGATATAATATTCATCTAAAAGGTCCCAGCAGTGA
Organism: Oreochromis niloticus; assembly: GCF_001858045.2. Taxonomy (NCBI): domain Eukaryota; kingdom Metazoa; phylum Chordata; class Actinopteri; order Cichliformes; family Cichlidae; genus Oreochromis; species Oreochromis niloticus. The sequence goes on along the minus strand of NC_031983.2, from coordinate 21,987,016 downwards.
AAAATACATTTCCTTTAAGTGTAAAACCAGGCTGATAAATTAATAACAATGACAAACCATGTTGGAGTCACTGGTGTAGACTAAGGTGTCAAATGCTCTGTGGTCAGGATGGAAAGTTTGGTAGCAGGAACAAATTACAGGTTGGTGCTTATACAGATTTTTCACTTCCTTTGTCTTTCTTTGTGTCATACCTGAAGTGTTTCCCAGAGATAGAGTGCAGTTCCTCTGCAATGGCACAGTAGATGCTAGTCTGTGCTCCTTCCCGTGGAGTTTTCAGGAACACGGAGAAGATGGTGAACAATATCGTCATCAGAGTTGAATGTCTGGTCAGGTCAGAGTTTACCGTCCCCGGATGAACCGAGTTCACTGTGACATTAGTTCCTGTGAAAGAAATGCACCAACTTTTTGTCACAATTTTATCAGCTTAAATTTTAGGTAAAAACATTTCTTCTGTAAGTTTTCATGTTGGCTTTAAAAGCTTTAAAAGCTTCCATTTTAAAAGCTTGTTTATGAAAGACTGTGTTGTCACATTTTATGGTTGAGTCTTTCATTTAAGAAGCCTCAGAACACCTCGTGATCACCCTTGGCACAAATGCTCATCATTCCTCTCTCAGATATGAATGTCACATAGTTTCTCCCACACTTTGTCTTGCTGGTTACAATGTTTTGTATTTGTGTACCTTTGAGTCTGGAAGCCAGCTCTCTGGTGAACAGTACATTTGCCAGTTTGCTCTGGCAGTATGCTAATCCGCTGTTGTAGCTGCCCTGGCTGTGAAGGTCATGGAAGCGGATCCAGCCGAAGTTGTGTGCCAGAGAGGAGACCACCACAATCCGGGCCGGAGCGCTGCGCTTCAAAAGCCCGATTAGGAGGGACGTCAACAGGAAGTGGCCTGCAACATGTAACAATCATCCTTTCAGTGTATTTTATTTTGGAAATAACTGTCCCCACATTGGAGACTAATTGATTTACAGCGATGCTGGACAATAATTACAATGATTCACTGATTATAAAAGGTTCGATAAAAGGCGTACCCAAATGATTGACTCCGATATGCATCTCAAAGCCGTCGACAGTTTTCGTGTAGGGGCACATCATCACCCCAGCGTTGTTTATAAGGATATGTAGCTGGTTGACTTCTAAAAAAGAGAAGAACACAAAAAAGCTATTTAATAACCATACACTTGGGCTCTATAGATGTGAGTATTAAAAAGCTAACCTGTGCTCACCTCTTAGGAATTTCTGTGCGAAGGCTCGTATAGAGCACGTATCTGCCAAATCGAGCTCCCGGACCTCCACTCGTGCTTCGGGGTAACTGGCTCGTATACTGGCCGCAGCCTCCTCACCCTTTTCCACATCTCGACACGCCATGATCACCCGAGCTCCTACCAGGTGACAAAGAAGCAGCAACTAAACTATTAACAAAAAAAATGAACTCAAACAAAGGTTTGGTGTGTGGTTTGGGAAAAATCAGAATTAATCTCTAGGGAAATTATGTAGCTGACCTGTTAGTCAGTGATGTAGAAAAGCTTTTTCACTGATGACTCAAAAAACCTTTTAGAGAATGCAATTTATTTTTAAAGGCCAAGTAATTATTAAGTCCCACGCGCAGGAAATATTTGAGACTGTTGAAAGATTTAAACTTGTTACAATGTCATCCACTAAAAAGCATTAAAGAGTAACTTAATGCTGTAAGGTATAAAGTGTTGGGTCTGTGCTTCCACAAGCCCTGCTAGTTCTAGAGACTTATTCATCATGAAGAAAACAAGACAGTCAACGATCGATCGATTACACAGACGAGGGAGGCCTCGTCTGTGTCCACCACAAAAATGACCCCGACGATGGCCTCCTCTCGCTGCCTTTTATTGAGAAACAGTTCACACAAAACACATCCCAGCAAAGCAACGCCCACATGGTTCTAAGACAAGGCATTGTATGTATATGTGTGAACTTCTGTATGTAAATAAGAATGTGTGTGCGTGTGTGTGTGTGTGTGTGTGTGTGTGTCCTCCTCCTGACCAAAGAGGGTCATAAAAGCAGGAGCAACATCCTTGGTCATAAAGAGGGTAGTCTCCCCCACACCCAATGTATTGTTTACCATAGATAACAAAGTGAAACCATACAAAGGGCAAGAAGTTTTACCAAACATCAAAAAGACCTTCACAAGGATGTTGCCTGTAATAAAAGACTACAGCCCCCCACTCAGAACCTCGAGAATCTGGGGGAAGGACAGAAGAATCCTTTCATCACAGAGTTAAAACAATGTAGAGATGGTAAGCATAAAAATGACAACATTTAACAATCCACTCTAACATAAAGTGCCATGGAAAAAGTATTTTCCCCTTCCTGATTCCGTAGATTTTTTTGCATATTTGTCACGCTTAAATATCATCAAAAAAGCTTTTAAATTATTATATAATTTATTAAGGGGGGAAAAAAGCAATTTAAACTGACCTGACCCAGTGTGAAAAAAAATGATTGTTCAGTTCAGAACTAAAGAAGCCTCTTCACAAACTTTAAAGAAATGCAGTTGCCTTCTATCTCAAATTATTAAGATTTTAATGGCACTGTGAGTCATCATCAGCGACAAACCTAGTCCTAATCCTGTGCTTTCAGAATATGTAAATGTTTTTTATGTATTTCTTTAACATTTTGTAAAGCTTATTCCCCTGAGTATTTGGAATGAGGTGAGAAAAAAACGAATCATTCTAATCGACATGCATCAATCCCTTTCACTCGCACCTAATACATGAAGTTAGGGTTGAAGCTACGGTTGGAGGTCATGACCCACTCATAGGATTGAATTGTTTTTTTCTTAACGAAACCAAAATAAAACTTTATACCTTTTCCAAACCCAGACTGATGGCATATTGACCATATTATAATCATACAACAAGTCAAGTATTTATGTGACTACATTTAAAGCGAGGATTTCCTTGAGACCACAACAGCTAATTGTGTCACACCATGGTCCATTTTATTATGTATATTTTAAATGGGACAAGGACGCTGATTTCAGTCTTATTGCTTTAAGAGACTGCTGATTTCTCTCAGTAGCAGGTTATGGATTTAAAGAGGCACCTCGCATTGCCAGATCCAGGGCAGTCTCCTTCCCAATTCCTGTGTTGGCTCCAGTGATGAGGACCGTCTTCCCATCAAGACGAGTTGTGGACTTGCACACTCCTCCTGCTGCATATTTTCTGCACACAAACAAGACTGATTTATACTACACAAATTCTGCATCATCAAATGCAGCAGACAGCTCCATTTAAATGACTAGGAGCTCCTTCTGCAGTCTCTACATGCTATGCCCCCGTTAAAGCTGGCATTGTGGTGAAACCGGGTTAATTATTCACACAAAAACTTGGATAGTGAAGTGTGCAAGTGGTGCGAAACACACGCCAGTGAGCAGTGCCGCCACATAACCAATAGCTCTCTTGGAGTGTTGCATGCATATATAACTCCTCCCACGCTCCGGCTGCTGATAGGCCCGAGCAGCTCAGACGGAAGACACCCGGTTCATCTGTGCAAGAAAAAAAAACACCCTCCCACAGCTCAATTTTTCTATTTCATTGATCAGCAGCCTCATGTGAAATCACCATTAACGTAAAGCATTCACAAATAACGATCATGTGGCTTCATTAATCAAACTGATCCTCATCGTAATAACTACAACACACCACCTAAATGTCTTGTTAACCAAGTAATAACCTGCCCTGACATCCAGTGTTAAACTCTGCGTTTAAATTCTAATGACTGAGCGCGTGAAGTGGGCGCTTACCTTATTTGTGGTGCAAATAAAATCACCAGCAGCGTCACCACTCCGAGGCCCGCGATAATTAATAAAAGGAACATCATGCTATGGATCTGCGCTCCTCTGCCTCTTCCAGCAGGATGCTACCGAAGTGTAGGCGGAACAGCTGATGTCAAAGCAGGAATGGGGGTGCGAGCTGCAAACGGATGGGGTGAAGGTTGAACCATGCACAGGATCATGGGATTGTAGTTCGATGCGTGACAAGACGGCTACTGGAGACGTTACGTAACAGGGTACACCGAGTTTGCAGCTGGGCGCAGTGGTTTTAAAGTGAAATGTCATAAAAAAGAAATTAACCAAATTTAGTTAAGAAATTATTAACAACAAAAAGACAAAGACAGAGTCACTTGTTTCAAATGTTTCAAATTTTTTGGTAAATGTAATTCATCTGCCCCGTCTTAAGCACACACAGAAAGTCAGTTGAATTATATTTTAGCCATTTAACAGCAGTAAAAATCCCCTATAGGTCATTTTTTAAGCTGGAAGCTTAATGAAATTTGCTAAAATACAGAAAAATTGAGGCTGCTCTGGGTCAAATTTTACCCACATCTATTCAAATCGATTTTAGATTCACCACTCTGGGTCAGCTCAAGGAAAATTGCGGTTTTATGCAACTGTAGATGGCATCTTTGTGTAATTACCTCTTTGTGGTGCTGGACTTTAAAGGGGACCTTCAAATAAAATGCAAAACAATGATGCATTGTAATAACACAACACAGTAACTTAAAGTGGAGTTTTTTAAAAGTGGAAGAAAGGTATGAGCAAAAAAAATGAATAACTTAATAAATAAATAAAAGAATGAGTGAATGTTTATTGCACATTATCATTGTTATTATTATTGTTGTTGTTGTTGTTATTGCTGCCCCCCCCCAGGAAAAAAAAAAAAAAAGTCCAGCGAGGTAGCAAATTTGGTCAGCTGGTAGCATTGCTTAGGGCTATTGCCCTGTTGTAAAAGCTGTTCTTGAGTCCGTTTTGTCCATGACTTCAGCAGCCTGAAGAGGATGTCCAGTGATTTTTTGGGAGACATTAATGACCCTCTGAAGTGCCTTTTTGTGTGCCATGGTGCAGTTGGAGAACCATACAGAGATACAGTATGTCAGCACACTTTCAATGGAGCAACAGTAGAAGACAATCAGCAGTTCCCTCTTCAGGTCCAATTTTCTGAGGATTCTTAGAAAATGGAGACACTGTTGGGCCTTCTTTACAACCGCCGAAGTGTTTGAGCTCCATTGGGAGTCTGTGTCTATGTGCACACCCAGGAACTTTAAACTTTGTGTTTTAAAGGTATCCTGGCCTCCTCCTAAAGACCTGGATGTCAGGTTAACTAGTGATTCTAAACTGGCTATGTGAGATAGCACTAGAAGTGTTTAGTGTTATTCTTACCTAACTGAGATTAAAACGCAAATCAACACAGGGGTTGGTGGGGTTATAAGACTGTAAAGGCACCTAGGTTGCCATTTCAGCAAATGTGGGAAACACTTGTCCCACTCATGCAAAGTCTTCTACCACCGTGCCTAACACAGACTTGTTAGTGTGTGCCTAACACTTACAGAATAAAACAAGCAAGTTTTATGCTCTAAGTGTTTGTTAATATTCAATTAATATTGATAAATATAAAGGAAATCTTATTTTTCGGTCTGCTCCTCCCTTTAAGGGTCACCAGAGTGGATCATCTGCCACCATCTCACCCTATCCCCTGTTCCTCTTCTGTCACACCTGCCCTCTGCATGAACCTGTTCTTTGGTCTTTCTTGTTTCCTCCTGCCTCACAGACCTCGCAGGACTGTGTCCAAACCATACACCATAGCAGGTGTCTCTACCATCTTGTAAACCTTTATGAGGATGTTTTTATGACATAGTAGTGAGGGCAGTGTTAAACAGTTGTATTTGTTATACAAGAATATATATAATAAGTCCCAACAGGTCCTTAATGTGCCATTTTAACTTTCAATAAGATACATTGTAATTATTTTGACAGTGATGTTTTGATGTCTTAGGTAAAAACAACACAAAACAAAACAAAAAACATGAAATAATACTCTCCCCCTGCTCTCTGAAACATTAATACATGATTAATCACCCATTTAGACAGGCTATTTATACATTCAAAATAGATCTGTACTTTAAAATTCGTTATAGACACTTACTATGTGGATATTCCTCCATCTTCAACGAGGGGAACTCTGAATCCATGTAGTTTCAATAACCGAATAAACAAACATTTCCCAAGTAGCCCGGTTTAAAAACTACATTTCCCAGAAAGCCCCATTAACGTTGTCTCTGTAGCGCCTGAATGAAATAATTGTTAAATAATTATCCAGGTGATTTTAAAACACGCTTTCCACAACATTTCACTATTTTGTTTTAAATTCCTACACAATTGTGTTTGTAAAATATTTTTTCAATTTCATATCTAGTAAAAATAATTACATTTTAGTACGTTTGATTTTTGTTCCGGAGTTACGACGGTCGGTCGAAAACCATCCGGAAGAATCCCGAGGATCTGATTATAGTCCTAGCAAAACTACATACTTAAACTTGTGATCATAAACAGTGTTGTATTTTACAATAAAAGACAAAAATAATATCACAAGAAAGGAATTTAAACGACACGCAAAATGTCGTCGGAGGAATTCGAGAAGTTGCACGAAATGTACCGATCGTTGTACGAGGAGCTGAAGCTGATGCCAGACAAGGCTCAGAAATCTCACGGAGGTAAATACTTGCTCATAAAGCCGAGATTAGCAAAATAACTACGCCTTGGAATATAAGTTATGTGCTTTTAAGTAACACTTGTACTGTCACTCCTGCAGAGGAGAGGAAGAGGCTGGTGAGGACCTTTGATGAGAGACATGGGGAGGCTGAAGAAGTGGTGAGCTGTTTATCTTTTTCCCATTACAGCTAGCTAAAGTTCACTTGACTACTAGCTATGTCTTTTGCATGTAAATACACTTTTTTTCTTAAATTGAGGTTGAAATTAACTTTTTAAGAAATTTACCACCAGAGAAATAGTGAATTATCAAAATAATACATGCATTTGTTGTGCAAATAACACTTGTTCAATACAAAATGGAAACCTAGTGTACATTTTACCCCAAAAAAGGCATTTTTCTCTTGCCCAGTCTTTTTGGTAACCACAATGCATTTCAAGTAAAACAGTGAAGTTTAAAGAGAAAAAAAAACAACTTTTTTTTTTTTTCATTTTGTTGACACAAATCTTTTATAACTGTTATTCCATTGTTTAACATCAACATATTTTAAATAGTTATTTAAGAATTATGCACTCCAAATTGTGTCCTACAACATATGTGCAAACCTGTTACCAACACCTGTTTAACCTGGAAAAGAACGAGACAGTGAGTGACATGACAAAGATGCAGTGACATGATTGAGTCTTGTGCTAGCACCAGGGTTGGATATTTGCTTATACATTTTTGGGGGGGTTTTCTCCAAGCTTTTTTGACTAGATTGAATGTGTCACTCTCACCAAAGCGACCTTATTACCTATATTATCAAAATCTGAGGGATGTTTCTAATATGTTAGCCATCAAGTTTATAAGAATAAAACCAAAATAAAAGAAGCTCTCAATAAATTTAGTTAACAGCTCTCTGTAGTATGGTAAGTATGCCCTATTTTAATAGATTTTTAACTGTACATTAATTCAAACGGCACTGAAATGTTCTGATTTACGGAGGTTAAGCCTAAACTAGTGAATACATTAATAATATATCCTTGTTTCTATGGAGTAAGATCCTTTTTTGTCTTTTTCTCAAACAATAACATTTTCTTGTCTTTCTCCAGTTACAAGGAATGGAAGAGGAGCTGCGCGTTGCCCCTCTGTCCTATCGAAATTCAATGAGCACAAAACTGCGTATGTACCGGCGAGACCTCGGCAAGCTTCAGAGGGACATGAAAAACTCAGCACCTGGCTTTGGCTCCTCGTACAACACAGTGCAAGGAAATCATGGCATCTACTCTTCACAAAATCAGCACAGTGTGAGTGAGGGGCTTTGGGATGCTTGGGTTTGCTGTTGCAGATGTGTGACAGGCCCTGTCCCTAGTCTGTTTGGATGCACAAAACATTATTTTATGATGTTGCTGTTATGTCAGGCTGCATGTGTAGGGTAAGACTTTTTCTGGGTGTGTATTTTTTTTCTTCCTCTTTTTGCTGAGGAATATCAGTGTGCTGTAACATAAGAAAAAAATACAAATAGGAGACGCACAAATCAAGAAAACATCTTCATCAGTTTGACACAAAATCCTCTCAACTTATAAGGGCTTATTTTTGAGCAGCACTTACAGATCCAGACTGTATTATTTGACAGAGGATAACAACATTCATACTGCAGTTAGAAAATAATGACAAATTAAAAGCAAGAACTGTTTAAATTAAATAAAATGTAAGAGAAAAATGTCAACCCTGGTTCCTAGTGATCCTTGTGGATCTTATTAAAGCCATGCATTGGAATTGTAGAAGTTGTCATGACAGCAAAATGTCTATGTAAGTGTATTTCCAGAATAAATCTGCTTAAACTTGGTTTCATTTGTCGCTTTTCCCCATCTTTGTAGACGCACCTGCAGTCCCAGAGAGCGTTGCTTCTTCAGGGTACGGATGCTCTAAATAACGCCAGCCAGAGTATTGAACGCAGCCAGCGCATCGCTGCTGAGACAGAGCAAATTGGCACAGATATCATCGAGGAGTTGGGAGAACAGAGGGAACAGCTGGATCGAACCAGAAACAGAGTGAGCTGAGAATCATTATTACGCTTGTATTCTTGTACTGTGCTGTGCAAAAGTCTTTAGCCACCTGTGATGTCTATATGTCACTGACCTATGAATCGTTTAAGCTTAAAAAGGCACCTAAATCAAATGATGAACCAGTATTGATGTGTCTACACGTGACAGACAACTTATCACAAAAACACATTATTAGTTTCAAATTTTTTAGTCAAATATATGAAAAATGCCAAATATAACACAGTTCAACAGGCATAAAATACTATTTTTTGGACTAAAAATGTGATTTCCAAAAAGCTACTAGCTGTCAGCCTGACATATCTCTCTATCCTGTGCAGTCCTTAAAAATTTTAACCTAACTAAAACTTTAAATATTAACTTTCAAGCTCATTAGCATTTTAAATAAAAACTCTGTTTTTACCTTATGTGCTGTATTTTCATGCATGTTTGCACATTTCAATAAATCGTTGCATATATTTCCTATTTTCCTACCAAACTATAAAGAAATGAATAGTTGCTCAAGACTTTGGCACAGTACTGTAGGATGACGATATGATCTGAGATTAGTAGGTTTGTTGAAACTCTTCTGTCTTGTTGTTTTTGTAGCTTGCGAATACTGGAGAGAATCTGAGTCGTAGTAGAAAAATTCTTCGTGCAATGTCGAGGCGGTAAGTGCACCCTACAAGACGTCTTACACCACAGTAGTTCCTTCGTTTTTTTAATGCAAATTAAATATATTTTGTGTGAGTCTCATGATTCTGATGGTTAGGGTCTCTTTTAAATGTTCTTGGAACACTTGAGCAGGGTTTAAGCATCTTATTGTTGCTTATTTTCTTTCTTACAGGCTGGTGACAAACAAGTTGCTACTGGGCATCATCATTTTAATGGAACTGGCCATTCTGGGTGCTGTGATTTACCTGAAGTTCTTCCGAAAATGAGCAGACTTCTTTAAGTTGTGGATCCAGGGCAAACTCAGACTCTATCTGTCTCTACTGACTATCCAGTAGCAATAATAACACTGTCCTGCTGTTTTCAGCTATCTGTGAACTCTGACAGGAGATTCTGTCCATTATTTGATGTGAATGGCAATTTGCCAACTTGCTAATGGACCAAACCTACAGAAGCTCTTTGAACTAAGATTTGCACTGTCACTCAATGCCATTGATGTCCTGCAGGATGATGATCTGGACTTGTCTGCTGGCTGTTACAGATCCCATGGATGATTCTTTGTAGCATCTTAGCTGAGTCAGAAAACAAGCTAATTGCGCCCACATGTCTCTCTGGGTGAAAGCACTTGTGAAATGTGACTGACAGTTCTAGAAAGCTATAATTCTCAGATTGGGTTACAAAACTGCTCAAATTCAACTGCTGATGTGTGAATATCTTTTACAATATGATGAAACGGCACCTGACAACAAAATAATTCCTTTTCTGTGTTTAAGTGGTTTTGTGCTTAAAAAAAAGACTTAAATTTTAAATCAGATCTATCAGTGAAATAAATAGATGCAATGTCTTAATACAGTTCATGCAAAATTACTGTACAATTCAAAAATCACTGTTATAAATAGGTTTTTGGTTTCTGATTTGATGTCTTTCACAACATTAAAGTTTATCTTTAACCTCAGTTTGCATCAGATCTGATATTTTTAAGGAAGGAAAACAGTTAAGAAAAATCCTCTGTGGAAGCACTGATCAGGTTAATAAAAGGTAAACAGCACCTCTTACCATGGAGTTCATTCTCAAATAACTGACCATATGGTGTTTTCCAGTGGTGTTAAGGGAAACGGTACACCTGCCTTAATGTTTTTCTATTCCATCGTGCCCACCTGGTGTGTTCTAGAGTATACAAACAAGTTTGGTGACCTGCGTGTGTATGACAGGGTTCGATAAGGAACGTAGAAAGAAGGAAATATCATTTTAATGTGCTAAAATATCGCCTTTGAAGTTCTTTAAATCCTTTCCATCTTCTTAAGCACAAACGGAACATTCTAGGGTTTTATAACCTAATTTAAAATAAATCTGTTTCCATAAAAAGCCAGGACACAAAATACAAATGCAAACAGAATGCAGTGATTTAGTTGAAAGATAATACTCAGATAACTTATAAAATATTAAAACTTAGATTCTTTTTTATTTTCATGCTCATTGCAAATGAATTTTTCCATGCTCACATGTTTCCAACAACAAAACATGCTGCTGGCAAATATTTTCAGTGTGACATATCTGGTTTGCAGGCTGGACGGTTTAGCACTTTCGAGTAGGTATGGATACATATGTTACTGTGATACATACAGGGTGTGTTTGGGTATGGTCTTGCTGAAATACGAAAGGTCTTACCTGAAAAAAATGTTTTGATTGTTCCTGTGCTATGTTTTTAAAGAATTAAATAGCTTTTCTAGTCTTGTTTCCCTCTTCAAACATTTCTGAAATTTGTTGCTGGCATGAGGTTTAAAATGACTGTAAATTTTTTTTAAAGAAACAAAAACATTTCTCAGTTTCAGAATGTTATAAATAGTTTTTTTAACCATTTTCAATGTATTCAATTAAATAAAACATTTTCAAATTATGATTCATTTCCATGATACAACTAATAACATAACAGAAATCATTCTATTTTATGGGGAAATGTAATGATTTCTATTTAATCATTCTATTTCACATACGGGGGAGTGTTGACTGCTCTTGCAGTCCAATGTACACCATAGAAGAGTAATTATGAGGTTCATATTTGTGGAGTTTAGTGATATTTCAGCAACTTTTGGGTTAATTGATGATGAATGTGGTAGACATTCCTCAGGGTTATTCTTTGGTTCTTCATTTAGTAAATTCACCAGTTAATTTGAGCAATATATTACTCTGATCACCAAACTAAGCTAAAAAGTTTCACGTTAGATTGAAACAGTGTCGTTATACTTTGCACAAAATAATGAGGAGATAAGACACGTGTACAAACAAACAAAAATTTTTAATCATATTAAAGGAAGACCAAAATAGAAGCTCTTTGTTACAAGGACAATAGTCATTCAGTGGCCACATTAAGCTAAACATAGATAACAAGCCATACTTTAGTTCACGCATAATCATACAAACAGTTATTACTTTTTCTAGGGATGCTGAAATAGTGGTGTGCAAATCACTATAGTCCATGTATTGATTCACAGTAAAAATACAAAAGTAAACTCTAAAGAAAATACAGTAACTACAACTATCACAGAAGTGATAGGATACTTCTAGTTTTAACTAACTGGCACAGCCACAAAACAGTCCACAGTAGACTGTGAACTTCAAAGTTGTACATACATACTCAATATTTTTGTACCGCTGATGCAAGCTGATTCTCTCATAAACCAAACATGATAGATACTTGGCAGCTGTGTAAACGTACACTTAAGATTAACCATCTGCCCATCATTTCTTAGCCACTTATTGGAGGTTTGCAGGAGTGGAGGCTATCTCTGATAGTGCTAGAGGCTCTATCACAGATAGCCAGATAAGTTATTACACATAATAATAATAAAATAAGTTAGTATTGCTGTATCCCCAATAGCTGTATTGGTGTCTAAATTCTGTCAAAGGCTTTTCTCAGCATTATCAATATGAAGAAAGATTATACAAAGCCCTTTCGTAGTTTCATGAATCCCGACATAATTTAGCTTTCAAAGTGAAAGACCAAGCAGCAAAAAGATTGAAAAAAAAAAAAAAGCTTTAAACTGTCACCTTTCAAATAGATATAGTCTTTGCAGTCTTCTTTAAATCTGTGGAATGGTCAGGGATGACAGTGTTGAAGTCCATAGCTTTGCTTCATGCCTTTAGAGGCGAAGCTCTGTGTCGTTTTTCCCAGGGGGGATTTCGTCCATGGATGTGTGAGCGCCTTCTCTCGTTTGTCCCAATGATGATGCAATGACATCAACTGCTAACGTCGCAGTAGCCTCCACAGCTTCAGGACTTGCCCCAAGGTCAGGATTTACTTCTACCAGGTCCATGACTGACAGCAGACCTGCACACCAAGATGATGACAAGTTAGATTTGACAACCAGGCAGTCAAAAACCTTTAAGAAATCTAGAAAAGACCAAAGGAAATGAAAGCCATAACTGTAGTGATCTGTACCTGTGTTATGAATTTCCTCTGCGATGTAGATTCCCTCTCTGTAGGTCAGACCTCCATTTACTGGTGTTCCTGTGGCGGGAGCCAGAGACGGGTCGAATGCATCGATGTCAAAGCTCAAGTGTATTGGTCGTTGTTTTCTGTCAAGATGGTAATAAAATTAAACATCTCAGTTTAAACACTTATAACTATTTTTATTGTATCAATTAAAAATTGAAAAATTAAAAACATTAGAAACGTTATCATTTTAAAATCTATTATAATCACAATTTGGTAATATTACCTTGCCAGAAGATGGTCAAAAGTGACTTCCATGACCCTTTGGATGCCCAGCCTGTCGATATCTCTCATGGTGAAATACTGGATACCGAGGCTCTTGAGGAATTGGCTGCAATGCACAAAATTAAAATACATCAAGAACTATTTTTCAGAGTGCACCCCAGCTTCGTATACTAAAACGTTTTAAATGTAAGTACTTACTACTCCCCAGGGTCAACATCCCGCAGTCCAATGTACACCAGGTCTCTTGAGCTGAGAAACGGCTTAGTCCAGGAGAACCCAGGGATATCTGGCATCTGGTGAGTGAAAAGAGGTAGTTTAATGTGTCATACGGGATACAAAAAAAAAGCACTAATACTTTTTTTAAAAAAGTACAGAATCCCTTATGTAGCTACATAAGTGTTTTTTTTTTAATATCTTTAGTGAAGCTAAATGTTTTTCCTCACCTTGTCTTGCAGCTCTTTGAGCATGAATGCCACAGGTTGGCCATGGAGGTTTCCTGAAGGGGATGTCATGGGTGTATTGATATCTGCATGAGCATCAACCCAGATAAGGCACAGGTCAGGACAATGCTGGGCATGGCCGCTCACTGATCCAATAGCAAGACTATAACAGATGTAGAGCAGCTTTAAAGATATCTGTGCAATGGATTCATAATATTAAGACACAGGAAAAACATCCAAACACTGGACTTGTTGTACAGAGTAGGCTATCTTGTAGTATTGCCAGTATGTTCTGTACCTACCTGTGATCACCTCCCAGCATAAGAAGAGTGTGGCCAGCACTGACAGCATTCCTCACTGCTCCAGACAGCTTTTTATTTGCTGCACCCACAGTCCGAGGGAACTTTACATCCATGTAGGGCTCATCCTCCTCCAGGTGTTGGAAGTTGAGATCCCCAAAGTCATGGACAGAAAAGTCTAAAAACACAACAACAAACATCCATACATTTAAACTACTTTGCGCTGTGTCACACTTGCTGCATTGAACGGGAGTACACTATGAAACCTGATGGTTTCAAACAACCTGAGGATTTGTAATTAGCAGACGTGCCATGTGCAGGTGTCAGTTAGGCAGCCTACATAATCCGTAGCTCCCGTGACTTAACATGCGTTTGTCTGACCTTGCAGTCTCATGGGTTTGAGTCATTCAATGCCAGTGGAACTAGTGACGGAGCACTTTCCGTTAGTCTCGTTTCCCACATCGGGTCAGGTTTCAGTGACTGTAGTTTGCCTTATACTACGTGGTTGCAAAAGACTTAAAAGTTTAGATATAGACTGCGAAGTAAACAAGTGAAGTGTTTCGCCATATTAAGGTTCATCCAGCTATATGAGCCTAGATGGTAGTGTAGTATTACTCTGCTGATCCAAGGGTGACCAATGCGGTTCATGACCATTCGTAGACAGGACAGGAATAGCCCTTGTTTGATGCAACAGTGAGCATCTCTTGCAAGACAATTCATAAGTTTGTCAAAGAGATGAGCTTTTAAATTTAAAATGCAAGATTACTAGCGCTATTTTTCATATGTAAAGGCATGTTAAATGTTTGTAAATGCCAGTGAGTATTGGTTTGATTATATCTATAAATTTTTAATTTAAACAATTTGTACAAATTGACAGGAAACCAAGAAAGTGTGAAGATGTAAGATGTACATGGCAGCTAGTTCTCTTACTGTTTGGTTTCAAGTGTCCTACTCTGTTAGTGACATAGCAGCTAGATCTCATTTCATTGCTGCCAATTTGGCCACCACGGAATTGATTCCTGGCCAACATTTTACATTAGATTACATATTTTCAGGTTTTATTTTACTTTTTAAAAACCACCTTGTGATAAACACCAAGGTTGTTACTATAAAAACTTACTATAAAACTTACAACAGTCTGAGATTCAGCAAAGTAAGAACAAACTGATGAGTGTATATACAGTTTGAGGTATTTTGGAGGATATGGTTATATGTAATTGTGCACATCCACTTAGTGGCCATACAGAAAAATGAAAGTAAGCCAGTGACACACTGTATAATGTATGGGTGAGACAAAGGGAGCGCTCTTCCTTTTGCACAACATGTTTACGACTCTTGAGCTGATGTGTGGAACAGAACAAACTGGATTACCTGGGTAGTTAGGTAAGGGAAGTTAGGAAGTTACTACCAAGCTGCCATTATCACACACCTTCATTAGTTTTTCTGTTATATTTACAGACGCAGGAGCGGTTTGTGGTGCAAATGGGGATTCTGGTGAGCTAAGAAGTATCACAACAGCAGATTTACATTTCATTTTAGTTGAAATTTCAAGCCATTACTTTGGGCATTTTCAGTATATTTACTAAGCATAAAACAGATTAATTTGAACTACCTTTACTACAATAATTAATGGAGGACATCACAATTTATATTGTGTTTGTCCCATGCACAATATTAATCTACATTAACCTTATCACTCCAAAGGTACTTAACTATGTCTGGATCACAGATAGACTTTAAGTACCCTGGGATAGCTGTGACCTTATCATGGCCTGCCCTCCTCTCATGAATCCTTTCCTGTTGGTCATTCCCTCCCCTTTGGAGTGGAATTTCAATCACAATGGCACCTCTCTGACATGCGCACAGAGGGGGTTCTTTTCACCTGCTGTCCCTTTCACGTTAAAGGTACAACTTCTTTTCACACCGGACTGCGTGGGAGTTTTCATTTGGACCACATAAAAAGTAACAATGTCTGTCTCTGCAGTGACGACATAATGGAAATAACACCGTCATCTTCATTCTGGGCTCTTACGAGCATGTGCAAGAACGGCGGTGGGGGGTTGGGGGCAAGAATGACTGAGCAATACGTGTAATTTCCCACAAGAAGAGCGAGACGCCGGCGTGCCATGTTGACAGCTTTCACAATATCCTCCTGTAATGTCTCGTCTTTCCGTCCTATGCATGAGTTTGTAGCCATTATACAATAACATTTCGACGAGGATTAACATCAAACATCGGAGAGGATGTTCGAGGTTTCTCTCTTTGACTGGCTTCAATATGGCATTAAACATGCACAAATATACATTCGGGAGCCTATAAATAAATTTACTTTTACACCCGACACGACGTTTTATCCTGTAAAACTAATGACGAAAGCCTCAAACTGGACTCGCGCGTAAATCACTTTGTTCTCCGAAACATGTGCGCCAAATCTCTCTCCTAGGTTACATATCATTTGTTTATATTTACTGTCTCCCGGTGATGTAACAGACTGACTGACGACCGAGCGCTGAAGCTATGTCTGTCTAAAAGTCTGCCGGGTTAAGCTGCAGGTTACACCCACCGACAAGTTACATAACGCAGCACCACCGGCAGCTCCACGATTATCCGCTCGTTCGTCACTTACCAAAATTTGAAAGCCTCTCCATGAGCCCCGCATCCCTGATGACTTTAGGGCCATGCTCCACACCTCTCTTCTTCTGTAGGGAAGGAAACATGGGGGTTATTAAACTGTTGAAGATGATAGGCTCTTTAAAATTAATGATAATGTTAAAAAAAACCCCTCAATATCTTACTTGTCCTTTTGAAAACGGAGCGCCAAGCACGGCCACCGATTGAGCTCTGCTTTGCTGACAAGTATGGTTGAAATGACGGGAAGAGTGGAAAAGACGGGAAAGCGCTCCTCTCAAAGCCATTCTCGGGAATTAAAAGTCGCCGCGGTCACAATGAAACCGACTCGGAGTCTGACGAAAGCACAGTGAGATGTTGCGCCGGAGGATGCTGAATGTGTCGTTGGTGCAGGAGAGGCGGTCTTTATGACTCGTCAATCTACTGAATATTTATGAGACTGTGACTCTGACAACGAATACGAAGAGAACTCCTCTTAATTCAGTCATAAAATAAAATAAAAAAAACCCTCTGCCGCCTACCATAAAAAAGCGTAATTTCTTTTAAGCGTTTGCAATGTGTTATGAGCTTTTCTTACCGAGGCACGTCTTGATATATATAGAGCGTCTGACGTCAGGTTGAATGACACACCTTCGTAGTAGCCAATAGCAACTATGGAAAGAAGTGGGTTCGCTTTTAGGCGTGTCCTGCAAACTAATGTGGGCCAAGGGGTGTTTTGTGAAATGTTGGGACGCGCTGCTGCAGTGTCATCAAAGTGGAAATTTCCACAGACGCAGCGTAGTGTAATGATCCGCTTGTTTACATTAAACACTCTTGACCGAGGTGTTTGTCCTAAAGCTCCGGCCAAAACATATCCCACTTGATTTCAGGCCAACATAAAAACATGTTATTATCTGGGTAAGTGTATAATTACGGGGTTTATCTTTCACCAGCGCAAGAAATTTCACACTGTAAAGCAATAAAAGAATCTCAAGTGCAAGTTCATGTTTTACCGAAACCAAAAAAAAGTTATCATAGGCAATTAACTGAAAGTAAAATGGACTTAAACAGCAAAGATTTCTAATAAATATAACGATCGATTGTTTTATTATTTATGTTTATTTAGTTGATGAATTGCAGTTAGTTTATAATTATAATTTTATTTTACAAGTAAAGGAGGACACAATGCTTTGCGGACTTACTCTGTTACTGTTAATTAGTTGTTATAGTCTTGTCAGGCTATGATGAATCCACTATATCTTATCTTTATGTACTCGGATTTTCTCGCAAGCACGATGCACAGCGTTCAGGTGAAATTATTTACATCACAGGCAACACAAAGATAGCTCGGATTCATTAACATGGGCTATTGTGGGTACAAAGTAGTGCATTTCTAAACTTCAAGCCTAATTGCAAATCCTAACCCTAATCCTAACCCACTGAGCGGTTCTAGGCGAGTTTTTCTTCTGACGTCATTAGGCCACCTCACATGCATGACTGTGGCATGACGCAGTGAACAAAAATAAACATACTGTACTACGAAACAGAGGTTAATATTAAGGTAAGTTCGGGATTAACCCTGTGGTGTCTGTGAACCTGAGCAGGTTCACATGCTTTAGGATCATAGGATCAAGTGATTTTCTATTTTCGACAAATGATCAGGGAAACGCGATAAAATTAGACGCTAGTAAAAATTTATTAGTCCCTTTTACTTTCCGCACACAGATGTCTGAGGGGGACTTCCAAGGCAATTCTCTGGAAACTTGACTGGGAAGTAGGCGGGGATTTCATTCTTGCTCATCTCTAATGCTGTGAACAGCAGGAATTTCATTCTTGCTCATCTCTAATGCTGTGAACCTGTGAACCTGCTGTGAACCTGCTCAAGGCAATTCTCTGGAAACTTGACTGGGAAGTAGGCGGAAGTAGACACCCAGACTAGAGCTGGGGTAATATAAACTAAACTGTCATTTAATAAAATACTCGATTATGAACCATTAGATTCTCTTGTTGTAATATCGCTGTCTGTTATCTCGAATAGATGGACAGCTTTCTTAATGGGTTTTAAACAAGCTTAATTTTATTATTACGGTAGCTCCTTTCAGGTCTTGTTGACCAAAGCGCATTCATATAGTAGTTTGATGCTACTGTACTGTACAGGGATGTTCATCTGGGGCAGCTTTGTTGCTTTCATTTTGTATTACGTGTGTAACCTCTTCATGTTTTTCTAAAACTCTTTATTCTTCCTTTGTAAATCAGCTGTTCAGCTGCGGGTACAGTAATCAGTGTGAATGGGCCCCTTCTCCTTTTTATCACTTTTTAAAAATGGGACCAAATAAAGTATCTGTGTATAATCTTCTTCTATTGCACTTACTGGTCTTGCACGTCTGATTAGATGTAAACTGTATTTATACGTGTGTAATGACAATAAAGTTGAATCCTAATCCTAAATATTTTTCTTATCCTCAGTAAAACGTAAAATTGAAAGTGGAAATAAAAAAAGTTCAATGCCTCTCTGTCATTGCACAAACAAACTAAAAGGAACTTTCTCGTGATCAAGATGAACACTTGGGTGGCACCGAAACATGTTTGTTTTCCCTCAGCAAATAGTCTACAGTCACGATTTTGCTCTTGAAAGGAGATAAAGGAAACGAAAGGGAAAGTACTGTTGATATCACATGGAGACATGCTGTTTCATGTCAGTCATGCCACTGTGATTCTCCTCTTATCATCTTCCTAGTGTCTGGTTAGGCTGACCACTTATCCTGATGTCAGGGTAAGTGAATCTAGATAACAAAGATAGACTGGTCCTCGTAAAACAGGGTCCTGTAGTTGCAAATTTACGAAAGTAAAACTTTAGCGCCACCAAGCGTCTAAAAGTAGAGATACAGAAGTTATATTGATTTTTTTTAGCCCTCAGTAAGGCTTGCCAGGGAAAACCTTTGATTGTATTGTATTTCACCTGATGTAGCTTAAACGTGTTCTGGGTTCTATTTGGACAATCACTGGACAAACCCAAGCTGGCACTTGAAAATTCTTTGTACTTTGAGTACTGTGCCAAAGTCTAGTTTCTTCATATTTTACTAGGAAAATGAGAAGTAAGTAAAGCAATGACTGTATCAGACCATTAGGAACAAATGCTAGGTGGGCCCTTGCCGACTTATTTTCATGGGCAGGCTTTTTCCTTCTTCTGTGTCTTCTGTACAGGAGCCTGTTGTTGTCAGCAGCACTTGTGAGTTCCTGTACTCTTTATCTGTTGGACTTGTTGTTCTTGTATACAAAACTAAAGCTTAGAAACTCAGACAGGGCATCCTAAAAGCACACATTCATGATGTGTCCACTCATAAAAGAAATAAATGCTTTTTAAAAAAGATAATTTTGAATAAAATAAAATAAAAATTCCATGGTTACTTGCTTTTTCAGTTGAGAGGTGTTTGGGAGAGACTACAACCCTTAGCAGTGCAGGGGAGAAAAAGGCAGGTGAAATATCTACGACTACATTCTACCAATGATAATATTTGGTTGTAATAAGAGATATAATTGGATGATACAAAGAGTGTAACAATTTATTGAAAAATGTGCAAGCATGGGAATACAACATATATGTTAAAAAAAAGAGAGTTTGTACAATTCTAATGTGCTTCCGTGTTTGTGGGGTTGTATGACCACCTTTATTCTTAAACACAGGCTGAACATTCTCAGGTAAGATTCCTTGTAATTTCTTTAGGTTGCCTTCAGGAATAGTTCTCCAGGTTTCTTGAAAGACATTCAAAGCTCTTCTTTAGATGTCGGCTACTTTTGTTCTGTTCTCTATCAAAATGATCCCATGCGGCTTCCACTTCCATTCCACTGAGATAATTTCTGATGAGGCTTCAGTGAACAGTGGATGGATCAACTGAAGGGCTTGATGCATCTCTCAGGTCCTGTATCTGCTCTTTGCGGGAATTATGTATCTGTTTCATTTGCTCTAGATAGATTTTCTGCAAAACATGCAGAGATATGCCAAGTTTTCAGCCAATATTTTTTTTTGTAAATCATTGTTGTTTAAGCTTGTCAAACTGTGTTATGTTTGGGATTTCTTTCTTTTTTATTTATTAAAAATGACAATAAAATCTGCCTCCTTAGAAGCAAAATACATAGGAATGAAGGATGGCTCAAGGCTTTTGCACTGTATATAACTAGACACATAGTGTATGGTAATTTGCAACAAATTATAAATGTTATTCTGATTGTATCAGTTTACATTTTCAGTAAGTAACAATGTAATCCACATTTCTCATAGAAAATATTTACAAAGTGTAACACTACAAAAATAAAATAAATGTGTATATTTAATTTGTTCTATACGCTAATGGCTCTAATTCTACGATCAACCCCTTTTTATATTTCAGAACTCTTTGTCATATTTTTTCCCTCTCTATTTTTTTCCACATTGAAGGCAAAGTTCAGATAACTGTTCTCCATATTTTTTAGCACATTTGTAAAGTCCCGTTATTTTTTATTTAGGACACGTGGGTGTGTTTCCTGCCTGCCAGACTAAAAACAGGGCAACAAAGAAAATGTGTGACTGATATGTTTTCCCATGATTCATTTCGGAAAAGAATCGGTCCCAGCTATTTGTATCCGTAGTGGTTCTCGTTGCTTACCGATGAAAATTACAACGCTAATCATTAGCGTTCAGCTTTTCTTTTAGTTGACTTTAACTGGGCTTTATTTGGACAATTAACTCCGTAATTAGGCTCCGGTTTTATTTTACTCTTGGTGTACCAGGTAGGTAAATCCGTGCTTGACCGCTGCAGCTAATATTTAGCAGCAAGGCCACAGAGTAGCGTTAGCCAGTCTCAGCTAATTTAGCTAGTTAATGTGGCTGATTTTACGTTGAGCAGATATCCTATCTGTTCAGTTGGTCATACTAACGATCATTTTGTCTATCCGTGTGAAAAATACTACTGTCATGATCTTAACAAAAGCCCGAGGACATAAAGAAATGTTCCTCTGATGTTTTGCTAATTTGCTAAATATCTTTTTCCCTCTGTAGGTTTCTGGAGTCTTCAGGATGTCGTATCCTCCTCCGATAAACCGCCAGCAGATTGGTATCCCACAGTTACCACCCAGGATCCCCCCTCCACAGTATGCAGGCTTTGCTCCTGCAGTCCCACCAGGTATTGAAAAGTTGTGGGCTTTTAAACTTGCTCTGTAGCCTTTTTAAGGAACACACTGTGAAGTGGCAGCTATGTTGCATTCAAGGAAAAGCAGCAGGGTGATCTAAATCTACAACCACATAATGTGGATGAAGCATCGATTGACAGTAGAATATCTTTGAAAATGAGTACACATAGATAACAGTTGAGAATTAAGATACCTGAAGGCCCAATAAACTGACATAACTTAAGACCCCAGAGAGAGAGAGGGGAATGTTACAGGAAAATTCCCTCAACATTTACTATTCAGAAAATTAAATGTTAAAATTGCAAAACACTTTTTTATTATTGGCATGGAGTTACGCATGTTATCTGTTGGTTTTTGGCTTAACACCTGAGTGTGCTGTATTTCGTTTCTGTTTTCAGGGACTCCTATGATACCGGTTCATATGGGTGTAGTGACTCCCACACCCACAGTGAGTTTGAAACATGAGCATTCTGGATAACCTACTATTAAAAACACAATGCTTGCACATATTAACAATAATGCCTGGTGGAATTCTTTTTTTTTTTCCTTACATTGTCAAAGAATAAAACCCCTATGCTTGTCATTGTTTGCTTGTTGTATTTGCATTTTTTTTTTTTTGGTTTTCTTTGGTGTTTCTCTGAATATGAGTGACATTTGCATACCTCAAATTTATTTTGCAGGTGCTCGTTCCAACCACAGTTGCTGTAGCACAGAAGCCGATGACTCCGAAGAAAGAGCCTGGCACGATCAGAGCCAAGGATACGGAGGACGGTGGCGGTCCCACCACCACTGTGTTTGTGGGGAACATTTCTGAAAAGGCATCTGACATGTTGGTCAGGCAGCTTCTGGCTGTAAGTTTACTGTTACTGAACTGGAATAATCCTGTTAATGTACATTAGTGATCTTTTCATGTGAAACAATTATCAATTTGGTGTAAAATCAGTCTACAGCTAGACAAATCTTTATTTTTTTATGAGAGCACTTTAAATATTTAGAGATTGCAGTCATAATAATTAAAAGATGACAATGGTTCAGGAGTTTCAGGTGACAGACATTTATTCTTGTTTTAGTCAAATGCAAATCTGCAACGTATAATAAAAGTAAAAGGGAGTGAGGTTTTCATTATATTTGATCATTATTTGAGTCTCTCAAATAGCCAATTGCCAGGAAGTATTGTTACAGGGATACAACAATAGTGTTTTATATGTGATCATTTACTTGTTAATTCTTGTTATTATCTGGACTCCTAAACAAAAAAATAAATCCTTCTTTTCTGTTCTCTTTGAATATAGAAATGTGGTATTGTTCTAAGCTGGAAAAGGGTCCAGGGTGCCTCTGGGAAACTTCAAGGTAACAGCACAAAAACAAAAGTACATTTTAAACCTTTTTTGTTGTTTGCATGGAATGGTGCACCGGGATGACACTCCTAGAATTTTAAATCCTGCTAAACATACTTACCCTCTTATTTATCATGCTTAAAGACCTATTTTCATATGTTAATTTTATGTATGTGGTTTTTGGTCATTTCTCTGGTAAAGTCAGTCAATCAGTGATTTGGAGAATTAGGACATTTGAAGTTGAATGTCAGATTCTTGTTTTTCCCCATATATTTACTCCATTTTTTCTAACAAAAAAAAAGTTATAAAATATCTTTGTGGCTGAATTTGAAAACCTTGTGAACTAACTTTGTTTTCATCTTAACTCCTGCAAGCTTTTGGTTTCTGTGAGTATAAGGAGCCTGAATCCACACTGCGAGCCCTCAGACTCCTGCATGAGTTGCTCTTGGGTGATAAGAAGCTGTTGGTGAAGGTCGATGCCAAGACTAAGGCTCAGCTAGATGAGTGGAAAGCCAAGAAGAGGAGTGCAAATGGGGTATGCTGCTCATCTGTCTTTTATTTTGACTGTTCCTTTTCTTTTGGAAGCTACATTTAGACGTCACCACAGTGGCTCATCTGCCTCCATCTCATCGTATTCCTAGCATCCTCCTCTTTCACACCAGCCCACTCCATTTCCTCTTTTATTAAATCCACAAACCTCTTCTGAGGTCTTCCTCTTTTATTCCTTGCAACTTAGCAAGCTGGCAGCCTTACCTCTCTTGTTTCCAAATCTTTCTTGATCTAATCAACAGGGAGTCGGTGGCAGCGGGAAAAACGGGGATGAAGACGAGGAGGAGGTTCTTGATGAAGAAACCCTGCGCAGAGACCAGGCTGTGAAGGGGGCAATAGATGTCCTCATCCGAGAGTATGCAAGTGAGCTTAATGCTCCCTCACAGGATCCTGACAGTCAGCCTCGCATCAAGAAGCGGAAAGAGAAGAAAGAGGAGGTAGTCTTTGCATGATGCACGCAGGGAGGAGAAGGGGCTGGAGCATGGCTCTAGCTGTTGTATTTGTAATTTTTTTTGGAGTGCTTAGTGTGTTTGTTTCCTTTCTGTCTTCACTTTGTGTAAGGAGGATATCAATGCCATGGAGATGGAGGATGACAAGAGAGACTTGATTTCCAGAGAGATCAGTAAATTCCGGGACACACACAAGGTAATGTATCAGACTGCTCTTGTTACTGTGTAATTTAGGTTTTGAAGAAGAAATCCTCCACATTTGTTAGTAGAAATTCCTCTAACGCAAAACGGATCTGCAGTTTAAGACTATTCTGTTTCTGTCAAACAAAGTCTTTTGGTAGTCAGTAAGTTCTTAGAGTAGCTAGTGGAATTCAAACGGTACAGAACATAGTTGATGTTGATTTATGATCCATTAATACTTCAGCCACCGATTGATTACTTTATACTACGTGTCAGTATTTCCAAACTGGCCATGAGTTGTCACTGTTCACAGTACTGATTGAGACTAAAATATTTCGCTCTTCACAAGCTAAATTCATCACACAGAGTGCATGGACACAATGTGAAATTCCAACCAAAGCTAATCTATTGATTAAACCCCACCAATATGGTAGAGTTCATTTGGTGACTAGAGCAAGATGAATCTCAGAATCTCAGCTTTGGAAAAAGTTGCGAGGATAGGATGTAAGTATGATCTTTTATTTCTTCTCTACTCATTTTGGGCGCTCCCTCCTGGAGGGTTTGCAGAGGGGCAGCTGGCTCTCAGTCGACTTACACTAAGGTTGTCAAAAAAAGAGTGATGCTGGACAAATTCCTAGCAGGTTGTGATTACAGTGAGTCATGTTTAAGAAGGTCGGGCAGCTCAGTGAACCTCTGCATGTCCTCATATGATAAATAGCGTGTTTGAAAAACACACAGAGCCTGAAAGAGCCTAACCACTGCAGCAGTTTGAACTGCAGCCTGTAGTATTACTGAAGCAGGGAGCGCCCCTTCACAGCACTCTGCGGTCTGAAGACTTGCAAGGTAAGTAATTGCTTTGCTGTTTCTGTTTTGTTTTTGTTTTTTTTAACCCATAGAAATTTATGCCACAATGAGACAATGCATCAGTAAAGTATGCAAACATAAATAAGGAGGAATAAGCTGCAGGGATATTTTAGTATGAATACCATTTAACTGTTTTCTTTGCCGCTTTTTAAAACAAGGTTCTCTTATAAGTAGTATGCTATTTTTAAAAGAAGTTATAGGCTACTAACAAAACCCCAAAAGTTGTGACTTTGTGTACTGGAACTGAGGACAGTAGATGTTATATGCTAAAAAACTGCCATCAACAAAGAGGAACAAGCCTCACACCACATCAAACACACAGTATGTTGGGAACCTGCTCATGGCAATGTTTTAAGATTGTTTTCCAACTAGTATGTTTCAAACTCAGTACTAACTAGTTTAATACAGGAGGTAAGTTGTAGGTTAGGGAAAAACTGTTTCAAAACAAATAATGTGTATTTGTCAAAGCCCTCCCTTCAGAGCGAAGGTAGGCGTGCTAAAATGGTGTGCAGACTTTACAGACTTTAGCAGACTTTATTTAAATTACAGTTTTGTAGTTTCCTCCTCTGTGGTCCTTTTTTGCTTTTTGTTTTTTTTAGTTAATAGCTGTCAGACCCACATTTAACATGTGGTAGTTTATGTTGTTAACCAGTCCAGATCCACAAAGCTACCAGCGGGAACATTTTTTAAATCAGCCACAGGTCTGTTTGAACTGTGGGTCTGACTCTGAAGGGTTTATTTTTTAAATTTTTTTTATTGGGTTGGTGAGACCAGACAGACACCACAACCTGGCGGTAAGACTGCTTCACTAATTTCTTTGTGGCAAAATGAAATGCAGTATCTGATTTGCATTGACTTTAAAAACAAACTGATGTGGATGTTTTTTTTTTTTGTTTTTTTTATGTGGATGAGTTGTAATAAGATGAAACTGCTTCACAGGAATCGTTTGGACTTCTTTTTTTTTTCCTGATTATATTGACTTTGCTCTTGACCTGCTTTTCCTTCCACATGTAGCCTGTAGGATGTGTAGGGGCAGAGAAGTGCTGAAACCCTAGTTCATCATCTGTAAGTTTTGCACCAGTAGCTCCAGAACAGACTGTGGAACATATTTAAATGTTACCTAGTGAGAATGTAGACAAACGGGTCATACTTTGTTTACTGAGATTGTCAATGGACGGCTGTGAGAACCAGTGAGCTGTGATTGCCTTTACGGCTAAATAAAATGGTGTTCAAATTATTATTGAGTTGCTTGGCTTCATACTGAAGTCCCACACTGCTCTAGGGGATCACTTACACTGCAGTCAGGCATTGCTTTATGCTTCTCAGATGACCATGTTGAAAACACGTGGGGGCCGATTATGTAATTTACTTAGTTGCGCCATTTGCCGTGTTAAGCTTAGGCTTGTTTTAATCCACTTGGCACCTATAGGTAAAACCAGTGCATTATATAGTGGAGATCTCAAGTTTATAGTTAGATCTTCATGACCTTAAGTTAAAAAAGGTTTAAAGCTGGCTTCAGTTTGTTGTTGTTTTTTTTTTTTTTTTTTTTACTTAACATGAGCCATATGGAAAAACACCATTTCTAGTGAAATCCTATGCATTTAAGGTCAAATCTGTCCCTTATCTGCAGTCACGAGTGCACTTTGAATTGGAAAACATCCAGATGCTGGTTTGACCAGTACTTATTTGCCTTTCGATATCAGATAATAATCCCAGATCACCATAGAGCCCATCGTAACAGCAAAGGTTGAGTTGGCCTGTTATATATTCTGTACAAATGTGATAAAGAAGGGAGGTCAAATACTGGAGCCACAACAAGAAATAATCTCTTTGCACAGGTAAAGAAGACTATAAGTGTTTACAATAACACTGGAAATATTTCTTTGGTGAAACCCCTCATATAAACTGTGACATCCCCAGTTTGTTAGGTATTTCAAGAATATACTGTCATTTATGGTTTTATATAAGTGTGTCCTGAAATGAGCAGTATATACATTAAAGCTGCTCAAGCTGCGGACCACTCTTCCTGGAGGAAACCACTTCCTGACTTGGAGCAGCCAACCTCTCCCCAAACAATGAGTCATGGTAGAACGTGAGCATTTCTGAAACAGGGAGTGTAAACCATTTTTTGCCGATAACTTGTTTACATTTATGTAATTTAGTATGATGATCTTTTTTTCATCTTTTGCATCTTGTAATGCAGTTTCCTTTTCTCTTCCCATGTGGGCTCCTGCAGAAATTGGAGGAGGAAAAAGGCAAAAAAGAAAAGGAACGCCTGGAGCTGGAGAGAGAAAGGAGGGAGAGAGACAAAGAGCGGGAGCGGGAGAGGGAGCGCCGCGATCGCGAGAAAGAGAAGGAAAGGGAGAGAGAGAGGGACAAGGAGCGGGAAAGAGACCGGGATCGTGACCGTGAGCGAGAGAGGGATCGTGAACGTGAGAGGACGAAGGAGCGGGAGCGGGAGAGGGAGAGGAGTCGAGATGTCAGTGAAGCTCGCAGCAGATCGAGGTCGGTTCTAATGCAAGATGGTTTGTTCTGGCTCACACACAAACGGTTGTGACTCATCTAAAGGGCCGTCTCTTAATTCTAACTGTTTGGACTTTGAGAAATCAAAAGGTTGTTGGTCCCAGCTGTTTCTTACAATAGACTTCAAGATCCACTCATAAGTTTCTCCACATGAGTTTTGGCTTATCAATGCATGTGGCATAACATAATTTATTATCCATGATGTAAAGATGTGCTAGATATGAAATCTTGTTCCCCACTTCAGAGCTTAGTAAGATTTTTTTTTTTTTAAGCTACAATGAAAGACTCATTTAGTAGCTGTAAATGAAACCAAGGAGGTTTGTTGGAAGCTGTTTAGGAACTTTTGATTTTTGGGGGGTGTTGTGTTCAGTTGATCATTTGTAGAAAATATCCATATTACAAAATAACTCTAATGAAAGCACTGTAGTGAAATGTATTCAGCAGTTGGCACTGGCTATGGGCAAATACCCTTGAAATGATTGCATTTTAACTTAATTTGATATAAAGCTGAACTTCGCAGATCAGTAACCCATTATTATTTTAACAGAGAGAGGTCTAGAGACGATAAAAAACGAGACCGGGAAGAAGATGAGGAGGACATGTATGAGCGGCGGAGACTTGAGAGGAGGCTTAGAGATAAGGAAGCAGCTTATCAAGAAGTATGTTTATCATCTCTCCCATTTTGATCTGATGAAATGTACATTAAAATAACTGCATATAAGCAAATTACTGTTAATGTTTGACAGATTACTAATTGGAATTTCTTTTCTGTGCCTTCTTAAAGCGCCTGAAAAACTGGGAGGTCCGAGAGAGGAAGAAGGCTCGTGACTATAGCAAAGATGCTGAGCGAGAAGAAGAGAGGCGTCGTGAAATGGTACACAGAATGCATGCCACGTTGCATAAAACTACTTTTAGACTGTTTATTATTTCAGATATGTGAAAACGGACGGCTTGATTTACTGTTTACTGTTTCATTTTGTGCATAAAACCAGATGAAAGAAGCCAAAAGGCTCAAAGAGTTCCTTGAAGACTATGATGATGACAGGGACGACCCAAAATACTACAGGTGATTATGTTAATTAGCATTTTGAAATGTTTTAATGCTTTTAATGCCTTTTGTCATTACTTAACGTTAATGCTAATCTTTTTTTTTTTTTTTTTTTTTAGGGGCAGCGCATTGCAGAAGCGCCTTCGTGACCGAGAAAAGGAGATCGAGTTGGATGAACGCGACCGGAAGAGGGAGAAGGAGGAGCTGGAGGAAATTAGACAAAGACTTCTCGCTGAGGGTCACCCTGACCCTGATGCTGAATTACAGAGAGTAAATCCACCTGGAACTTTCCCTAACCTCTGACAAAGACATTTGATAGACACAGATATTTTCAGTTTGTTTTGCAGAATTACTGCTGAATTCCCCATTTTCTCTTTTCACTTGTTCTGTAATGATTTTTGTACATTTAATAATAATATGCCAGTCCACCAGTAAACAACAATATCCTGAGGTTGCTTAATATGTTACATATTTGTGTAGATGGAGGAGGAAGCAGAGCGCAGACGACAGCCACCTCTGAAACTTGAACCTGAGGAGGATGTGAACCAGGAGAAAACTCACAAGGAGCGGGAGAAGAGGGGATCCGGAAGGCCTGTGGAGCCGGAGCCTCAAGTTCCCCTGCAGCATTCAGATGACGATGTGGAAGAGGCAGATGAAGATGATTACCGCGATGGCGAGGACTCACAAGAAGCCAAGCCGCAACTCAAACCCGCCATGCGACCAATCACCACTGCTCCCTCTGTGTCCTCTGCCAGTGGAAATGTTACTCCAAACACCCCCGGAAATGAGTCTCTCTGTGGCATCATCATTCCAGGCGAGAACACTCCAGAGGTCCAACCTCCAGAGGAACACCGGCCCAAGATTGGCCTCAGCCTCAAGCTAGGTGAGTACAGCAACGAAGCAAAACACACATACAGATCTGTTTGTTTAATGCCACTGCTTTTTCCCAGAGTAAATAGTCTTTCCTGATGATTTTTTTTTTTTCCTCCTACAGGTGCCACCAACAGTCCGAGTCAGCTCAGCGCAGGAAAGCGAAAGAAATTAGCAACTGTGGACAGTGTTTTCAACAAGTTTGACGAAGAGGAGGCAGATGAGCAGCCTCGCAAAAGGAAACTGGTTCCACTGGACTATGGTGATGATGAAAAGAGTCTGGGGCTTGATGGAGCAGAAATTTCAGGGGCCAAAGGCAGCATTAACACAGAGGAGAAACGGAAACACATAAAAAGCCTTATAGAGAAGATCCCCACTGCCAGGCCAGAGCTCTTCTCCTATCCTTTGGACTGGGCAATGGTTGATTCGGTAAAAGGCTCGGCATATTTTGAAATTGCACTTATTTCCATAGCTTGAATATTTTAGTTATTGGTTATGTTTGGTTTTGATTTGCTTTCCATAGACTCTGATGGATCGCCGCATTAGACCGTGGATTAATAAGAAGATTATAGAGTACATTGGAGAGGAGGAAGCTACGTTGGTTGATTTTGTCTGCTCCAAGGTCAGTAATTATCCTTTGAAGTTTATCTGTATCTTTAAGCTTGTGGTGTTGAAATGCTGGGCTTGTTGCTCACTCTAGTTAATATTTTTCTCTTCTGATCAGGTAATGGCGCATAGCACTCCTCAGGGTATTCTTGATGATGTTGCTATGGTAAGTTGAACTTTGCCTGGATCCTAAGTCTTTAAACATCTTACATATGTAATCCATCTTCTGGGAGAGGTTTAATTGTTTGAGGTTCTTTGTAAAATCCTCTCCAGACTTATGATAAATAACAGAATACATCTCCACAAGAATTGCTAAAAATATTTATTGTTAAACTAGTTCTTGTTAATTTACCCTTATGCAAAAATACAGAAGCTGTCATTTTTCTTTCAAAGTAGAGGAGTTTAAAATATAATGCCATTTTCTCTGAATCTGCATGTTACCTTTTTTATATCTGTTGGTTGACTTAGCATGGCTAACAAAAGCAGAGAGTAAGTTAAGTTGACAGTATTTACCTTTTTAAACTCAGAACCAGTAGCACTAGTTTTTCAACCAGAGTGCTTAAGTTCAGTTCATAAATACTAGAATGTCACTCACCAAAACTGAAACCCAGTTGAACGGTCCTTGAATGGTCTGTACCACACATTGTCGATTAAGTGGATGACTAACCAAAAAAAGGAAAAACTGTCAGTTTAGAACCAGACTGGTCTGTTTTAAAATGGTTGGTGACAGTCACATTGTATACATATGCTGACTCATTGAATACATTCAGCTTTGAAATATATAGTATGTTTAACTGACCTGTTTGTCTTTAGGTTCTTGATGAAGAAGCAGAAGTCTTCATAGTAAAAATGTGGAGGTTACTGATATATGAAACGGAAGCAAAGAAGATTGGACTGGTCAAATAAGTAAACACGCCTCTCTGACTGACTTCCTGAGCTTTCAGTTCTACTGTCTGCAGTTTTCCGGTCCAGCAGACTGTGAACATGCCCACACGGCACTCCATTCCATCGGCAATGAGCTGCTGCCTTGTGTGTGTGTGTGTGTGTGTGTGTGTGTGTGTGTGTGTGTGTGTGAGACTGTGAGTGAGAAAGTCAAAATTGTGAACTGAAAGGGTTTGGAAACAAATGTGCTGCATGAAAAAAAACTTTGGTTGTAATTCTTTTATTTGTTAATGCCGTTCAGGAGGAATTTCATCCATCTGTTCTACAATGTGTTGGACACATTCTGCTTTAATTTAGTGGTGTTGTTTGGAGGCACTACTCCATTGTGTGAACTAATAAACATGCTTTTTAAAAAAAACAAAAACAAAAAAAACAAACAAAATATCTGTTTTTGTTGAATGTTGATAATTATTAGTAGTTATTTTTGAATTATGACATTCTTTTCAAACACCAAAAACTTAATTGGGGTCACTTCCATATACAGATGTGATCACTGTGGTAAATGTATGTACCTGGTTTACTCCTTCTGACCTTCTCTATTCTTCTCAATCACTTTTCTCAAAGGAAACATCTACAGTGCTCTTTGTTGGCATTAAGCCATACTTATATTTGCTGGTCATCACCTTGTTTTACTTTATTTTGGTGCAAATAGGTTATCTGTTATTATCATCATATTATGTAGACAAACCACATGATAGGGTTCCCAGAGAGGAACTGTGA
Organism: Oreochromis niloticus; assembly: GCF_001858045.2. Taxonomy (NCBI): domain Eukaryota; kingdom Metazoa; phylum Chordata; class Actinopteri; order Cichliformes; family Cichlidae; genus Oreochromis; species Oreochromis niloticus. Next base: position 21,955,480 of record NC_031983.2, on the reverse strand, counting down.
TATTGCATGAGGAAGACTGGAGTGGCAGAGAAGTACCTGATGGTGGTGTAGGACATGTATGAGAAAGGGTGAGCGTTAGTGAGGTGTCACATCAGGGATCAGCATTGAGCCCTGTCCTTTTTGCGATAGTGATAGGCAGGTGAAAAAATTAGGTCAAGCAGCAGTGTCTGTGGACTGTGATGTTTTCAGATTATGTTCCCTATCCTCCCTACTCTGTAGTATAAAGCAGGAAGCAGGTGGAAGTGAGTTTGGAGAGAAGAGCATGTAAAGTCAGAAGTAAGGGACTGTCAATGAGAAGGAGATGGTTACAAAGTTAGAGAGGCAAGGCGCAGTTAGTTTGGACATGTACAGAGGGGGGATAATAGGTATACTGGAAAAACAATGATGAATATGGAGTAACCCAGCAGGAGAAGAGCAAGACCACAGAGGAGTCGAGGATGCAGTGAAGAAGGACATGCAGACGGACTGATGTGATAGAGGAGGATGGATAGAGGATTATGTACATTAAGTAAATTAAATAATTAACTTAATGTATATATTAAGTATACATTAAGTGAATAAAATAAAAATAATCTGAAAATTTTACATTGAAAATCTGAAAAGGTATTAACAATTTTCTTCCAGTGTATAATTTATTTATAGTCATATTTTACGTTTAGTGTATTATTTACAAAAAATAAATAAATACATACATTTTTAAAAATCGCACAAAAATAAAAGCTGCAAATTCTCTTGCAGAATCTACTGTCGGTGTTTAGTTTTGTTTTTTCCTATGTTTATGACTTCTTGTCACATTACTTCCTTCTCTTTTCCAGCGAGTCTCACGGATACGTGGCAGGTCGCCTGAACTCTGACCCGGAAGCACTTTGATCGGCTCCAAACAAGAAGATGTTCCATTAGCCGGTGTGTTGACGCTAACCGAATCGGGAAGTTGCAATATTATTCTGACAACTGGACTTGACAGAAAATATGCGTAGTATCAGTTGTTTGCACTGGACCGTTACCGTTTCCGGGTTCCTTTTTCATTAATATCGAAAGGCATATAAATACTGACGCTAGTTAGCTTAGCTTTGACTGCGTTACCGAGGCCAGAGAGACACACTGACCAGTTATAACGTGGATGTTTGGCACCAGACCGGGCTGGTACCGAAAGTGGGTCGTGACGTGTATTGAATTAAACAGCAAAAAACTAATGTTGTTGAACTTTACCGTAACGAGTAAAAGTCCGTGCTAAAAGCGGAGTGGAGTTTGGATTTGATGGTATAGCTTAGCAGTACGTTAGCCGAAGAGAAAAGTGCAGTCATGGACGATTTTAGCTCGATCAGCCTGCTGTCCCTTGCGATGCTGGTGGGATGTTATGTGGCCGGGACGATACCTTTAGCGGTTAACTTCTCAGAGGTAGGTTTGTGACATACGTATGCATGTAGCTAACTTTAGCTACCAAGCTATCATGAAATGGACTCAACTTTCAAACAATAAGGAGGTATTGTGCTTAAGGTCTGGGTCTCTGACTTTGTTTAGGAGAAGCTGAAGCTGATCACTGTGCTGGGAGCAGGGCTGCTCTGTGGGACTGCACTTGCCGTGATCATCCCTGAAGGGGTCCACGCACTTTACGAAGAAATCCTTGAAGGTAGGGTTCCACAGGTGGAGGTGGAAGGTTTGCTCAGATCATGAATGGACAGACAAGAATTAACTACTGTATCAATAACTGTAAGACAATGAAATAGTCATGATTTTTTACGGGCTGCAATATCTTTGGATTTTGCACGTTTGACGATAAGCTTATTATTTATTTATTATTTAATTTAGTCTGACTCAGAAAACGAGTAATAATGCCCTTCACAATCAGCCGGGATGTGCTACAGCTCTCAGAAATACTTGTTCCTTAAGCCTATGAGCAATACATGGATGAGTTGCAAAGCTCAGGGCATACACTGTCTTATTGGTTTACAATACACTGTACACTAATGTACAGTGTGTTTCAGAGGCTGCCCTGGTGAAATAGTCAAATAAACTTAAATAAGTGATAAACGTCTATCCTAATCCAATAGTAGATTGATTAAAGTAGTTAACTGGTTGATTATCGAGAAAGGACACAAAGTTTTCCCTGTATGTTATTTTGCTGCTTTTCTCTTTGATGTGTAATGCAAATGTAATCTTTCTTGTGGAAATGGGCTGGTAGTCAGACAAAACAATTTGTTAAAATACTTTCAAAAGTAATCAAAATTTCAAATGAGAAGCAAATTGTCTTCTTTTCAGTTCTCGGTACATACATTAAGTACAAATAAGAGTTAAAAACACACACACACACACACACACACACACACACTTTCAATCAAATGCACTGGTGTCCAGATTTGTCCATCGGGTATCCCCCCCACCCCATCCCCGTTAATCATTCTACTGAAAGTACTAGGTAATTATAACTTTAAGCTGTGCATCTTTACTGAGTGTCTGTTTTTTCCTCATTTCCTGTCAGCTTCTTATTTTATGCACTTTAGATTTTAGATTTTGCATTATAAAATAGTCTTTAGACGTTTATGAAAGCTTCAGATTCCTTCATGCTTGCAACAGGTTTAAACTGAAATATACCAGAGGAAAATTAAGTAGAGAGCATGTAGACCAATGGTATAGGTACATGTGCTTGTGTAGATTGTAACAGTATGAATTTTATTTAAACAGAGGAAAGTAAAGTACAACATTCTGAAATCAGTTTCTGACTTACTGTCATTTGCATATCAGCAGTATTTGTGATGGTCTCTGGAATTTTCATTTTAAATCTCTTTGTTTCTGATGCATTAAGGTATTTGTGTCTTTAACAGTCCATTTTTCTGCTGATTTTCTCATTCAGCAGGTGGACACCACAGTCACGGCCAATCTGCAGTTGCAGAAGCGTCGGAGGGAAAGGGTGAAGCAGAGGTAGCTCTTAGTGCTAGTGGGAAACATGAGCACAATCAAGAGCAGCTCCATGCCTACATTGGAGTGTCCCTGGTTCTAGGCTTTGTCTTTATGCTACTGGTGGACCAGATAGGCAGTTCTCATGTTCACAACACTGAAGGTAAGCATTCAAATAGCCTTAGCCAGAGTTGGTTAGGGAAAAGATGCAAAAGCAGTTTTGTCATTAGTCTCATCTCGTGTTATTGTCCTTTAAAAATAAAATTGAACTAAACCCAAAACACATCCAAATGGCTCAACTGCCGATTCTGTTTTCTCAGATGCACCCACACTCTGCACTGAACAATTTTAGAGCTCTTTATTTGAGCTGATAATACTCTTCAAAGTCTGCCAACGTTATGGTGCTATTTAGCTCTCAGTGTGGAGATAGTGGTCCATCAAAATCACTAATTTCTTCACCCTTTATTGTTTCCTTGCCACAAACTGTCTGAGTTGTGTATGTGTGTTTGTGTTTGTTCATTTATTTATTTATGTTTGTTTGTTTGTTTGTTTGTTTGTTTGGTTTAGATCCAGAGGCAGCAAGAGTTGCTTCCTCCAAAATCACCACCACCCTGGGGCTTGTGGTCCATGCTGCAGGTAAGTCTGGTTTTATATCTTCTGATAATGCTACTGTACACAAAATAAATATTAAATAATATTTAATATTAAATTATATTATATCAATTAATTATATTAATATTTAATAATAGATATTAAATATTTATTTACATTTGGTGGAACTCATGAAAAAGGTGTAATTTTATTCTGTACCTGAGTTTGTGTTACTTCAAAATACAATGAATTTAATTAAGCTTTAAATTGTTTTCATTTGGAAAATTTATACATGAAGTTTACTTTTCAGTTCAAACAGTAATAGTTTCTTTTTATTACAGTAGTTTAATCCAGATTTTATTGCTGTTTTAATGACGAATCATTGCTTTTAAAAGTGTTCCAGTAGTTATTGTACCTTTCTTTTTTGGCTGCAGCTGATGGTGTTGCATTGGGTGCTGCTGCTTCAACCTCTCAGACCAGCGTTCAGCTCATTGTCTTTGTAGCTATCATGCTGCATAAGGTAAATATACATCATATATAATAAAGTCAGTGGTTGATTTTTTTTGTTTGTTTGTGTGTATACGTATACAGGCATCTTAAAAATAAAGTTTGCACAGGCCTGTGAAAAACTAGCACGCCCAGTGATTCAGTAGCTTGTAGAACTATCTTTAGATGTGATAACTTAAGTAATTATTTTCTGTGTGACTTTATCAGTCTCTCATAGATTTGGAGGATATTTTCCATGTTGAGGTCTGGACTTTGCAACACTTTGGTTCTTTTTTTCAGTCATTCTGTTGCATTTTCCAGTGTCTTCCAAGCTTTAGTTGTCAGACAGATGGCCTTACATTTGACTCTTGAATACTTTGATTTGTTTACCAATGACTGCAAGGTGTCCAGGTCCCGTGGCTCCAAAACAAGCCCAAATCATAACTTCTCCACCGCCATTCTTCATAGTTTGTATGATCTGTGTTTTTTTTCTTGATATGCTGTGTTTGGGTTTTCTCCAAACCAACGTGGCGCTGTGCATTATGGCCAGACATCTCCACTTTAGTCTTGTCTATCTAAAGGACATTGTTCCAGAAGTCTTGTGGGTTGACCGGATCCAGTTTTGGTAACTTAAGCAAGGCTGCCATGTTCTTTTTAAAGAGAAGATTCCTTCTGTTAGCAACCCTTCCATTTTTCTACTAAAGTTTAACATTTAAAATTGTAACTGAGGGCTGTAGAGTCTCAGATGTAGCTCTTGGGTTTTTTGCAATCTATCTGGGCATTGTACAGTCTGACCTTGGGAGGAGTTTGCTGTGATGTCTACGTCTAGGAAGATTGTCTGCTATCTTGAATGTTTTCCTCTTGTAAATAATCACTGTCACTCAAGGATGATGGACTATGTTTGCTTGTTGTTGTATAAAAATGGACCTACAACCCTTCCCAGACAAACAGTTGCTTCTTTAAGATCACTGCTGATTGCTGACAAAACAGCTGCATTTATAGAGGTGCTTACACTTAATGATGATCAATTACTACTCCACCATAAATCCTAAGGAAGCAGTAAGGGTGTCTTTAATTTTTGCAGGCCTGCAAATGAATTACATTTAAGTACAGCTACTGAGTTTATAATGCACAGAGGATTTTTTCAGCATTAATTTGCACATTAATTGGTAAAAGAATTGATTGTTGGTTGCTGCAGTAAATTGCTATATGAACTCTTCTGTTTTGTTGATTGTAGGCGCCAGCAGCATTTGGTCTTGTATCCTTCCTAATGCATGCCGGTCTCGAGAGAAATCGTATCCGCAAACATCTCTTGGTCTTTGCCCTGGCAGCGCCAGTCCTCGCCATGCTCACATTTTTAGGTCTCAGTCAGGTAATTATTATATTTTTGCACTGATCTGTTTTCATTTTGCTAGATGTTTAGTTTTCAGTGTTAACTGTCTGGTACAATACAGTACTTTGAGGATCGAGATATCCAGCTGTCATCTTACTAGTCTGTATTGTGATTTGTAGACTACTGCCCAAATACTACAAAGACATTATTTCATCAACATTGGAGTCACTAGAAAAGGAGAACTTTAAGCTTCACACTGTTCTTGTCTGTTCCCCTCTTAGAGCAGCAAAGAAGCACTGTCAGACGTCAACGCCACAGGTGTCGCCATGCTTTTCTCTGCCGGCACATTTCTCTACGTGGCAACGGTCCACGTTCTGCCTGAGGTGGGGGGCGGCGGTCACAGCCACGCTCCTGCAGGAGGAAACGGAGGAAAGGGACTGAGCAAGGTGGAGGTGGGAGCTCTGGTGCTGGGCTGCCTCATTCCGCTGGTGCTGTCCATCGGTCACCATCATTAGACCCATGCTCAGGATGGATTTAAGATGGGTGTACAGGGGAAAGAAGCTGAAACAAAGACTTCATTCACGGTGGATTCAGATGTCTTATTGCTTGGTGTCTATTAATGGATCTTGTGCAGGGACTTCTTATGACTTGAAAATGAACTCGAAGCAGGGAACGAGTGAAAATCAGAGTTGCTCCAGTGACAACCAGTGCACACGATGATATTTTATCTACTGACACTGACAACAAAGTATAATGCATCTACTGTATGTATGCATTAATTCCACCAGAAATCATTTTTTTCCAAGACGCCAGAGGTGGATCTTTTAGATGAGTTCATTTAGGTCACTGTGGATTTTTCAGTGTTGCGTTATACTGTAGTGCTCGTCCAAGTCAAAAATAGCCCTGATTTCATTAGAGACCTTTTACTAGATGGCAGATGCACAGTGAGATTTAGTCTTGATTAAACTTGTGATATCTCAAAAGCAGTGAAACTCACTTTTTTAAAAATAATTGTATAGAGTGTAGATGAATTAGCAACAATACTGATGGACTGGATCTGATTAAGTGCCATATTAGCAAGCCTGAAACAGATCTCTGATGAGGATGGCCCCAAAACAACACTGGCTTGTACAAGATGTTTTCTTCTTGCCAAAGGAGGTCATGTTTTCACAGTAGATCAGACAGATTAACCAGCAAGATCCTTGTAACAGTGGCTAGTGGCTAGTGAGTTTGTCTAGCAAGTGGAGAGTCTGGCACCGCTAGAAAAATCAGTTGTAACAAACTCTTTCTTTATGCGACACAGTTTCCTTTAAGTCCTGCATAACGACAAACGCAACGAGCCTCCCATCTGAACATCAACTGTAACTTTTCTTTAAAATTTCTTTAGTTTATATTTAAACTTGGGATAAGTCTGTGTTGTAGAGTGTTTTCAGGTGGTGGAGGGATTTGTCTTGCTCGAGGGCATTAATTGGGTAAAACCTTTTTGGGCACAGGAGAACAGACCTGTTAAAGATTGTTTGAGGAGAATTATGACCAACAGTTTCATTTTATTTGGGTTAACTCTCTATTAAGTAATTATACTTATAGCAATAATCACCAAAAAGTGAATTTGAGGCCAGGTCACTTCTTTGCCAGCAGTGCAGCCAAGTCTGAAATGTGTACAGAGGGTTTGTCTTGATCATAAAGGTGCTCATTATGTTATTCACGCACCAAGATCTGAAAGTTAGGGAGTCCCGAATGCTGCTCTGCCTCAGTTACTTCTCTTGTCCAGTACCAATAAAAATGTAAGTAGGCTGATTTTGGATATCTTCTGTATCACTGTGCCTGCTCACAGCAGAGCTCACGTGTTTGTATATGTATGTATACTGTACAAAGCAACTTCTTCCCTCCACAATCATCAGGATTTCTCATGTGAGCTTACTCTTAATTACGGTTTCTTTTTTTTCTATGTTGAACTTTTGGACATCGACAAACTCGTCTTCACAGTACCAACTCAACAAGCTACAGACTGACTTGAGGAGTCTTTGATTTATGTAAAAATTTAAGGCTTTTACACATGACCTGTGAATTAATTCTAACTTGTATGAGAAGAAGCACGCCGTGTTGTTTTAGGCTTTGTTTTTGTTTGTTTTGTTTTTGAGTGACTGTGACAGAAGGTGGGGTGGAATTGCATGCAGACCAGAAGCTGCATGACTGTTTTGTTTTTTCTGGGAAACTGTTTGTGCGTACTAAAGGGAACTGGGAACCGTCCCCCTCCACTGTGATGCTTGACAACTTGGCACACTAGTAGGCAGCCTCAATATTTTCAAATGTCAAACGTTAAAAATATCCTAATGTATCGAGATTACTTCAGCACAATCTTCAGTTACTTATAAGAGCTAAATCCAGCAGATATTTGGCTCTTTTTTTTATTTTTTATCCTCAAGTTAAAAATATTTTTGATCATTTGTGGGGTTAAAAACAAAAAACTGTGGTTCTGCTATTGTAGCTTGATTGAATTTAATTAACATTGCAGTCAAAACAGGGAAAAAAAGCTTTATAATAGACAAATATCCTCTTAAAAGTTGGGAGACTGTAGAGTTGGCTGCAAGATATCTCTTTCTAACTTCTTATTCAGAATGTAGTTTGTTCACACATGATAATGTGTGATAATATTTCAACACGAGGCTTCATCATCTTTTCCTGAACAACCAAAATACTGGGGTTTAATTGGCTGAAGGCACATCCCCTTCAGATTTGAAATGGTCTAAATGCATTTCATGATTAAAGATAAAGGCTCAGATTGGGGCTGACTGGGATCAAGGGGGGGGGTGGGGATATCAGGCTGATTGTTGTATAGTTAATTTCGGTGGAGGTCGGTGTGAATCTGTTTTCTTTTCTTTTCCTATCATTCCTAAAGGAGTCTGCCTTATTTCCATACTTTGATTGTAAAAATCAGTTGTAAAGGAGCGTGTTTTATGATGACTAAATTAAAGTTTTTTTAATTGTTGATGATGTCTGATGATTTAACTATCAAACATAATGGGTCGGTAACATGTTTATGAGCCTGAACAAAATCACAGAGGTTTAGACAGCAACTGTTGCCTTACAGTTAGACAGCATTTCTCTGTCCTGGATTTCAAGGCTGAACTATCGGTATCTTTATAATCTTCTGTCCATCCACTCGGACACATGTTCTGTAAATTAATCTGATACCCATGACACTAAAGCCACACAACAACTGCTCTGACTCTTCATCCTCTTTAGCAGAAAGTTGTGGAGCCATGGCCTTCCTCTTAACTCGCTGCTGGGGTGCAGGATGGACTGATGGAGAGACCGGAGAGTTCATACCTGCCAATAACTGGAAACCGCTCCTCTCTGCAAATACTGTAATCTGAATAACAGCTTTTACTGGCTGGAATATATCGACCGGCTTCAGATTTAGCAACTCATTGCTAAAGCTTCTCTCCCTCCCCCATTGCCTTCCAGTATCCCTCCTCTTGCCCCCCCCCTCTCATCCTGTTTTCATCGTTGCTGTGCAGTCAGTCTGCCTCCAGCTGATGAGCGTATTGGCAGCTGAATCGTTCCGCCCTGCTGAGTTATTGGGATTTGTTTGCTGCTTTTCCTGCTTTGTATTGAAGCTGTGCCTGCAGCACCTCTATGTGTGTATGCGTGCGTGTATGTGTGTATTTATCGGGTGTTGTTGGACTAATTGTTATTGAGTGATTGCATTGTGCTTTGTTTATTTATTTTTATTTTATTGATCATTTTTGTCCCACCTCCCAGGGCGAGGGAAGCCACAGAGGATGTTCTCGTCTTCATCCAGGAACTCTCTGTTTTCGCCCTGGTCATCAATGGAGCAGTCAGACTCTGAACTGCTGGACATCAGCACCAAAGTGCAGCTGCATGGCGTGCTCTGGAAGAGGCCGTTCGGTCGGCCCTCGGCCAAGTGGTCCCGCAGGTGAGGGTGAGGTGTGACTGGGTTGTTGTTGTTGTTTTGTTTTGATCCTAGAGCTAAATGTGACCAATTCTCTTGATGCCTCATCTTTTTCTTTAGTTTGTCGGCTGCCCCTTGACAGCGACAAATCAATCATGTTTAGAAAGTGGTTCGAATTTTCTGTCATGTGTCAAAGTCTGAACTAAAAGTTTGAATTAGCTGTGTTGTATTTAGAACACATTTATTGGCTGTTACAGCTGTAAAATAAAAATTCTTGTATACTGAGAGGAAATTTTACCTTTTAATTTGCATTACAAATTGTAGGTAAAACATCTGCAGTAATTTTTCCCTACAAATTGACAATCATTGTTTTATTTATTATCTTTTATGAATGCTTATTGATTAAACTTCTTTTTTTTAATCCCAGAAGATAGCAATAGGATTTTGTAAACTGCACCATTGACGTGTTTTCCATTAGAGGATTGCTTTATATAATAACAGGAAATATTTATGCACACCCGCATTTTCAGTATATCCTGAGAGCAGTTTAAATTTGGTCAAAATGCCTGGATTGATATCTTGAGTCATGGTAATGCTCTTAGTTTACATAACAGTTAAAACGACAATATACGGTGGATCCAGAGAGTCCATTTGCAGCACACTATTTGTCACCTATCCCAGCTGCTTGTGTCATAAAGGTCGCCATAATTTTCAGTAAGTGCTTCTTTGGATTTCTGTGCTAAATTTGGTTTAGTAGGTTTTATTGTCATTACCAGCTGTTTAATATAAATCTCCCAACCAGTGGGATGAAATGTATGTAAAAGACTTATCAGCCTTAAGTGTTAATGGTCCAGCACATTTCACAGCTTCTTTTATGGTGAAAATTAAATAGTCTAATGAAAGTCAGGACGAGTATTACACATTTGGATGTGTTGTAAGAGTTTTCTAAAGACAGGAAGGTCTTGTAGTGTTGGAAAAGTAGGATGTACTCATACTAGAAACTAAATGTCAGGAAACATTAAGATTTTATTGACCAGTTTTGATTAATTTCTAAAATAAATATGTCTCTTAGTCAGTCATTTCCCTCAATGAGTGCCACCCAAACTTACAGAGCCACTCCCTAAACTAGTGCAGTATTGTGCAAAAGTCTTGAGTTATTATTAATTTCTTTATATTTTGTTTCCAAGGAATGAGACTACAAGGCTTTCTGAAGGTCTTTGGGTGTTTTTCTTTATTGTGATGAAATGATGTTTGTTCACACTGACCTATGAATCATTCAAACATTGAAAAAGACAGCTAAGTCACAGGATGAACTAATGCTGAGTTTACACATGACAAACAATCTGGCAAAGAACTATTTTTACAGCAACAAGGCGATTCCCAAAGTGCTGCTACCTGAAATGTTGTTTAGATGTTGCGCAGCATGTCCTGTGAGAAAACTGGACAAACTGAGGAGAGAATGCTGATGCATGCCAAATTAAATGAAAACCAGACTGAAAAAATCACAACAAATATTTTTCATGTTAATTTCAAGCTTGTTAGAATTGCACAATATTTGTTTTTTGCTCTATAGACTCTATTTACATGTATGTTTGCACATTTTTCAATAAATAATTGTACCTATTTCCCATTTTCCTAACAAAAGATAAAGGCAGGCTCAAGACTTTTACAAGTAACTGTAAATGAAATAATTTTCTCGTATATCTTTTTATCTTTTATTTAATTTAATTTAATGTAATGACTCAGTGAAATAAAACATTCTTATTTTAAGAAGGTTTTATCATTCCAGAGTGTAGACCTGTTTGCAGTACTCTGATTAATAGGTGGATAAAAGGGTTTATGTTATAAAATAAAAACTGGTTTAAAATTGTTTATTATATATCATATTCAACCAGCTTATACTTATAGTACGTCTGTAATAATAAAATATATGCTGTCACAACACTTAATTATAAAGTTAATGTTATATTTTAATAAATAAAATAAACGATTCCATTCTTGCCAACCATTTCTCTGTGTCATGATTGGTATGATGAACAGACTGATGATTGGACCAGTGGACTTAGGAAAAATATGAATATTCTTCTTAATGCTGTAATAAAAAATGGACAGAAAAGAGCAGCTCATACACGAGATGAACTGTACTCATCACTTGCTATTTAACCCAAAGAAACCAAACAGTGGTAGTGCAGCAGCAGTAAAAGAAAATTGAGTTCCTAGGCTGAGTGTGTTAACATAACATGGACGTGTGTGCAATAAGACTGAAAAACTTGCATAAAGAGAAACACTTGGAGAAAAGTGTTAATGGGTTATCAGCAAAAACGTTTTCATATTCAGTCAATCAAGTGACCAAAACTTTGAGCGATGCCAGACGTTGGTTCCTTTTAGCCCCACAGGACTCACTCAGTCTTGCTTTCATTGTTTCCTTGTTACAAAGATTCTTCATCATCAAAGACAGCTTCTTGCTCTACTATGCAGAAAGTGAGAAGAGAAACTTTGAGACCAACAGGTACTTCAACATTCACCCCAAGGTGAGCAGCTGCAGCATCTCTGGTAACAATAACAAAATTGAAGTTAAAGATGTGCTTGTTTTCTGATGTTTTAGTTTAGTTTTGAAAGATCAAATGAACTCAAATGACCAAAAGAACAAAACCTTTTCCTGTCCTAGGGAGTCATTCCTCTGGGAGGATGTGTGGTGTCGGCAAATGAAGACTTGGGGATGCCCTTTGCCATCATCATCAACCTTGAAGATTTCTCTGTAAGCACATGATCCTTTCACATTTTCACAAAAAATCTTTTCCCATTACATTATAAATTATTGCAAGTTTAAATCAAAATATAAAATAAGCTGGTGGAGACCAAAAACTAAGCTAAAAATCCGTATGCCAGGATAAAGTACTCTAAAATAAGGTAGATTAATTATTAATGTTGTGGTTACAGTTTTTTTTCTACTGCCCCCAAGTGGTTAACAAACGAATGTCATGTAAGTCTAAAACTTGTCATCTATGAAGCTGCGTGCGGAGAAAAGCTGCACACAGACAACACCAACACACAACAACAAATTTCTACAAAAATAAACATATCAAACAAATTGCACATAGTTAACTGACTGGAGCTTTAGCGAGACACACTACCATCACCGCCCAACCAAAATTCATTTTACAGCATGAAACGATCATTGATTAGCTGCTAATATGTAAAACACAGTGTGTCCGGCCCCCAGGGCACCATAGTGCTGGCTGCTGAGTCTCAGGAGGAGCAGGTCCAGTGGATGGAGATGCTCCAGGAGTCAGGGAAAGTGTGAGTACTGTAATTCATTTACTTCCGTCAGAAGTATTATTTTCGAGACACGTTTCTTCTGCCGTTAAAAACATGATTTCTTTGTCTTCTGCAGCTTTTTTTTAAAGCATTTGAATGTTTTAATTTTGCTAATAGTGCTTTGATTATCTCAAATCACTGCATCTTCTCAACAGCACATGGAAAAATGCACAGCTGGGGGAAGCGATGATCGAAAGTCTGGAGGCTCAGGGCTTGCAGCTGGCCAAAGAGAAGCAAGAATACCTGGGTAAGCAGGAGAAAGGTCATCTCAATAAATTTACCTTTCAAAGGTCTATACAAGTGGAGGCAGGGTATTAGCAATATATTTATTTATTTTTTCTTCCAGATAAACTGATGGAAGAGACTGAGGAGCTTAGTCATCAACGAGCTCAGAGAGAGGTGAACTTTGAAGGATTAAAGAGATTAGTATTGATTTATATATCAAGATAAATCATTTAATTTTTATGTTGAAGCGATAAAATGAAAAATACATATCATCTTGTAGTCACTTTCATCACGATAAGAGTGTTATCTTTTTATGATCTAGTAGTTAGTTCAGTTTGTTTGTCCACGCTAGGAGCTGGAGCGTCTGAACCAGGTCCTGGAGGAAGAGAAACAGAAGTTTGAAGAGGTGGTCGTGGAGCTAAAGGCAGAGCAGGAGCAGATCAAACTGTACGCACTCAGCCTTTATCCCGTCTGGCTTGTTTCGTACTCCTAATGCTAATATTCTAGCAGTGTCTGATTAAACTGTCTGTCTGGAGTTTGGTTTATCTTTACTTGTTTGTCTTCTGCTGGCTGCAGTGATCTGGATGGTACAGCTCAGTCCCTGAAAGGTGTCGAGCGTGAAAAACAAGAGCTGAGCAGCTTAACGGTCACACTGCAGAAATCCCTTGAGGTATTTAATTGGAAAACTGGATCGCTGTTGATCCTATGTACTTGACACACTACATACATGATTCATTCTGCTTGTCCGGGGCCCAGGGGCCCTCTCCTCAGCTTGTCCAGAGGTCTACACCTCGCCTCAGCTACTTTACGCTGAACTTACAATACCTCTACTCTGAACTAACTACTTTAAAACAACAACAAGACTCTCAAGTGGGGGATGATAATGATATCCCCCCCTGACCTGGCGTCCTGGCTCCCCCTTGCCGTAGCATGTGTGTTGTACCTCATCAATCTCTAACTGGGAGAGCAGGCCATGAGACCCTTTTTCCGAACCGATCTTTACTGGATACAGACACCCTCAGGCGGGACTCGAACTTGCGACTCCCGCTCCAAAGGCGTGTAGTCTCACTACTACGCTATCCAGCTGCTTGTTATGTTTTTGTTGTTGTTGTTCTTAGTGCTAAAATAACTTCATGCAAGTTTAAAACAGTATGTTGGACACAATAAACAAAGTTGATTTTAATGGAAAGATTTTCACTTGGCTTATATGAAATATTAAATAGGGGAATTAAAAAAAATTATATGTCACAAATCAACTACATTTTAACTAAGCAAAATCTGGATCTCTCCTGTTTTTCATTTTTGTTCAGGAGCTGTCCCAGGAGAAACAGCGAACGCTGCAGCTGCTGGGAGTAAAGGAGCAGGAGGAGAAGGAAGCGGAGGAGGAGAGCTCAGAAAAAAGCTGCATGGAGTCTGAGGACGGTGACCTGCTGCAGGACCTGCATCACATTGAGGAGCAAATGAAGATCCTGCTGAAGGAGAAAGAGCAGGCTGAGGATAAGTGAGTGTAACCTCAAGAGCAAACGATTACTGGCAGAGCATTGTTGGAGTCAGCAAGGAACATTTTAGGATTTTTATTTCTCTGATTCTTTTTAGAGGGTACATCCAATACGACCATGTTCTGTTTTGATATTCTTTGACTGAGGAATCATACATCATACCAGGATATCACAAAAAACAGTCTGACAGGGAACTTCTATAATAATGTAACACAGGATGTAACTCTTAGTGGAAATGTGTATTGATCCTAAAAGAACCGGCAGATTGATTGGTGGCTGTAAGTGAAGTATTACAGGCAGCTGTTATTGACTGTGTAGCACTAATGTTCAGTTACAAAATGCTGAAACCTATAACATTGCTTTTTACAATGCTTGACCTTTACTCAGCCATTTTTCCTAGGTCATATTTGGACTGACAGCAGTATTTTTGTCATATGAACACTATATAACATAATCAGGCTGAAAACATTCTCATACATTGCTTCTCTTGTTGTATCACGCCAGATATGTTGGATCACATTAAAAGTAGTATAAAGGATGCTGCTGGTGAGATTTTAAACCCTGCATGCTCATGAATGGATCTCCAACAATGTCTACTAACTGTAGATGCATTTTTACTTATTTAAACTTGTCTATTTATACAGTGTCTGCCCCTTTTCATAGTCGTATCACGATGAAAGTATATATTTTCTCAGTTTTATTTGACATTCAGGAATTCAGTTTAATTCCACAGATAGAAAACAAAAAGAAACCATAGAACACAATTATTCTGTAAGGAATATTTTGAACCTTTGGGATCCAAAACCTCAAATACTAGTTAATACATTTTTAAGCATTGCAGATACTAAATACTCATGGAAAAATTCTCTTTAAACAAAAAATCCAGTTCTTCCTAGAAATGACCTGAGGTGTACATTCATGTGTCTCCTGTAGAGCTCAGTGAACAGCATGATAGTAGGAAAACTGACAGATGCATGCACCATACAGGCAGTGTTGTTTAAAAACCCACAGACCAAACCCTTTCTTTACGTTGGTTGGGTTTTGTGTGTGCTTCCTGTTTAATGTTGAGTGTGGTTTCTTTTATTCAGGCTCAGGGAGAATGAGCAGCTGGCTGTAGTCCTGCAGCAGGAGAGGGAGTACTACTCGTCTCAGGCCCGGACGCTGCAGCATTCGCTCTCTCAGCTCAGTGTGGACAAGCAGCAGACTGAGGCTGAGCTCAAGGTAACACAGCGTGACTCAGCAGCTCTCAGCCTGCATGTTAATGAAACACCTTTTCAAAGATCACTGCGTTAATCCGCCGGCAGACTTTAGTCTTTAAATGTAGTTTGAGTAGAATTTTTTTTTCTCTCACAACTTCCAAAGAATTTAGATGAGTCTGTGTGTGTAGTGATGTGTGACACTTCAGACCCTACAGCATAGCTTGCTGGAAACATATTATAACATATTTTAACACCTATAACAACAGTGTAGCATCTCGCTGAGTAACAACTGCTACAGAGTTACTCAAATGCTTTTTTTTTTTTTACATTGCATCCAAATACAAGACAAAAGTGCAAATGTAAATTTATATTCACATAAAAAAAAGATAAGAAAAATAAGCTAACTTTTAAATAAGTGTTGCTAAAAGAAATGACACAATATAAGGCTTTGCATCTGACAAATTATACATTACCGAGTGGCTGTATAGCAGCATCCTGTCAGTTCTTTCTTTTGCATCCTGCCTATAATCAGCTGGCTCACCCACCATACTCAGTCTGATCTCCCTGACTTTAAGTTATGCATTGCACTGACGGGGATGCTCACTCTCCTTTGTTGTCTAATTTCTCTGTACGAAATTACATTTGTTTTCTGCCTGCTTTGCCTCATCACCTTAGTACACCTGCTCACAGACGGCTCCTTCTGCATCCCTTTTTCTCAGGCCTCAGTTTAAGTTGATTATTTGTAAAGTGCAGATGAGCAGTTTCACATGCAGAATACCCTCATGTGGCATAGCCTAACACTATAGATGTCTACATAATTGAGTTTTACAGAGATGTTTTTGGACAAAAGCTAACATCAATCAATATTTATTCTGTTTAAGTTCAATTTTCAAACTCGCATCAAAAACACATCAGCAACTGATCAGGATACTATGGACTAATAATCCTCTACAGTATAGGTCTTAAATAAACTTGGCTTTCTATTCCCCCCTTTGCCCAGGCAGAGATAGAGTCTCGGATGGAGCTGGAGAGGAGGCTAAAAGAGGCTGAAGAGGCTCTGCAGAACTTGGAGAAAGGCCTGAACTCAGTGGAGCGTACCAAAGAGAGAGATGAGAAGATGAAGGGCGACGTCACGCAGCTGAGGAGTGAGTGCATGCACTGATGTTATCCGTTTGGGTGTAGTTATCTGGTCAATATGTGATGCATTAAGTGCACTGAAAAATTCAAAGAGCTTAAGTCGGTTGTTGGAGAAATCTGACTGTGGCGGTGGATCATGCACACGCAGAACAAGTGATAGTCATGTTATTGCCATGGAAACTGATTTAATCTGGCACTTCTGGTTTTCACCAGAAAACAGGAATCAATCATTTCTTAATAAATATTCCAGTAGACAAAGATTTAGTGGATTTTTCTCCAAGAAATGATTCTGTAATTTTGTACCATAATGCCATATTTTAACCTGTCATTAGAGGAAAAGGCTCTGTTAAGTTTCCAAGCTACCACT
Organism: Oreochromis niloticus; assembly: GCF_001858045.2. Lineage (NCBI taxonomy): Eukaryota > Metazoa > Chordata > Actinopteri > Cichliformes > Cichlidae > Oreochromis > Oreochromis niloticus. The sequence goes on along the minus strand of NC_031983.2, from coordinate 21,938,514 downwards.
GAGGCATGAAATCAGGACCCTGTCTGAGGTTACATGTTTGAAGGCAGAGCATCCTCTTTATAACAAATGCATATGATTGTGTGTATCCAGAGTTCTTTGAGGAGTGTATCTGTGCAGCAGAGATTGAGGCAAAGCTCCCAGCCATAATGAAGAATGCAGTATACCTTCACAAAGCTGCTGCGCGCAGAATTAAGAGCTGCAGAATCCAGAGGCGAGCTTCGAAGCGCCACTGGTGTAAGTTATATCATGAAATAATCATCATAGCATAATGACGCACCAAAGAAACATGCTTCTCAAGTCCCTACTTTCAGGTACTTTTGGCTCTCTCCATGGAGTGTCTAAGTTTTCTTTCTAAAGTGTTCAAAAATCCGATGCCATTTTATGGAGTTTCTACTTGTATTACGGTTACAGACTGTTAAATAACAGTAATTATTTTAGGCTTTGCCATAGAGTAATTGTTTAGTTAATATCTTTTTTCAGAGCCCCAGTTACCAGTCCAAAAACCCAAGATCTCTGCCTAATACTATTTATAAAAAATCAAGAGAAGCAACACATTGTCTTCATGACAAATGATTAAAACAATACATTTCTGAAATGGCATTGTCCCAAATGGAGCACTCCATTGACTGAGCTCCACATTTCATTGTCTCGCTACAGTGAAACACTCCAAGTCGTTCGCTGTAGCCAACACCGACGGCAGCAGCATCGAGGAGCTGAAGGAGACCGCGCGACGCCTGACCTCGGACAGCAGCTTCAGAGAGAGCGTGTACAAGATCATGGCTCGCAAGGACGCCACAAACATAGCAGACGTCTGAGAGGAGATCGAGCGAGGTAAAAGAAGAGAAACGGTCCTTAGCTTCACCTCAGTCTCAGAGTCACCCAGAGATGCTGTTACCAAACCCACCATTAAGACACTGTAAATGAATGTGCACAGAAATCTGTGTTATTTGAAACCATGACAAAGTTTTAGTTGATCAGTCAAAATTTAATAGAGTAAATATAAGAGCACTTTTTCTGTTCTCTCATGGTCTGATGGCTTTGTTGTCTTTTTGACTCAACAGTTCTAGGGCCAGTGGAGTTAAACTGGGAACTAAATTCCTACAGCAGGGAAAACTGTGAAGATTAGGCAAATAGGAGGCGCCAAGGTGAAAAACGAGACTCCAAAGCAGCTGCTGAGAGTTTTGTTGTATAGAGCTGTGGGGATTTATTTTAGAGTAGAACCTTTAATTTTTTCATTAACATAAATTATGTCTTTTGTTGACCAAAAGGAACTAATCACATAAGCTAAACTAGGAATGCCACGTTTCCTACTCCTTTTCGGGTTTACTGTTATTTATTTTTAGCATAACCTTCAAGAAAGCATTAGAAATAACCCTATTTTAAATTTCCAAAAGGTCCTTGGCTAATTACTGTCTGAAATTTCTATTTATTAGGTGTAGTTGATTGGATCAGTTTATTTACTATATAGTGCTGTCAGAAAAGAGTCATAGTCACTCATGGTCACTACACTAGTTTCTTCAAACAGTCTACACTTTATAGATGTCAAAAAGTACGTAGAGAATGTGTGAATATCCATATTTTCCAAATTCTTGCAGTGGAAACATCCTAATAGCTGCTGAGTTTTAGTTCCTTATGGTCAACAGTTCCTGGAACCGTTTGACTGAAAATGACCACATGAAGCTTTCAGATCTGATTAAGCCACATGTGAGTATCTTAAAGCTAAACTTAAACCAATGTATTAACTAGTTACTTTTCATGCTTAAACTAACAACACGAGTTTTTAAAACGAATTACTGCCAATCAGTGGTTCCCTGTGTCTTTGGTTTGGGGCCTCTTATAGAAAACCTGCTGTTTAATTTTAGTTGTAGGTCAAATAGGTAAATTTCCACAAATGCACTATAGCACTGAATCTTTCTTCAGTCACTTCCCCAAAGAGGTGGATGTGAGAAGAAAAGCATTTAACGAACAACATACATTAAAAGGTCTTTACCCCGCCAGCTCCTTAGTACAAAGTCTGGGTCATCGCTGATCGTGGCAGTTTGCAGCAATCTGGGAGCAGCTGCGGGTGATACTCAGGGGAATCCACATGGAGTGTGTTGTTGTCCTGCGTCCTGCTTCTTGCACCCTATAGTAAGGTAGCATCATTGTTAATCCACACGTGATCTTCGTTTGTATGGCACATGTGAGGGGAAAAAAAAAGTAGGACAATGACCTAACCTGAGTTCAACTGAGACTTTAACCGAGAAAACTGCTTTAGGTTCAAAGAGAATGAATTGTCTGACATCTCTGAGTTCAAAGCTCAGAATTAAAAAAAAAAATGTAGTAGGAACTTATTTCTTAGACTTTCCCACACCATTAGTTTTCTCAGGACCTGTCAGATTAATTTTTTCCACCCCCTGCAGGGACATGACCACTAGTTTTGGAACCATATGTAATTAAAAAACCTTGCCGTATTAAAAAGGTTTAAAAAAAAAGACAAAAGAAAAATGATGCAAAATATAAATTACACTTACCGTTTAATATTTGAAGTACATTTTTCTGATTCTTCTACCAATGAATATCTGTGTTAAAGATGTATCTGTGTAACTGCTAGTACTTTTACCATTTTGTATTCCTGAAAAAAGCTTGTTACTAAATGAAGCAGATGGCACAGACAACACAAATCCAACTTGAAAAATGTTTGTTTTTATTTTTCCACGTTTGATTGTATGCACAGACCTTCAGTTTAGAGGACTGATGGAAACGATGAACTGACAGATGTGTTCGATATCATCCACGACCATTTCATTATTGCTACATCTGAAAAAATCCTTTCTTGACAATGCAACTCAATGTAATTCATCAAAGGAAGCATTTTATGATAATGTACAAATGTTAAATAACTCAACACCAGAAGTGATACAGAAACAAAGCCCACATGTAAGGGGAAGATGAGAAGGAAACAAACTGGACTAAACACGACTTGATGCTAATAAAGCTGTGTTTGAACCTTGCACACGTTGTTTCATTGATGCAGGTAAAAGGCGGAAGGTTCTTCTTCTCTGCAGCACAATAGTTGGCACTGTTAACGGGTACAAACTGAATAAAAACCTATAAAATAAGATCTGATAAGACTGTATTTCCACCAGGAGAGGCTTTGTTTTACACTTTGATAAAGCTCAGTGTGGGAGGAACAGTTTTGTCGGGAGGCTTGTGGGTTACATCACCAGCTCACGCTCATCACCAGCACCTGAAACACAAAAAATAAGACGGTGATGAATGTGGGTATCAGCAGTGCAGTTTGGTCTTCAGTAAAACAGAAGTTTAATGAAGGCTAGTGTTCAAAATAAGTATAAGGAAGAAATCTAAAGCCAGAGTACAATGAAAGATTTGGGCATTTTAGTTCAGACTGCATTCACTTTGCAGAATTACATGAGTCCAAAGACACAGCCATAAAGAACCATCTTCAGCAACAAGCAACTGGTTGATTATTTGTCCTTTTCTGTTGTTATTGCACTTTATTTTAATATAATTGATGGTGAAATACTATTCCCTGCTTTATTTAGGAAGACTCATTACTTGTACTAAAACAAGGATGTCTACGCAAGCATTGTACTACACAGTCCACGTAATAAATACCTTTTTAAAAGACATTTTGTTTGCGTTTTCAGTATCATGAAGTAAATCTGGTTAGTAACATGCATGTGCATTTCAGACAGTCCATTGTGTTACCTTAAAGAAAACATGTATTGTTATCTTTTGCACACCAGATACTGATTATTTAATTGTCTATAGGAAAAGATGGTATCTTCACTTGTTACAATTAAATAGATTTGATATATATATGTTCAAGTGTTGCTTCAAAGCAACACAAAAAGCAATGAGCTACTTAAAACTGCATTGGCTCTGCAGCACTGCTGATGAAGAATCAGGCTGCTAGATGTAAAATTAAAGAGCGTTTCACATTAAGTAACACAGATTCAACTAAAGGAAATTTTGACTGGACGGACAGTAGAATGCACTCTTGGTTGATTTTAGCAGCGCCTGCCTTTTCTTGACTATGATAATGTTATAGAAAAATAATATAATAAATGTTACTCAGTTTGTGTTGCTCAGAGTTGTTGTGAGAAGGTAAACTAACTAAAAAAGTGTGCATATAGTTGATCAGCTGAGGTGGGAGTCAGCTATGTTTGCATTCTTTAAACCTCTCATTAGCGTGAACGTCTCTTCGCTGTTAGAGGCACACTACAATTTAGGTAATGACAGGGTTGGTGAATGTAGTTCGGCAAACATAAAATAGTGCCTATGTGAAACTGGTTACAACAAGGGTTGTGGAAATGTCTGAATAACTGTATTGTGATTCTGGAAAGAGACACTGATTCAAATGGCTTTTTATGGTGCTTTCAGCACAAGGCAAATGCCGTCTGGTTCTATTACATTCAAGAAAAGGGCAAACCATTTAAAATATGATAGCACATAAACGCCATCCAGACAGATAAGTGGTGTTACAGGAATAAACTGAACTTTTGTGATGAACCATCTCCTTAACATGAATATCCTCTTTAACAGCTACTTCTAGTCAAAAGGGGTCGTCACAGCAGGGCACGCTGCATGTTTGAATTGGCAGATGTTATTTTATACCAGATGCACCAAATGACACGACCCCTAAGGGATTTATGTCTCCTCTTGGGATCCAACTGGGGATCTTTGGCTTTTTAGGCAACTGTGTAAACCACTGCACTGTGGGCAGATATTCTCTTTCATAAGTTCCTATATTTCCAGGGCGAGTTATAAATGCACATCATTTAACCACCGATTCTTTTCCCTCCACTTATCAGCAAGTTACGACACCAGCTCTGGCACGGACAGTAACAGACAGTTTTTAATGCCATCTCTTTGAACTAGAGGCTGACATATGTGCAGGTTCTGTGTTCCATGAGAAGTCTGGAAGGCTTCTAATTTTTCTTTAGAAATGAGACATACCTGCATTTATGTTGTTAATAATTACTAGATTTGCAGCAACCTCTGTGTTTGACAGTAACTATACTTTAGATTGCCGACTTTACCTTCTGAATCGCATCATGAGCACCTACAGATATGCTGTCTCATCCTCCGGCCTCACATCACCTCCCTATGATTATATGCTTGGAACACTGCGGATCAGTCAGCCATAAGCCTGTTAGTCCTCTGCTGGCCATATTTATTCTGGCTTTAGATATCCAACATGTGACTGCCTGAATTGCTCAGTTCAGTCTACTTCCTGGCTGCAGTTTGGGTGCAGGGAGAGCAGCTGACTCTCCAGGTAGAGGTCGACTTCTAAATAAATAAAGAGACGGAACTCTGCAGTAATCTCTCACTGCCTCAGATAGATTTTACACATAACAAAGTGAACTGAATAGTTTTCCTATAACGCCCCACAAATAACGAGCTGCCAAAAGATCCAGTTTCCCACAGACAGCCCCCTCAAATTCCCACGCACTCTCCTTTCTCAGTAATTCACCTCCTGCTGCTTCATCCTGACTTCTGTCACTATGGCAACAGCTACATCTGAGGGCAAAAACTAAGCACATCCTCCTTTTTTTAATCTGAGATTGCAGGATTAGTGCAGCCAAAGGCCTTTAAAACCTGCTGTTGGCTTGCACGTCGACTCGTGTGTCTTTATTTCCCTCTGTGCTGTCGAGTCAGTGTGACCAAGTGTTTTTTTTTTATTGCAACAAAACAGAAGGCATTATATAAGCTGCAGAAGCAATAAAAACTTGTACCTGTTGACCTTGACGTGGTCACCAGGTGGCTGTGGGAGCAGATCAGTGGGCAGAGAGGGCATTTTCAGAGTGCGTCACTATTTTACTGTAATCGGCATGGCCAGGAGAATCCTGACACTGATGCACTGCACACTGCTTCTCCTCCCTCTTGTTCAATGTCCTCCGATGCTTCATCAGCACGGGTATCGTGCACATGACCCTCCACTGCTGCATTGTCAGCAGTTAAGTGTTCAGCCCAGGGCTTTATTTTCATGCTGTGTCACAGTGCATGTACAAAAGGATCTCTCAATTGCTCTGAGGGTCCAGAATCATCTGCGATCTGCCTTTTCTTTTTCTTATGCTTGTTCTTCTCTTACGTGAGTGCTCCCTTAAAAGCCTCTGCAGTTGTCATGGAGTTGTGCTTACTGGTAAACAATGACTCTTTTCATTCCAGCAGAGCTTTCAGTCCAGTAGCTGAGATCGATGGAGCAGAAGGCAAAGAGAAGGACAGAGAAGGGGTTTGCTGCTGTCCTAAAACTCTCATGTCTTTCATGAAGTCCACTGCATGTGTTTCACAGGCGTTACTGTTCGTTTGTAGTCTCATTACATCCACGATACAAAATTATTTTGTTTGCATTGACAATAAAAATTATGAAAAATGTAGTAAAATCAGCTGATGGGTAAAGATATGTGAGGGAAAAAATAACATTGCAGGTGCTTATGGGTAGAAAGGTAAAGCTGTTGAGTGACTGGGGCCATAATGAAGGCAGGAGCCAAGCACATGACCAGAAGTAAGGAGTCCACAACAAAGCTATGGTTATTTCTCATCAAGACTAGCTTTGAGCTGAGCTTCCAGGGCCATTTTATCAAAGGTACGCATGTTGGTCTCCTCCCGCACTTTGTCTCGCACGTGAAAAGAGGCTCTAGCCACGGATCGGGCGCTCTCTAACACTGCCTTCTTCTCCTTGAAGATCTGCTCGCTCTTCTCCAGCTTCCTCTCGATGGACTGGAGCAGCTCCAGACGCCTCTGCTTCTCCTCCTCCTCCACGCGCTGCCTGTTGAGCTTCTGGAGTCTCTCCTTCTCCTGTCGGCTCTGGACTGCCCGCTGCGCTTTCTCTTTGGCCCTCTCCTCGGCCACCAAAGCTGCCTGCTGGGCTCGTTTCTCTGCTTCCTTTACGCGAGCCTCCAGCAGCTGCTGCTGTTGCCTCTCGCGCTTTTCTGCTGCCTTGCGTGCTTTCTGGATCTGCTTCTCCTCGCGCTTGGCCTTCTCTTTCAGCTCCTTCCCTCGACGTTCAACTATCTGTTCGTAGTTTTCAAGGGAACGGCTGAGCTTTTCCTCCGCTGCCCTCCTGGTCTCATCCCTCTCCTCTTTCTCTCTACGGGCGATTTCCTGTATCAGGGCGATGTGACGCCTCTTCTCTGCTTTGTTCAGACCTCGCCTCTCCTCCTGAGCTTGGTGCTCTTTCTCTTGCCTCTTCAGCTCAGCCATGGTGAGCTTCTCATTCAGCAGCAGCCTCTCTTGCTCCAGCATGGCAGCCCTCTCCTCCTCCAAAGCCTTCAGGTTCTGCTCCTGAAGAGCCTTCTTGTGCTTTTCCTCTCGTGCTGCCTGCTGTAACTTTAACAGGCGGTTACGTTCCTGCAGTTCTGCAAGCTCCCTCCATCGCTCCTCGCTCTCCTCGACCTGTCGCATTTTGGCTGCTGCTGATTGTCGCTCCTGCTGGCTGAGTCTTCGCTGACGCAGCGACACCTGTGTCTGCCACACTCTCTGACACTGAAGCACGGCACGCTGTTTCTCTCGCTCCTCCTGCTCGCGACGTAGCTCCTCCATCCTGCGCTCGCTATCCCACTGAAGGTGAGCCACATAGCGGGTCTGGCTCATGATGTCTTCCTCTTGATATCGGGCAAGCATCAAAGCTGCTATCTTGCGGTCTCTTTCAGACACAGCTTTCAGCCCTCTGCGCTTCACCTCCTTTACTATGCGCTCCACCTTCTGTGTCGTCTGAGGAGAGTGGCTCAGGTCGCCGAGGCTGAGGCTGCGGCCCATTAGGGAGTTGAAAGTGGCCATAGTGCGAGCTCGAGGACTGGAGACTCTAGCCCAGTGATCTCGTGCACCATCCCAACTGTAGGAAGAAGAAGCGCCCGACTCTGACGAGGTGCATGTAGTCGTAGTTGTAGTAGTGGAGGTTGAAGAGCAGACGGGATCCATCCTTCGCTGTAAAGATTCCAGTGAATGGCTTTTTCCTCGTACCTTGGAATGAAATCCAAGATGTCCATTGTGCTGTGTAAATGGTCCTCCTGTCACACCGTTCAGAGGTATCCCAGAGCTCTGAACTGCAGGTTTTGACACTGATGAAGTCAAGGTGGAGTTGGCTCTGGGGAAGGAAGGGGGTTTCGGTGTTGGTCTAGGAAAAGTGTTTGAAGATTTGCCACCAGACAATTTCCTAACTACTGGTGGGGGGCCAGATGAAAGTGGTCGTGTGGGCTTTACTAATTCAGGGGATGAGGACAGAGGATGTTTTCCAGATCCTAGAAATCCACTCTTGGAAGCTGGTGTAGAGGTTGTGGAGCCAGATTTTAAGGATGTGGTTGGTCCCGCATGAAAAGATTTAGGGGAGGTACTAAGAGTGGAGGCAGGTGCTTTGGATAAAAGAGCTGCACCTGTTTTGGAGGCTTGACCTGATGCTGTGGCTCCAGAAGATGTTCCAGCATTGAGGGTGGAACTGGAGGTCACTGGCCCAGACTTAGAAGACTGGGTGAGGCCAGAGGACATTTTATCCACAGAAGATGCATTGCTGCTATTGACCGCTGCCTGAAGAATCCTTCGTTTTTCCTCCCTAACAATCCTTTCCCTCTCTTCCCTGCACTGCCTGAGTTTGGCATGCCTGTCCCTCTCAAAGACTTCAAACAAGCCTGTGGCAACACGCATAGAGCGGCCAGGAGCCTCCCGGGCAAAGTCAGAGAGCGGGCGAGGCAGCAGCTCCACAGGCTTGACCCCGCATCGAGCACACGCCTCCAGAGAGCGGGGGCTCGTTAAAACGTATCGGCTGCCCTCTGCGGCCGGTGAGTCAAAGTTGTACAGATCCAGGTGCAGCTTTGGAGACACATCTCTGTCAGTCTGAGTCTGTGGTTGCTGAGGTGCTGAGCCCTGAGAGGTGACCTCTGGAGCCGCTGGAGATGCAGTGTGGCAGGGGCTTGGCTCTGAACTGCCAGTTGGTGGCGTCTCAAAACCAGCATCCCCATCTTCCTCTGTTGTCGTGCTATCTGTGTTTTCTGGCAGTCGAGAGTCTTCGGTGGCCACAGCTGGCGTGTCGAATTGCGGGCCTTTACACTTATTCTGCTCCTCAGCCTCCGAGGGGTCAACCATAGTTGGCTGCAGGTAGAGAGAGGGCAGGGGGAGCAGGGGAGAATAAAACAGGAGAGAAAATAGATGAAAAAGTGGGGAGAGGTTTCAATTAGAGGATTATAGCACTGAGACAAGAGCTTAAGAGATGCAGTCTGTGGGGGGAGGGTCATTACACAGGTCCAGAGATGCATGCATGCACGCATGAACACATATTCGTGCACTCACTGATTTTACACCAGATGAGACATTTTCCCCCTTCAGGGAAGAGACACAACACAGAAAAACACCACAGTCCTTTAACGGGGGATCTATTTTTGGCAGAGTTACTGGGCTGAGAGAATCTGATTACTCATAGCAATATTTTTTCACTCTACATCACACAATCAACCTACAAATGCTTTAACGCACAGACGTCTGGGGTATGAATTATTAAGCACCTGATAGTAAAAGCTTACTTGGAAAAAGAATGGGATAGCATGGAGTGTGAAAGTAGTAAACAACCACTGGACACTATTATGCTCACTAACATGGACTCATCACACCTGGTAACACACAGTGAAGGCCTAGACTTTTCTCCTGCATATCAGCAGGATGCTGGCAGAAAAACCCTCTCCGCACTGTCAACACGAACAGCTCAGGTTCAAGGTTAAAACTCCAAAAATGACAAAAGGGATATTGCTGATTGCTTTGGTGCACAACAACAGTCATTACAGCTGCTTAAATCCGGTGGATTTGGCTGTAATTTAATGCGGTATTGCATCGCGCAAGCATGCACTGACCTGCCAGGTCGCAAAACGTTTTCTAAACCGGTGCTTTGTTCCCCTTTAATCCGTCCAGAAAGCCTCGTCTCCTGCATAATATCAGGTTTCAGGCAAAAGGCTTCGGCCGTCGTCCCGAAGATGGGTGCATCACATCGTTGCAATCTCAGGCGACACGACAGACACAGACGGAGCCTTTCCCAGCCGGTCAGCCTCTGAGCGCCGGGGCGCTGAAAATGTGCACTCTTCGCAATCAGAAACACCGATAAAAACCGTCCCCGCGGTGAAATCTGCTCTCTACGATGGCTCTCCTATCCAGCTTCCTCTCATCCTCCCTCGCTAAAGTTCATCCTGTAAACATCAGCGGTCGCCACCTGCTTTTCAGCATCCCTCCATCTCAGCCTCCTTGGCTCCGCCCGCTTGTGGCAAATATGCTAAAAATACTGAGTGCACGCTGCAATTATCCGAGCGCCTGTCCACTCCACTTACAAGCTTTTAAGCTGGCGTAATGGTGCTGAATGTTACCCCCGAGCAAAGATCCTCCTGCAGGCCTGCTTTTCTACCACGCACGCAGTTTATCCGTTGAAGAAGAATATTAGCCAGTTTCCAAAATGTGTCTATTTTCCATTTCTAGAAGTGATTTTGTAGGAGACGTTTCCAAAATACTGATGGAATAAAAAGGCGTGGAATTTTAAAATTTGTCTTTGTTAATCTGTGGCTGGCTCATCACCAGTCACATCACTTTCTCTTAAAGCTGACATCTGCCACCACTCCTGGGTGTGAAATCAAAATGCATGTAATTACTCGAAATTGACACCAGAGGGCGAAAGAGCACTGCAGATTTATGCTCGGGGCGTCTCAGGGAGGTCATCTGACCTCAAGAAGTCGTAATACTGAGTTATCGAGGATTTTGATTTTAGTATCATAGAATAAACACCCCATTAGGCCACTTACACTTGAAAAGTGACACACTGGATCGAATAAATTACAAATCACCCTAGTTTACAGCATGACCACAATTAATTTAGGCCTAAATGTTTTGTTTTTCTTTTTACAGAAGACATATAAGAAAAGCACAATTGTAAATAAAACCTGACTTATGAAACTAATGTGCCAGCTAGAGGTATGCTTGAATTGGTTCAGTGTCACAGTGTCATAGGATAATTATTTAGAACCATCACTGATGTTCTGATCAGTGAAGCCATCATGTCTGATGTGAAAAGGTTTACTCTCAGACATTAATGTCAGTTGGATAAACATTACTGTGCTCGAAATGTATGTAATTATTTTTCTATCTTAGACCTTAAAGTGTCCATAATATCGGTGATAACATTTAGCACTGATGAGCATTTAGAAATAGACTTTTAACACTCTATTACATAAATAAAAGGACTGATACTTATACACATTCATTTACATTCACCCATTTGCACTCACATTAATGAGCTGGGGATTTCTTACAAATACAGCTCTCGAGCCACCCCTCATTGCCTTCTTGTTTTTCTAGGAAAACGAGAAATGGGTGCAAAGATTAATTGAAACATGTGCAAAAATGCTGAAAATACTGCATATAAGGCAAAAACAGAATTTGTGACATTCTAATGAGCTTGAAAGTCAACACACAGCCTTCAACACAGCCTGAACTCTTTTAGGCTGTGTTGAAGACCAATGGTGATCAGGTTATAGGCTGTGTGAAGATGATCCCTCACTTCTTTAATAATATGGTAAGTATGTAAATTATGTTTACAACAGTGCTTTTTAAGACAAGAAACCAGTCACATAGTACTTTCCAGAGGTATCAGTAAAAAAACAACAACACAGAACACAAAAACATCACCCAAACACCCTCTGAATAGAAGAGATTTCAGATGAGTCAAAGGTGCAAAGAGCGAGCGGTTACTGCAATGGCAGTGATTTTGAGATCACTGTCATCCTGACAAATGAACGAAAAGCCTCTGCCTGTGACTGAAGAAGAAATAAATTACTGGCAGGGATTTGCGAACTATGCAGTGACAAGCCTCATATTCATCACTGTAAAGATTTAGTTGAATAGGAAACTAATGCATCAGGTAACCCCCCTGCTTGACACTACCACTACAGTTACATTTTGCTATTGCTTGTACCTTTTTTACTACTACTTTCACTTCCTATAAAAGTCATTTTTATACTAATACTGATGATACATCAACATTATTTCTTACTGTACTACAACTGGCATCAGTAGTAACAACTATTGTTCTCACAGATCTAGTACAAATAGTCGAAGTTGAAAAAAATTATTTCTCTGTGTGTGTCTGACTGATTTCACTCACCACATGCAACCACACTAATAAATGCAGTTGATTAATTGAAAGCCCTCTTCTGCATATAGACTGGTCTGGTTTGGTCCAGAGTTTCAGGATTAGATAACTCTGGGTGAAAATAGCTCTGATGATGACCCACTAAACTCCTGACCCATTGTGGGGAACAGTGCGAGTTTAATTGGCCCCACCCGCAAGCTGTATCGGGAGGACAGCGGGTAACAAGTGACAACAAGGAACGTGCTGGCTGGCTTGTTAACTGGGGGCATGGGGTCTGCGAGGGGAGCCAAAGGAGAGCGGTGCATGGTGTGCTTGCTGCACAGTTCACTGGTGCAGGGTTATGCTCTGCAGAAATTTTGTGTTTGTGTTTTTGTTTTTGGTAGGGCATGCTCCCCACCACCAAAGCTGAACTGGGGGGTTCATCGAGAGGTGAGCTGCTTGGTGCAGTCATGGAGACCAGTACACAGCCCATGTAGTGGTGAGAACCCAGCATTCCACCACATCATGTAGGATCCGACCTGGAGATGCCAAAATCCCTATTCTAGATAAATTTTTAAGTATTTTGCAACCAATAAACTTATAGACCACCAGACCTTTAATGTGGTATACCATAAATACTATGCAACAACCAACATATTGAATTTTTCAAAGATTTTCCTTAAAATATCCTGATTGGGAAAGTGATTATGTATCAGCTCCTCTGCTTTTGAGGACCTATTGAAAGACAGATCCTCAAAAGCATCTGATTGATTTAGGAACTCAGTTATAACAACACAGGTGAGCCAGTATCTGTGCCGTTACGAGGATCTACGTCCCGTTCACGCCACTTAAGGAAGGCTTTTTTTACACAGAGCCAATACATAAATCCAGCCAGGAAATTATAGCGAAAGAGGAACTGAGAGATTACACACTTTTGGCTACATGACTCTGACAGTCAGCAGCCTCAGCTGAAATGAATTCACCCATTTCATTTCCCTTCAAAGGCAGATCAGATTTTCAGCTGGACATGTGTGCAGAACTTTGACAAGTATGGATAGAGACATGGCAAACTCTTTTACCGACCTGGAAATAAAAAGGCCTCAGTACATTTCCACCTCTCCAGAGAGCTTCTGATTTTCCACATTATTATATTTTACTACTATTGTAGTGCATCGAGCCAGGAGCTTACTGTACCAGTGGTTGCTCAGGGTTGAACACAAGGAGTGAGTGTGTACAGCTGTCTAGACAAGTGCAGTGAACCAAATTTAAGCTTTCTTGGATGCATTTTATATTTTAATGTATTTCCTATTCAAAGACAGCAAACATAATTAATAAGAAACACATTAGATCGGGCAAACTTGCAGTAATATGTATTTTTCTTAAACTCGTTAAAAAAGATTTCTTTTTAAAAATACTTTACGTATAAGCTTGCTCTAATATTTAAAAGGCTTTAGATAATTTTAGAATTCCAATCCTAAACTAAATGTTTCTTTCTGATTGTACGTTGGTTTTGTTTTTTATTGCTTGATGCCAACAAAGTAATATGCGGACAATAATGTTTAATTTTTAGGATACATATTATTACACTGATTACTTTAGTGCTTTCCAACCTAGCAGCCTGGGAACTCATATGTTTTCAGAAGATAAACAGGAAGGGTCACAATGATGACCACAATAATGAAGCACAGTGAATGCTGGTTATTCTGTCATGATCTCCTATTTGCCAATTTTCCTGTAAAACCCCAGATAGTTTTCCAGTTAGAAATGATTCATATTAGAGCATGACTGATATATTCATCTGCCGATACTGGTCATCCACCCACCTCTACTTTTCTGGGTCAACAGTCTAAGCAGAGATGCCCTGACCTCCCTCTCTCCTGCCACCTCCTCTAGCTCTCCTGCTGGGGCACCAAGGTGTTCCCAAGCCAGCCAAGAGACATAATCATTCCAGAGTGTTAAGAGTCTGCCGCGAAGCAGTTCATTCTCAACCCAGAGTGGACACTCTGCTGTTTTCTGTCTGAGAGACAAGGTCTCAGATTTGGAATCGCTAAGTCTGGAAGCTGCAAAGAGCTCCAGTGCAAGCTGGAGGTCATAGCTCAATGAAGCTATTGAATACATATATACTTATTCTAATACTTATAAATATGTTTTTCTTTTCTTCTTCTTCTTCTTCTTCTTCTTCTTTTTTAAATCTCTTCACATAGTTTTGCAGGATCATATAAGGATCCTATAATAATGATCATTTTAAAAAGACATTTTGTATTTTAATCAACACAATCAAAGAGTAGATTAGGTTTGCTCCTTATGCAATAATAGATCAGTACTAAAACCTTATATATCAATCACATAGCTTTTTTTTTTTCCAGTATTCCTCAAGGCCACACAATACCACAGCACCCTGTCTGACTGAGCAGCATTTGCACCAACATTTAAATTCCAGTTTTCCTTTGGAGGGCTTTACCTCTCCACTAACTTGCATTAAACTTGCCATTGTAAATTTTTGTGTCTCACTGACAGACAAGCAAAGAAAATACAAGTAACAAGAACGATCATAACAGCAAACAGCAAAAGAAAGTGCACGACTGACTACATGGATTTTGGGAAACTTAGTGCTGCATAAGCACTCAAATATGTGTGTGTGTGTGTGCATGGACAGTACTCTATGCCTGCTGGAACTCACTGGCCCTGTGAAGATTGAGACCTTTCATTGCCCCCAGTTCACATTTCCAGCCTTGGTTTGCCAACAGAAAGGGCCACATTTTCTAGACAGCTTCAACTCCCGCTTCTAGCCCTTTGCCATATTCAGCCACCAACCCCCTCTCTCCCTGCTGTCTATTCTGTGGGATGGTACAGGGGTCTCATGCGGGTGTGGAACAGTCCCCCTCCTTGGTGGAAGGGGAAAAGGTCCCAGAGACATAGCTGTTAATTCAATCAAGAGAGCGGTATGCTCAATTAGGCATCCATAAGGGCCCTGGATGGGTCCGGGGGCCCTGTAGAGGGCAAGCAGCCCAGTCCCCAGGAGGTATTAATTGTGGATGACAGTGTGTAAACAGTGGGGTGAATAGACAGCGCAGGTGCGGGACACCCCATTCCATACTCAATAGGCCTTTTCACACCCGTGGCTCTCTGCTGCCACTTTCTCTTTCACTCTCTCACTGCGTAAAAATCCCTCACATCTCTGATTAATGTCATAGATAATTTGGCTTTGTGGGCTTATTTATTTGTTGCTATGCTTTTCCATCACCAGACATGCTTCTACATCAGCTTCAGTGTGTGTATGTTTGTGTGCAAGTGTGTATTTGAAGAGGGTAATAAGAGGCCAGGTTTCTGCTGTTCAGAAGTGCCGGCCAGCCAAGGGCTATACACTCCTCCTCGTTTTCAGGAGCTAGTGAAAATTGCGGCCAGTACATGTAAAATATATGGAATTTATGAAATGAAATCCAGATGACACTTTAAAAAGAGAAGGCTTTGAATCTGACCTTCGATTTTTCCCTTCAACACACAAGCCGCCCTATTCTCTCTGTCTTTCATTGAGTGCTGCAACTGTATTCTGTTGTGTGTGACAGTACTGCCTTTTGAAGTGCTATCACACACTCATCAAACAGATGCACTGCTAGAAAAAGTATTCGGACACTACATGTGGGTGTAAAAGTAGCGACATCTCAGAGCAGAAATACAAGTAATAGAACTACAACTGCAAGCACAGAATACTAATCATGAAGTATGCTTTCTTTATTAACATGTTAATAAATCTGAAATAACTGGTTTATTTTTACTGACACGGTGACATACAAGGAAGCTTTTATAAAGTTGATTGCAGTGAAGGTACTATTAAAGCAAATACTGTATATATATATATTTCTAAAAACTAAACAAAGTCAAATAATATTCTCTAACGTAAAAAAAATTGTATTGGTACGGAGGTGTGTGGGAAGTAAAGTAAACCTTCTGAGACCCCGTGTCCTCACAGAGGAACATAGGAGATACTAAAAATGCTTCCCAAACAAGTAGTGAAGCAACATGGGAGTTGCAAATACTTCAATAATTTGAATAAGTTCAGCACTTGAAGAACCTCAGGGATGAAAAAAATCCTAAACCCAGAAACAGATTCGGGTTTTGGTTGCTGTATTGTTGGGTGACTGGTCGATAATTATAGTAGGCCTTCTCAGATTATCCTAAATTACTGGTAAATCAACTAAACATCAGCTTTTTATTGTTGTACAGGTGAGGGTGAAATATCGCTACAATAAACAAAGGGAGGAACTTTTTACACACTGGAATGAAAGTCACAAATAGGTTTTCATGGATTTTGTTATTAGAAGAACAATGAGAATCTACTGAAACACACGACAAATGCAAATGCTGATTTTATTTAGACAAAAATGTAGTTATTTAGCATTAAACTGGAAAAAAGCAATGCAAAAATGAACGACAAGTAGCAGTTTTTGCCTCTCTTCAACTTGTTTTCATCTCAACATTTATCATACAGCATCTGAACTGCGTGTGCACCTAAACTGTACTTTTAGGCAATGTGACATCATTGCTGCACATCTGTGCTAAACCTGCTCCTCTCCAGAGGCCGTCAGATCTCTGGGTGGCCTCAGTGCTGCTCCGTCTGTTTCTGTGTCTGCACACACCCGCTAATTTTCGGCCGTATGTAGCTGGTGTAAGCCGGTGGGGGGACCGACGGCTGGGGCGTCTTTGGAAGGGCCACTGCAGTAATTGGGAAGTACATTTTCTTTCAGCATGCCCATTCATTCCTCCTTTTGTTTTTGTTGTCAGAGGTTTTCTTTTATGTTCGGCCAAATGACAACAGAAACTTTGTCTTCATTGTTCAGGGTGGCGGGTTGAAGTGAGAGGGAAGAGCAGATATAAACTGATCTCGTTAACATTCCAAGAGACACTCCTGTTGACCCTCTCTGCTCCTCATCCTCACCTCCCACAGCATTACTCCACCCACACAAGGACATGAGTGGACCGGCTGGCACAGAGCGGGAGGGGTAGTTGGGTTAAGTCTCTGGGGTGGGAAACGGCTTGGAATGAGGCGCATCCCTTCTCTCACAGCTCTGATAATGATACTACACGGACGCTTTGCTGAGTTTCTATGGTGGTCCGATAAGCAAGAATCCAGATAATTCACTATCTTGAGACCACTTAGGCCTCGGGTTTTCTCCCTTTTGTACAACTGCCCCGTCCATTTTTATCTCTCCCATTTGGAGTGACCCTCCTCTGGCATCCTTTCTGCAAACAGTGCTTTACAGAAACTGGCCAGAGCACAGAGGAATAATTAATGCTGACCCTAATTGTGCCAATTCCAGAAGCTCAATAGCTCTAATTACAAGGCTCTTCTCTGAGGCACTCAAAAAGCCGCTGAACTGTCAAAACCAACAATTAAAAAATATCTATAGGGACAAAGAGTGAGAGAAGGGGATTTGGGGTGGGGGTGGGGTTACCCGTTCCAGTAAAGGGTGACGGGACACCTGCACTAAACACTGCTTCTCTCTTCTTAATGGGCCTCACAATTTATCTGAAAGGAAATGATGGAGAAATGGACAGCACGGAGGCGAGGAAGATGTGAGAGCCAGAAATTGAGAGGTTGGAGGCCGATTACAGTGTGGAAGCATGTTTTGTGAATGCATTAAGTGTGCTTTCCTGCTCAGGCTGGTGGAAAAGTGGAAAAGTACTGAGAACATGTATAGTTGTCAAAGAAACAACACTGCGATATTAAAGTGCTTCATAACAACCTTAAACTTTCCACTTAAATGTGAAAAATGCAAATGTATATATAGTGACAAAAGGGTTGCAACAATGCAGAAATGTCCCTACATTCATGTTGTGGTGCACAGCAAGCCACTAATACAATATTAGAATTAATGCATTCATGTTTGATTGCGGTAGAAGGTTGAAGCAGAGCTAGGTTAACCTATACAGCATCACATATTATATGCATTATGTCAGTCTGGAAAGTAGTGCAGAAAATAAAAAAGATCAAAAGTCATTTAGTTTTTAGGAAGTAAGAAGTTATTTTGCTTTGCACTGCAGTTTAAGACATTGACTACTTCTTTATTTTCATAGATTATTGTTTGTTATTTATCAAAATACTGATTAACCTTATATTTTCTTCTGAATTTCAGTCTTACTGTAAAATTGGTAAATTGCAGTTTTAACATTGTGAGTACTTGCAAACACATATGGTGTTAATATACATTAATTACTGAGGTTTTTGCAGATTATCATATAAGATGAAGAAATTCCAATGCTAGCCAAATGGCTCTTAGAAGGACAACCAGTTTATTTTGAAAAAATCTCCCAAAACCAAATACGTTCTCCAGCAGAAAAAACCCATTTATTCTATGAAATGTGTTACATTATGACCATGTAATTAAGGATAAAGTGACACAAACAGTTGTTTTTTTGCTCTATCAAACAATGAATCGTCTGCCAACTAAAACCCACAACGAGACTCACACACACACACACACACACACAGAGCCAAATCTACAAACACAGACTGGCCCCCTGCAGTGCTTGTGACAGCTATTGACTTTACTCAATAGATGTTTTCCATTGAAACCCAAGTACACAGGCTAAATGTCACGGCAGCAGGATACTAGGCTATTATATAGCATTATATGTCTCTGAATGGGGATGAGAACCTAAAATTTGACCTCGCAATTGCTCGGCCATTGTCTCTGCTCTCAAAGACTCATGATAATACACTGAGTGTTCCTGCAGCTGCTGCCTCTCCTGCTCCTCTCTCCTAACTGACCGGAGCCGATCTTTCTACTCTGCGAACAGTTAATCTTGGGGTGAGGTGGGCGTGGCTTTCCCGCCACCGGCCGCTGCTATTGGGTCCTCCGAGTGCCAGCTAGAGAAGGCTGCTCCCTCCTTTGCTTTTAAATGAAGGTGCAATGGATACAGGCGCGACTCAACCTGTGGAAGCCGCGATGAACAGCTGATCCTCCCGCAGTGGATAAAACCAATCACAATGGTGACCGCCAAGTCCTGATTCCCGATCCTACGCGTGGCACTATGTGAATAGTTATTGGAGGAGTAGACACAGGAGAATTATTAACAGGAAATTAGGGTTAAGGAGTCTTTTTGGAACGTGCTATTATATTTTTTTCGGTTTGGACCTGTCCATCATCAGTGTTACAGACGGACACGCTGTGCGCTCAGACTACCTGCCGCTCGTCGCTCTGCGCTCACCGACGCTCAATTATGTTATTGTCAAGTTTCCTCATTTTTACCTTTTCCTACTTTATGGCGCCTCTGTTCCTCTGTTACCTGCCTCAAGTGTCGGCACAGAAGCCTGGGTCACGGGTGAGTACATACCTGTGGGTCTGCTGCCTCACACTTTCATGGAAGTAGCAGTTTGAAACACAATACTTGCATTAATTACGAAAGTAAAAGTGTGTCAAACTGATTAGATTCTACTTTAATAGAATGAATGGGATAAATTACAGACTGCTTGTAAACCTGAAATATGCAGAGATCTTTCTTTAATGCGCCTTTAGTAGATAAGATGAAGCCCTGGATGCAGATCACATTAGAGCGTTGTGGAGAGTGTATATAGTTTTGTCGAGCCCGAGTGAAGAGTGAAAGACAAGCTTTATTCAACAGCTGGCGTTAGATTCAAGGTTTTTTCAAACTTGTGCTGAGTGGGGAAATTAGATGACTTTAAATCAAATGAGAAATTTGGCTTTTGGTGTTAAAGTTTCATCTGATTCACTGTTTAGAGGAGAACACTCCAAACCCAATCTCCAACTGGGCTTGTAAAGCTTAATCCCACCAATTTGCTGGTTTTAAACTTTGCGTTTGGCCAAATCTAACTTGTAAAACATGAAATCGATGATAACTCACTGAGCTTAGTCAACTTTTCCTTGGGCACAGCATCTCTGCTCCTGGACCTCTCCTTTAGCTGGAACAGATTTTTGTCACTGCCATGTCTCTCCATTGCTCTCTTTTTTTCTATCTTCAGTCTCTCGCACACACTGCTTTGCTTGTTCAAGGTTCTTATTTCCCCCTGTCCTGGCACAGGGGGAAATAAGTGATGCGAAGTGAAGGGGAACACCATTGTTTCAGTGCACAGATGCACTGTAATATTTGTGGTCAGAGGCGAGGGGCTGACTCACAGGGGGTGAATATGTAATACTCTCACATACTGGAACTATTTCACAACATCTTTGAACCCCCCCACCCATCCTCCATACACAGTATGCTGTGGTCAAGACTGTTCTCTGGAAAGAGCCACAGTGAATTTTGCCTAATCACTTCTTTGTTGCTCCTTTTATAACTGTTTTCCTACTGTTCAAATAATGAGAGGATCAAAGTGGAGTGTGTGGCTTTCCTGCAGTATAACTGTACGCAGTGCTTGTTACTTTGCATATTATTGGGCCTGATTCAGGTGGCACCTCCTTGATTAGCTACATCACTTACACGTGCTAGGGTGTTCAGAAAATCAAAACGAAGGTGAGTTTTGAAATTATGATGGCTGATAATCTGAGCTGCCCTTTTATCATGAAGTTCTTCCTTTTGTAACTTTAGCTGAAAGATTTTGTGTACCTCGCCAGGCTGTGAAAGTCTATCAGTCTCAGCTTTGGTAAATCGCTTCAAAACCACATTGAATAAACTCCAAAATACAGGGTGGCCAGGGTGAAAATGTGGTTTCTTGGTCCTCTGAAATTTGATTCTTTACAGACAAAAGCTTTTCATAAAAACAGGGATAACACTGAAAATCTGAGCATCTCCATCAGCTTTATCCCATCAAATTAAACTCCCTCTGCATCCCACTTCATCCTCCTTCTGGCATGGATTAGGCCCCAAGGAGCAACAGTCAGCCTGCTGAAACCCCCACTCACTCCACAGTGATTACTTCTAACATTTCTCACAGCTGCTGTAATACCATAATTCACACCCCCACTTTCCACGTTGATATCAGGAGTGAACGGCTGAGCTAATTTCCCTGCATAGACCTGCTCCTTTCTCATTTCTCTTGAGGTTCCATGATGCAATAGCACAACAATCCTCAAGACTGAGGAACACAAGTAATTGAGAGACTAAAAAGCCTTTTTTTAATTTTGCAGTTGCTGCTGTCTGTGCAGTTTGGAAGCCCAACAGCTTCTTTATTCTTGTATGAGTCCTTCAATAGTTTAACAGTGAGTCGGTGGTAAACCGCTGGATGCTAAGGATGTGTGATGATCAGTTGTAATGAATTAGTGCAACATAGTTTGTGCTTAAATTTGGTAGAATAAACATTAGTCTGAATTATTTAGATTAAAAAAAATGGTAATGGACTTAAAAACAGCTTCTTATGAACCTTAAAACAAAACGATGCTTCCTTTATAGAGAGACAGGATTAAAGTTCACAATGAGTTAGCCTTTTTTATGAGTGCAACAAGATATTTCATGGTTTTTAAAACCGTAAAACCAGGAATGATCAGTCTCATGAGGTACATGGTCTGCAGGGATCATTTCCTAAAACATTTAAACTAAGAAATCAGTTTTCCCAGTGGGAGGAAATGCTTAGCTTTTATAGAGGCTTAGCTATGCAACTTTAATTCATCTTATCAAATCAACCTGTTAGTCTCAGATTAGGTTTGGGATGCTATGGGCAGTCTGCTTGCATAATTTGGTGACAGCATCAGTGAAGACTCTTAAAACTAAAACAAACACACAGGCCTAAGCAGCAAAGCAGGAACACTGCATACCTTCAGCTTGCGAAAGCAGAGCTCTGGTTCAAAAGCAGGAAAGTCTTTTTATTAGTGTGAGGTAGATCACAGCAAACATGCAGGTGTGAGTGTGCTGATGCGTGCAGCGTGTGGGTGCAGGTGCCTGTGTGGTGAGCCGTGGAGTCTTAATTATGCTTACAGTGTACAAAGGAATGGAGGTCAAGAACGGGCCTGTTTTAAGTGAAAGAAAAATTAAACATGAAAACAGAAGTGACTAAACTTAAGTGCAGTATTTACTTAAAAATTGGTCAGTGTTTATGCTATATTTATATATACATGAGTTCACATCTGTTATCTGGAGGACATAAAAAAGAATATGGGGAAATTGAAGAGATCTACAAGAACCAACATAATGAAATAAAATCTAAACACATTAAGACAATAAGTGAAGCTCACAAGAGACCATTTTACAAAAACAGATTCAAAATTGGATCATATATTTCCTATAATGCAATCGCTAATATGATTACTCTCCCTTCTTGGGGAAAGCTCACTTAGTTTTCAGCAATTTTGAGTCTGTAGTTCAAATCCAGATATTTAGTCAGACGAAGTCCCTGGGATAAAACGAGACATTTTTACAACTTTGTGGGTAGGCTGAGCAGCCCATACCAGGACAAGTAAAGTGGTCAAGAGCCCATTTTTTGTTTCACTACTTTAACAAACAAGATATTTGGTTATAAATATACGACAAAGTTGTCAGCAAGAGGTTGGATACCAGCAGAATCAAACAAAGATGAAGAAAGGCAACAAATGGAATTCTGTTATCATTCAGGACAGCTGAGAACTCACTCGCTTTATCAAACCCAGCAGGTCTGATAAAGAGGTAAAAGAGGTGAGGTGAATGCAGAATAGCCAATATGATAATACCTGAGGCAAACAAGCCATGTAAGCCTTATTAAGAAAGCCCTTTTATGGGTCAACCAATAAGGGAAATGTTGTCAAAAAGCAAACTTAACTATCTATTGTTCCGACTGTATTATGGCCCATTTGTAATCTCTATGCCTTTTCATCAGTAAAATGCATTCACACCAATCTCATTCTGAAAGTGAAAACAAAATTGTGGATTCATTGAATTTAGTATGTACACAACTTAAATATTTACAGGATTAAAAGAAGTTTGTTTACTTCTGCTTTTATTCTCTTAGAGTATAATAAATCTGTGCTTAGTAACAATGAAAATTTGAATTTAATTGTCCCAAAATGTCAAAGGGAATAACAGAAAATTGCCTAAAGAAATAGTCAATAGTAAATAAACATTGTGATAATTAGAACTGAAGAGACAACATCTGCATAACAAAGGCTATGAGTGGCAGATGGATAAGCGAGAGAGATCAAGGCCAGAGTGTGAGGACTGTTCCTTAATGAACCACTGAGATGCATATGAAGAAGAGCTGTTGACCATAATCACGCAGATGTGCAGTGCACATTTCCTCATTTAGTCTTTATGAGGGGAAAAAAAGATTCCTGGCAAAGTGATAAGGTCATAGTTTGGTTTCACCGTCGTCTGTGAAGAGAAGTCATGAAGTACAAACCTTTTAGATTAACTTTGTACTGACTGTTCAACAGCAGTTTCTGATTAGGCAGTTAAAGGAAGAATCCCAGCACACAGTCATTGATGACGAAGCTTGTGGTTTGAGGTTCTTTTGTCGTATCGTAAAGTACATTTGCATGATTATGCGAGTGTTAATCAAGGGTTAGAGGGGATCTAGGAGGTGGGGGAACCCTAGTGGTGGAGTAAAGAAAAATAACTCACCTTAAAATAAATTATTGCGTATTCTTTGTTGGCTCTGAGGTTTAAGGCTCGTGTGGATTTACTTAACTGTATTCTGCAGTCTATTAACAAATGCTACATGGGGTATCATACCATCAAAGTTACTCTCCAGCCTGGAGCCATAAAAGTGGAATTTGGCAAATGATACTTAAGAGCATCAGCTTAAATTCAAATTGATGCCTGCTACCCTTTACCTAACCTACCAGTGAGCATGGAGACTTCAACCTACCTTGCACCAGGCCAAATCAGTCCCTTTTCTGTAAACTATAGTTGTTTGAACTCTCAAGTATTGTCGCACAGCAGCCATGCTACACTACAACGACAACAGTACTTGAACATATTTCTTATTCTTTAAAGTCAGGGGTTTTTGGTCCCATTGTCACACGAGTATAAAATCAAGCACCTAACCATCTGCCTTTACAAACTTTCTATACTGTAATATTATGCCACCATCGTAACAAGTTTATGACTTTCAACCAACTTTAAGCGATATTTTTACACATATCTCTTAACCACAGCAACTCAGTCATGAAGAGTCAGATCATGTGAAGTTACAGAGTGCAGTCACCGAGTGCTGAGGTGCATAGCAAGTAAAAGTCTCCAGCCTTCTACTGACTCAACCTCCAAACCTCCTCAATTAATTAACATCAGCACACAGACTGTTTGCTGGCAGGTTCATGGCATGAGTAGCTCCTGTAGGTGTAAGGTGTAGGTGGCCAGGTATTTTTTTTTGACATATGATATTTTAGTGAAACAACAAACAACACCATAAAGACATTTATGAATACTCCAAATTGCTGTATATATGTATACCATACTTTATTAATGACAGATATTCTAAAATATTGCTGTAGTTATTAAGGTTCAATTATTTTTAAGCAAGAATGAGTTAGCCATAGTTCACTGCAAAACATTGCAATGTAGTGATTAGAGGCGGAAAATTATGGTCGAATAATTTTCTCTAAGATTAAAGAATAAATAAATAAATAAATGACCTTATCTAACTTTCCTGAAAAAAATATTTCAGGAAAATAAAAATAAAACAGCAGGGAAACGGTGGTGCAGTGGTTAGCCTCACAACAAGAAGGTTGTGCGTTCAATTCCACCATCAGTTCAGGGTCTTTCTGTGTGGAGTTTGCATGATCTCACCATGTTTGCACAGTACTCTGACTTCCTCCCACAGTCCAAAGACATATAGTTAGTGGGGTTGAGTTAATTGGTAATTCTAAATTGCCCATAGGTGTGAGTGTGAATACCTGTTCTTCTCTATTTGTTAGCTCTGATTGGCTACCTGTCCAGGGCGTACCCTGCCTCTCGCCCAAAGACAGCTGGGATAGCTGTTTTAGCAGAAGAGAATGAATTGATTGATATTGCAGCAGAATATAATTATTTTTCTGGTGACGTAAATAATCTTATCCAGTCACTTGAAGGTTAAGCAAAAAAAATCATATTTAATTTATGTTAGAAACATGCGTACATAAGAATGACCTTGGGTAATACTATTCACGAATCCCACCTGATTAAAATGATCCATTAGAAATGGTTACACAAACTTTTATGGAAACCTCTGATTTCGATACTCATAAGCCAAGATCTCATGTGACTACACACCTAGGCTCCATCTGACACTAACAGATTGCTTTAATAGTGACTCAACAAGTGACCAATCAAATTGCTTTCATATGTCAATTCCCTCTCATGCCTGCATGATCATCAGATACATTTCATGCTCAATTTCATGGCGTTCTAATCAGCATAATGAAAAGCAGCCTTAAGTCTGTTCCAAGAATCAGGCCAGTGTGCTCCACTCACGGATCACTGCTACTTAATTCAACCTCGCTTTTCTTTTGCAGATCCTCGTGATCATTTTGGTTTGCATTTATGCAATCTATCCCACTATGGGAACTTGCTCTATGTAAATTTGGCCTTATAGTGACAAACACAGACTCTTGTTTGAGAGGACTACTGCTTGTTGAAAGAGTTATAGCTCTCTGTAATCCTTTTGATTATCAGGACGGCAGAAACACTTCCTCTTCCCTATCAAACTGGTTCAGCAGATTAGCTTCTGCTCTGCCTCATATTTAAGTTTCCTTTGATTTAAGTGAGTGTGTGGTCTCAGCGTTAGTATGCAATGGCGACATGGAACCTATTGTAATGGGTGACGGGCACACACACATACACACACTTCCTGGGAACAGCAGAGACAGCTGACTGTTCTTTAGCCAGGATGTAGCATTAGTGACAAACAAGGAATGTTGTTAATCAGATTTAGAGCCATTTCCGAAAAGGAAGAACATGTCCCCCCCTCCTCCTCCTTACTTATACTTTGATTTGGATTTCTTCATACCACTTCAAAAGAAAAAATAAGGATGTTTTCAGCATTCATTAATCATGTGTTTATGTCCTGGCCATCATCAAGGGGAAATCTGATTTCAGGATGGTGTGGTCGTCAACTCTTTATTTACTGGATAAACTAGATTTTCATATTAATAGCTTAACAACAGTAATTAGAACGTAGTTGCTCATGATGAGCCCACAGAGAATCAGGACTCTCTCTCCATTTATAACACGTGTTAACAGTAAAATTGCAGGTTTTCTTTGTTTTGGTTCTTAGGCGGAGGCAGAAACTTCATCTGCCTGCAAAGGTTATTGGATTCAGTGTTTGTATTCAAGTTGCTTTCAGTCTTTACCTCATTGCTCTGCAGCTTTTCCACAAGAAATTTTGCCAAAACTAAAGGAAACAAAAGGGGGAGGTGCTACAGTTTAAAGGGGAACAATTATGCTTAATTTGAACTCCATATTTTTTATTCTTGGATTCTCCAGAATAACTTTTGTTTTAGTTCTTTTCCAGTTAGGTTTCATTTAGGAGACCAGTTGGTGATTCTTGGCAACTACGTGTATGTAACCGGTTGGCGAGTTGTTGCTGAAGGGTCGCAAAGAAGGTGCAAAACCCACTTTGTGATTACTTTGGTCGCCACAGTAGCCTTTTATTTGCATGGAAGATACCCACTTGTATGCGAACACTTGGAAAGGACTAGTCAAGCAGTAATAAAATGTAAAGTTAAGTGTATCAAACTTAAGTGTTATAGAAAACCAGAAAGTGAGCATGTTCACCTTCAGGCATCAATGTCTGCTAACAACCAAACCAATTATAAGGAGGTTTTCTGTGGAGCACCGTATGCATCTTGGCTACTAAGTTCACTTTGCAACTTCTAGCAACTATTGCCAGCTTGTCGAGGAATACACATTTTCCACTAGTGACAGGTGGTTGCCAGATTGTCTCTGTAGGCCTGTGTGAAGGGTGGCTTTACCTTTTGCTCTTTCAAATGGCTTTCAAATGAGCCATATTGCTCAAAGGGGCACCAATTGTTGTTTCTCATTTTGTTTTTTTACTCAGGAAAAATGCTGCTGTGTTCAGACACCAAATAAAGAGTTTTGCACATCATTACTCAATTGTAAATACCAAATAAAACAGCAAAGAGAAATTAAAAATGCCATGAAAGAGTTCGGGTCTTAGGAGGTTAACCACAATGAAACCTTACTGATTTTTTGCCCATATACTGACCTCATTGTATGAAACTCTGGCCATGCTAAATATGGAGATCCACTACAGTAACAGGGCATATAATAGTTCATGCCCAGTCATTTCTTCCTGCTGTGGATGCCTCCTGTGTGAAAATTGTCCACCTTCTTTAGAGGCTTCCAGGCCAAAAAAGTGAAAAAAAAAATTGAAAATGTTAATGTGTCTCAAGGCTTTTTATGTAGTCAGCTGGTTTTCCTTTCTCAAGACAGAGTTAAGTTAAAAAGAATGGGGAAAAGAATGATGTAGCTTTTAATACATTCCTTTTTATTTTGTACACTTTTTTAAAACACTGTGTGTTAATTCAAACAGCATGACAGATGGCATTCACTTTATAGATTTCCTGAAAACTAAATGCTAATTATCGGACAAAAGTGATTACCTCTGCCCGTTAAAAGCCCACAACCGTACACAATTAGCTCCGACTTTGGTGGACAACTTTCATTGGCTCGTTACCTCTGTGGTTGGCTCACTTTCATCCTCCTTTTCCTCCATTTGACTAATCCACTTATTTCCCAGTGAGGGAATGCCAAAACACCTGATGATTAATGACATAGGGATGCATTAGATGGCCATGCATGTATGTCTTTATATATGCGTCTGTGTTGTTGTATTGTTTGTTGTTGTTGTTATGCCCGGAGGCTATAATGAACCCATCACACGTTAGCGTGAAGCTGGCACACAGATCTCCCTCTCGCTGTTTTGCTCTCACACACATGCACTGATGCGGACCAGGCTGTAATGAATCCATCTGTGCACGCAAAAGCCTTTTCTGTATAAGCAGTGATGTCATTCATGTTAAGGTGCACGGTGCTGTTAGTTAATCTGATTTAAACATCTCTTATGTTATCAGGGTAAGAGCTGAGGTCATCCTTTGTTTAAAAAAAGAGGCCGTGGGCTTTTCCAAGTAAAGAGTTTGGATTATTGACTACTGTGTGTTTCAATCGGGGAAAAAGAATCAGTGAAGCTGGCGAAATTTGGACCACTGTGCTGTATAATTGCAACCATATTGGAGGCTGTATTTGTATTATGCTGGCTCAAGGTCTACACAGACTAAACAGCCAAACATCCAAAATATGTTTTCTGTGCATGATTGCAACATATTTATGTTCGCAAGTATTAATAACCAAGGCAGCTTTGACAGCGACATAACCAGCGTATCACCTTCTGTTCTGTGACGGAATAAATGGCTCTCCAAAAACAGCTCTGGAAAATATCATCTCTAATTAACATCAGGAAATTTTCTGGAAAACACATAAGAAAGCTGATGTCAATGATGCCTAATCACACTGAAATGTCTTTAAAAATGTCAGCACTACAAATTTTCTGCAGACCGTTGGCAGTAAAAGTTTCAAAGCACGCATGAGTATTAAATGTCTTCAATGGACCGATATGCTATATTTCTCAGTTTGAACAGCAACAGCATTACAGGCAGTGACTTCCAAGTGTAACATCGGGCTCAAGTACAACGTCTTGCTTACTGGAACGCCTGGCTGCAGGTTTGAAACTTTATCTCTCTTGGCAGCTCATGAAGGATGTTAAACAAATACAAAAAAGCTGAATTTTTATGCAATCTTCCACATAACACACAAACACCACAAGTCATTGTTGCAGTAGGTATTAAAAAGATACCACAGCTGATAATGATGAACCAAGCAGCCATACCAGTAAGTTCGCTAGGTAAACGTTAGCTCCTCAAGTCATGCAGAAGTCTGTTTTCAAAGATAAACTGTTTCATTTAGATTTTTAACCTCTTTTCCTTTAAAAACAAGCACTCAGTTTTTTGTTGTTGTTTGTTGAACTTGAATAGTTTTAATTATTTTTTTTAAATAATGTGAACATATTCTGCTTTGACTGCCTTCGTATCTTATCTTACTAGATGTTGTCTACTGTTTTTTTCCTTTTACTGAAGTGGAACCACAAATCTTAAGATTAGTAGCGGCTGCATAAACCAAACTATCCAGTTTTACACCTTTTTAAATTCTGAAGGTTTTTCCAGAGGCCTTTGATCATGTGTCATTCTGAGCCTTACTTATAATGTGTCATGGTAATGCAGTGGTTAGCACTATTGCCAGAAAGGTCCCGAGTTTGAACCCTGGTCTGGGTTTCCATCAGGTGCTCCAGCTTTCTTCCAGTAGTCCAAAGACATGCATAACAGGTTAATTTGTGACACTAAATTGTATAAAGTGAATGAAGTACTTCTATGAATGTGATTAACATGTGACATGTAGTCCAAAGTGCTTTAAGTGGTCAGTAAGACTAGAAAAATACTACATACATGATGACATGACATGATAACCACATATTTAGAAAGATAATGACCCTGCAAAACATAAATCATTCGTGACCGAATAAAATCCCAAAAACTGGACTGAAAAATAATCTCTCTAATTAATATCAGGAAATATATAAAGACATATAAACATATATTTATGAATGAAAATCTGTGCAAGTTAACACATATTTAGGAAATAGTGCATTTAAAAACAACTTTGTTATACAAGAAATAATTGTCTTAATTTGAGTAATTAGATGGGAAGTTTCATGATGCTATCTATGAGTTAATATTTTCCTCTCAGAGGGTGTGTAATACTTGGGAGATAGTACTGTGAAAAACAACAAAAACAAAAAAGTCTTTTGTCCTCAGGTCACTAATCAGTGCAGCTTGGTCTGATAAGTTACAAAAAGATGAAACAATATGAGAAACAATATGGAAATGTAGAGAAAGAAGTGAAGTTTAAGATCTGTGAAACTTCCTGTCCAGCTGCTTCCAGCCATAACACCACAAATTTCTGGATGTAACTGTTGAAAGCTGGGTTATATTTGGGTAAAGCAGGCGCCAGTTTATGACAAGGAAGACAAACCCAAGGAATAAAAAAGACAACATCTCTGTTTCTTTTTAGATCTTTTGTTTTTAAACTGTTCACTTTGAGTCCAATGATTTTGGTGGTGCACTCACTAAAGCACATACCATATCTGAGAATAAGAGCTATAAATAAAATACAGTAAGCACGCAGCTCATGTTGTGCTGTGCAGCTTTTGGTTCATTTACGTCATCCCAGCTCTAATAAATCTGGGAAATAAATCAGCTAAGTTGCTGTTCAACAAAACTTCAGCAAGTCTGTTCCCCATTAAAGCATTACCTGATAAAGGTGAAAACGGGATCAACCGTTTATGTTGTGTTATCGCTTTTTTTAATACTCCTAATCTGTCCAAAGAAATTAGTTCTACTAAATTAAAAACACTTACTGTAGATGTGATCTGCATATTAACTACCACCTTGGTTCTGTCTCACATAGCCAACTTTTTACTCTTTATAAAAATGATCATTTTCTAATCATATTTTTCTTCTTTTTCCGTTGCGGCGGGTTGGAGTGGAACAGACTAGCTGCCAGTGATGGTAAAAAAGACCATTTTACTAATGCAGTAATGGTTGCACAATGGGGGTTGCATTTCACTTATTTTACGAGTGGTGGAGAGAGGGCTCAGGGATCTGTGTTATTCTGACTTCGATGCGTGTGTGAGCTTGTGTACTTGTGTGTGTTGGCGGAATGTGGCTTGTTAAATGTGAGAATGTCAATGCTCATTGTTTCCCGGTCAAGATATCAGTACCAAACCATCGTGTAACTCCCCTGGCGTTCTACCCCCAGCTAATCTTTCACCTCATCTCTTTGGTGGTCCATCAGGAAAAGCAGGATCTCGCATCTTTATAATGTAATGAGATTTATAAACTGTCTCTCTGTCCATCAAAGAGGAAAAATGTGCATTTCTTTTAGTTCTACTGTTTGGACATTAAAGTGCCCCTGAGTGGTTGTTAAAATTACATTATTTCACTCCATTATGTTGTTTGGGGATGTGGCTCTATAAATCCTTGAGTGTTGCCTGTTACACTATAATGTTTAGGTAATTAAGATTTATGTAATTAATGTTACTTTGACTTATGCTTGTTCCTTAACAGCTCCAGTTATATGTTAGCCTGTTTAATGTAGACGTGTTTGTTTGGCTTTGATTATGGAGTGTTAGCCATTACGGGCCTAACAGTAGGGGCTGTTTCTCCTCAGGAGATAATGCCAGGTCCTGTCAGCATGGTTTATACTGTATCAGCTGATCACTGTCACACAGTCCTGGGTCAGGGAGTGACTGAAAATAACTCTAAATGTTTGTTTTTTAACTTCTTTAGGCTGTGTGATGGGTGGGGTTTATCACTTCAGGTCAGCTCAGATAATAGTAAGCCGGAGAGTAAAGGAAAGATTAAGAAGGCTGAAATTTTGTCAAGTGCTAAAGTCAAAAAGTAAGTAACATTAACTGCTTTTTTTTTCGCAGTGGAGCACATTCACATTGTTTATAGTGAGACAAATGTGGAGGAATCGAAAGCAGAGTGTCCTTAAGACTCAGTTTGAGATGTTACTGTGAAAGAAAGCAGAGTATTCAGATTAGATTGGAAAGAGCTCAGCATGCTACAGACTATTTGATCTTCTTTCCAAAGGGTTTGACGACTCATTCTCTGTTTAAGCTAGATATTTTTCAGGTGGTTGTCTTAATTTGCAGTACTGCAGAAATGAGCTGCCCCTCATTTCTTTATATTTTGTTTCCAAGCAGCCAGACACTTTTGCAAGTTTATAAAGTGGTCTCGAGCAATAGAGCTCCATGCTGTCTGAAAGTCTTTTGGAGTTTTCCTTTGGACATTGGCTGCTTTTTCAGCCAGTCCAGTCCATTTTCAGATGAATGTCTTTTGAGTTTGTTAAGCCACTTACAAACTGACTTGTGAATCATTCAAGCATAAAAAAGGCACAGATTTTATGGTATGAACCAGTGTCAGCATGACTATGATCCCAAACACACTGACAGTGCAGTAAAAGTATACCTTGATAGAAAAAACCCCACAGTGGAACACTTAGCAGTGAAGATTGACTTTTCCAGGGCTCAGAGCTCAACGTCTTGACAGAATGTAAGAAAAGGTAGCCAGCATTCAAAGAAGAGTTTTGAAATGTCCTTCAAGAAGCCTGAAGAACTATTCCTGAACACTGCGTAAAAGGAAATGAGGCTTGTTAGAGTTATTCAATGTCTGTTTTTGTACAGATTTGTTGAAACAGTTTGCACGTTTCAGTAAATCTTTGCACCTATTTCTGATTTTCCTAGCAAAATATATTAAAAAAAATAAGGGTTGGGTCAAGATTTTTTTTGCACAGCCCTCTTGAACATTTCTTTACCAAATATAGTTATGTGTTTCAGGGTTTTGTGAAACGGTAATTAATATTAATTTAAAAGGAAGCAAAGCACATTACAAAGCTTATCAAAGGGATTTCATCAGTAACGAGTCAGCTGCTGGCTGAGGCTTCATGGCACAGAGACAAGAGAGTGGTATCAATCATTTCAAGTCACTCTGGCAAGTTAACTGATGATGTTTCCTTTGGGTCCCGTTGTTTGCAGGCCTGTTCTGGTGCATCCAGTAGATGCTTGATCAGATCGGTATGCGGGGAGTTTTTAAGGTTAGTGAATGTCTGGACTAATGGTTTCCGAGCAAGACCTTACACTGCATCGAGACCATCACCTGTCAGCTATTTAAATGTTTGGCCTGATCGGTGCTGATACATACCTTATGTTAACTTTCCAGGAATATATTTCACAAACTACTTAACAGGTTACTGTGAAGACACCGCTGTAATGCAGATAAAGCTCTAAGAGAGAAAGAACATATCACAACATTGCTCTCTGTGATGTGCTTTTAGTTTATCTTAGAATTTCAAGAGTACTACTTGAAACATACAGAACAATAACTCACACTTGATAAATTTATATGCTGTCACATTGAAAGCTAAACAATGGGTAAAATGTTCCAGTGACTGCTTAAGTAATGCTTTCCTACCCTTTTAGAGTACTTTATTAAAAAAAATCTTCCATTTATTAAAAGTACTCTCAACTATAAATTGGGAAACTTTTCATGATCTCCTTGAGTGTCTGTTTCACCTTTACCAGAGGCGAGTGTTTGGGTGGGACGGTATGAGTAAGAACTGTGGGAGACATGGTAGAAGTGTTTATTTCCACCTACCAGACAATACCGTCTCAATGCTTTATTATGACAGCGGAGGTAGAGTAAGTTTGTGAGTCAGTGATGGGGAGGACAGGTCAGTCTGTGGGCAGAGGCCAGACTCTTTGGCTCATAACACTGGAGATGAAGTCGGATAGAGCTAAATCACTTTTTAAAAATGGTTTGCTTTGGATGGTGATGTACCAGTTTAACAGTTCACCACACAGACAAACTGCTTTCCATCCACAGTCGTTTGGCTCAGGCCAGCTGACTATTTTTAATCATTTCTCCTGTGGAAGAAACAAGTAACTGCTCTCTCCTCTTCTAATGCTTAAAAAGAAAGTTGACATGGTCGCTCTCTACCTGGATAATGAATAATAGTCATATGGTCTGGTTAGTCTGGAAAAAAAAACGTGATATAATGCAGATACATGCTTTTTTCCAATTACTGAATAATGCTGTCCTTGACCAAAGCCAAGAGGAAGACACGCAAGTTAAAACTTAGAATGATGTGCCACGTTTTTCTCCCTGTCTGCACGTTCTCCTAAAGAGGTACGTCATGATTTAGGTTTACTCTGCACTATCTGACAAGAGCTTCTCTGTGACAGTTCAGTGCCAAGCCTGGAATCAGGTTAAACTCTCTGCCTTGTTTTAGGGATATTTTTACAGCATGGCAAGCTGTATTTGTGTCTCGCCAAAGTATTAATCCCTTTGTTTGAATTTTACTTCACCTTGTTGTATTAAGGTTCTTCTATATGGGAAGAATCAACATTAAACTTAACATTTCTGCCTTTGTTCAGACGTTCGATACAAGACGGTGTTTTGAAGGGGTTAAATCTGTTACTTTCCAGTTTCAGGACATTTACTTTGGCTTCTGATTTATCTAGCTAATAACGTCGAGTATCTTTTTATATTTCAAGAAAAATCCAATTATCTTTGCAGATAATGAAGTATCGAAATTTAGGATTATTTCCATGATAGTAAGTGTAAAAAAATGCCCAAACAATCTAATTAATGTCACATTTAGTAATAAAAGCTGATTTTTTGTGCACCGTTACATATTTTGCAGTGGAGTAAAATGATTTTCCAATCTTCCAAATAAAGTTGTAAAAGAAAAAAAAGCCAGAAAAACTCAATAGTCGTCACTATTATAAATAAAAAAAGAGCCATGTAGTCTTGAAACTAGTTCATTTGCATTGGACACTGGTGATATTAACTCACCACTTGGCAGATAATTTGCATTTTGAATTTGGGACTCAGTGTTTTTTTAAATGCTGAGATTTAAAAATTAATGTTTTTGACTGTCACAGCTGTCAGCGCTGGCAAAGATCGTTCGGTATTTGTAAAGTAAAAAAACCACAGAGACTGCAAATGGATGATTTTCTGACCTGCGTCTCATTTTACTCACCGCGTTTTGGCTTTGTGCTGCAGGCTATAACAAGTTTAAAATCCTGTTTTCTTTCCAGGTCACTAAAGAGAACGAAATATCAGCCAGAATATGACAAAGAATATAAAATTCAAGTAGCAAGAGTATTTTGCCACTGTGGCTGAAGTGATGCTTCAGGTTTTACCAGCATGTATCAAGGGATGGCTATTTTTTAACTGTCACAGCAAATTGATTGATTGCAATGATTTGCATGGACATTAATTATTCCCCCCGGATTTACTATAATATCTCATTTATACTCCTTTTTTGTCAAGCGTCACAATTAGGTCACAAACTGTGGTTTATGACATGCAAACCTAATGGCATTCCAGGCTTTGCTTTGTGTTTTGAGTTGGCAAACGTGTCTGCACAGTTAAAACACATTAAGTGCACCAGCTAAGTATGCATCCCCTGAGAGGACTCTATGTGGACAAGAAAGTAAAATAAAATAAAAAAAAACAACTACTTTCAGCAAAAAAGTGAATATAACCGTGGGTTTACAGAGCTGCTGGCATGACTACATACCTTAGTTTTGTGTTAGATGACACAATTAATCTGTTTATGCATCTGCAGTTCACTGAATTTCCAATATGCGTCAATAAATTGCTGCACATTTCCCATTTCCCTTGCAAAATATAAAGAAATGAGATGAACATCCTAGCTATTGTCATGTGAAAAATTATTTTAGCGTAGACTTTAGTGTATACTAAAACAACCTCAAGAATAGATTAAGGTTAAGGCATACATAAGTCAAAATTCCTAGGAAGCTGTTGTCAATAGGAAATATTTCACGTCTGATTGTACTGGCAGTTTCTTTTCTTTTTTTAAAGGCAGAATAAACAGAAAGTCTTCAGAGATGATGATTGTGTTGGGTTCTCACTCCTTGATAACAAGAGTAACACTAATTCAAAGCCACAGAGGAGTTTAGAGTATGTTTGATGAAAACGTCTGGTGTGTGTATGAGATCCAGTTGTGTACCAGCTTGTTCATGACATCAGAAATTTGGCCTAGTTACAATCTACACTTTGCTCATGTCTGTCTGATTAGACGTTCAGAGAAAATCTGTCTCCAAGCAACATTTTTTAATGTTTTTCAAAATATTTTTTTTAAAAATTTGTTTTGAAGTTGGAGACTGGGGCCAGGAGGGGGTGGGGGGTTACAGTGAGAGAAGCATGAAAGCTCAATGTAGATCACCTCGAAAATGGCCTCAGATTGTCTGATAAGATTTGGCAAGTGAAGGTTGGAAAAGTGTGTCCTGTTTTTGGTAAAGTACCTGCTCTTAATGCTCTGTTGGATTCAACTAGATCTCTTCTAGTCACTTTTGAGACCTTCGATATGAAACACATTTGACAAAAGTTTTAATCTGCAGGATATTTTTCTTTTCTTTTTGTTTTTTGTTTTACCTTTTATAAAACACATGTTTAGAATGAAAAAAAGCATAATCATCACTAGCAAGATGACACAGTTTCTTCTTGTGTTTTCATTTTGGAATACTGAAAATAATTTCAACAACAGTTGGCTCAGGTACACAACTGGGACACTTCTCATAGCAGAGGACTCTGTTGCTGCTCAGTACACACCTACTCTCTCCACTCACTAACACAAAACTCCATCTTTCTGGCAAAGTTTGTACTCCCCTGAAATCCTTTAGAGCTTAAATATATCTGAGGCAGCTGTAATGCCAAGGACCATTACTGCTGTCAGAAAGAAGGCCGTGTTCCAACAGTACAGTATAATTGACTCACTAATAGATCATGAGTGATCTTGGGAGAGGGGAAGACAGATTCCTATTGGAGAGTGTGGCTTGGCTACTTTGAAACTTAATCAAGGTTGAACCTGTCTTCAGCCAAAGATCAATTAGATAAATTAGCCTCTAGGTCAAGCTTCAGTGCAAAACAATCTTGTCACGTCGGCCTAAAAAAAAAAGCAAGGCAGCAGCTGACAAGTGTTTGAGAAACACAGAAATGTTTTGAGCAAAATAGGCAAGTGACCCGTGAGTCCAATTTGTACGTTAGTTTGGCATAACCTCAGATTCAGCTGAATGCTGCCTTTGTTCAGACATAGGGGAGCTAGAAAGAGAAGGAGCCAAAAAGTAAGAACAAACCAATTTTTCAAGGGATGACAAAAAAGTTCCAAAGTCCCTAATCTCAAAATGCGTCTGTCCCGTTATATAAAATCTGAAGTGAGTTAAATGTGTATTGCACTAGTGTTACGTTAACATCTTGCTGTATTTCTCGTTGCAGTGGCTGATTGGAGACAGAGACAGGGACTGTGGGATCACCTGCTCACGGACGGGGAAGCCGGTGTGTGGTTCAGACGGGCGGAGCTATGATACCAACTGTGAATTGCAGAAGGCGCGCTGCAAAGATAAGACACTCACATTAGCACATCGAGGCCGGTGTCGAGGTGAGAGCTAAACTCTGGTCAACTTTTTGCAGATAAACAGAGCTATTTTCAGGGCGCATTCAAGAAAATTGAGATGTAGGATTCATCTGTTTTTTTATAAATGTAAAAAGTGACGATGTTTACATGAATGTTTTCCTGATGTCTGTTTACACAATTCATTTCTCACACATAAACAGTCCACAGCTATCAGTAAAAGTCTGATTATATGCATTTACATACATCAGTGCGCACACAACAGGTACAATACTAAGTCAGACACAGCACTAATCAATCAATATTTTATTTCAATAGCACATTTTAAAAAGGGACAGTGTCCATCAAAGTGCTTCACACAAGGTAGCAAAGCAGATTACAACAAAGGCAACAAAAACAGTTAAAAACAATTAAAAACAGTTATAGTTACAGTTACATTGCACAACTGCAGACCAGGTGGAAGTCCAAACTAATTTGCTTCAAAAGCTAGATGGAACAGGTGAGTTTTTAAGCGTGATTTAAACGATATAATGGAATCTGACATGCGGACATCGATAGGAAGATTATTCCAGAGTTTGGGCAATTGCAAAAGCTCGGTCCCCTCTAGTCTTTCGTCGGGGCCTTTGTTGCACTAAGAGCAGTTGGTTAGAGGATCTGAGCGCTCTCTTGGGGCTATACACACCGAGAAGGTCTGTTTGGTAACTTGGCGCCAGGTTATTTAAAATTTTAAAAGTATACAAAAGGATTTTAAAAACGATACGGTATTTAACAGGGAGCCATTGTGGATTGGCTAGATGTGATCATGCCCTCTGGTGTCATTTAAGAGGCGTGCTGCGGCATTTTGAACTAATTGCAAACCCTGGAGGAGAGAGAATTGGAGGCCCATGTACAGAGAATTGCAATAGTCTAGTCTCGAAGTAATGAAGGCATGGATAAGCCTTTCAAGGTGTTTATGTGGAATATAGCTGGTTGCACCGAATCTGTGGAACAACCTTCCTATCGCTATCCGTGCGTCAGACTCCGTTTTATCTTTTAAATCCCGTTTAAAAACTCATTTATTCAACATAGCTTTTCCATCTAGTTAGCGTCCCTGTTTTATATTTGGTTCAATTTCTTATTTATGTATTTTATCTTTTAGCTATATCTGTTCTTAGTAACTTTGTTCTTATATTCCCTTCTATTGAAAATTAGTGCCCTTAACCTGATGACATATGTGGTACTTTGTTAATAGTCTTTTATTTATTGTCTTAATTTTCCTGTTTTTATTGTAAAGCACTTTGGTGTACCGCTGGTCTTTTAAATGTGCTATACAAATAAAGTTGTATTGTAAAAGTTGTACAGGGCTTTGCCTTGGAGATTTGACGTAGCTGGTAAAAACTCGTTTTCACAACTGAGGCAACTTGTTTGTCTAACTTGAGTGAGCTGTCCAGGACCACTCCAAGATTTCTAACGGTATAAGAGAGATGGCTGGCATAGGACCCCAGTGTATTAGTTAGCTGGTCTAGGGGAATGGGACTATCAAAAACAATAATTTCCATTTTATTTTCATTTAGAGTTAGGGAGTTTTGCAATAGCCAATCTTTAACTTCCCGCAGACAGTTGAACAAAGGCACTAATGAGGACTGGACATCCTGATTCAGGGGGAAGTAGATTTGGATGTTGTCGGCATAGCAGTGAAACGAGATATTATGCTTTTTGAAAATGAGTCCCAAGGGCAGCATGTACAAAGACAATAACGTAGGACTTGGCATCGAGCCCTGGGGCACACCACAACGGAAAGGGGCAGAAGAGGAGGAGTATTTCCCCATTGTGACGGAGAAAGACCTCTCGGATAAGTATGATTTAAACCATGAAAGGACATTACCTTTAAGTCCAACTACATGTTCTAGCCTTGCCAGGAGAATATAGTGATCAACCGTATCGAAAGACGACGAGGAGCTGGGAT
Source organism: Oreochromis niloticus (assembly GCF_001858045.2). NCBI lineage: Eukaryota > Metazoa > Chordata > Actinopteri > Cichliformes > Cichlidae > Oreochromis > Oreochromis niloticus. Next base: position 21,899,554 of record NC_031983.2, on the reverse strand, counting down.
GGAGGTTGGTTGCAAAGCAGCTTGCAGATGCATAGCAACTGTAGGTTGGATAAACTGACACTGTACTAAGATTAGCTGACCTGTGGGATTGCAGTAGAGGTTAACTTGGCCTACCTGTACTGATGCATTGCTCATTTTCTTAATCTGTATCTAGGGCTGGAGAGGAAATGGACCAAAATGAAAATCACCCTAAAAACACATGGTGTACTATAGCATTGCCATGGTAGATAGTTTGCATTGGTCTGAAATGTCAAAACAATACAGCTGGATTTGTACTTTTAGATTTTTGATACTTGATGCTCAAAGAAAGTCAGACTGAAATATTTTAATTAATTGTAATTTCACTAGAGTGTGGGAGTTCTGTTTAAGTTTTCCTTGTCACACCTATTGCTCATTAAGGTGTGCAGAGGTTCTGTATCATACTCGACTCTAAATAGTACCTGAAAGAGAACAAAAAAAGAGCATCAACAGCCAAAACCACACAGACTCTGTGACTTTTTTGTCATTCAGGTAGAAACTGGGTGTTGCCAGTGGCTCTAGCAACAACTGCCACATCTGAAGGGAGAGACGTGGAGCTCAAAGGTAAGAACTGTGACACTTTAAACACTGCACACAACCTAAAATGCAAAAGTTTCATAATTCATTAAAACGTAATATGGCCACTAAAAAAAAAGCAATAAAATAAACTAAAAAAAAGCCATAAAATCAATTTATTGGAACCTTAAATAGCATATTTAAGTAACTGCAGCCTGTGGCCACAACTGAAAGTCTGGGAAAAGTGGAACTAAATGAGAAGATGTCTTTAATTTTCTGCCTCTGTGTAGCCGTGTAAGTTTTTACAGATCAGGCTCACACATTTCCTCAGTCCCTGGATGCCAGCCACCCAGCAACGGCAGAGATTGATTGGTCTAAAGTCAAGATTGGAACCGGGCATTGTAGCCCCCTTTTTTCCAGACCCCCTTCTATCCATTAGAAAAACAGCAGTACGACTAAATCCATTTTTGGAGTGAATCTGACTCCCTTTGTGTGGTAATATGTGGCTTTGTTTCATAATACCAGTGTTGTGCCAAGGGAAGGAAAGCTGGGCAAAGCTCACGCAGTCTTTGCAGATGCAGCAGGCCTGTTCTGTTGTAATGAAAATGCTGCTTTATTTAGGCAGGCAGTTCGTGAACCAATCCTTGTTTACAACGACAAAGCCAGGCAAAGTCTGGTTGAAATGTGCGTGAGATTCAGATTAAACACAACAGATTAATTTGAATACGAGGCTTATAAATTGCTAACAAGTACAACAAACAAGCGCAAACAACAACAAGCACAAAGCTGCGGTTGATTCAACCGGCAGACCTGCTTATTCATTATTTAACTTTAAAATCAACACATCATGCATGAGGTCATCATTCAGAGTCTCTCAAAGGGAGATTTGTCTGTGTGCATACACTGTGTTTCGGCTTTGTTACAGCTAACAAGCACAGACAAGCGCGAGACGACAACCTGCAAACAACTGCTGGGCTCGACTTTCTTTTTACATTTACATAAATCAGACGTATTCAGGTTAGATTTTGGGGTTGTTTTTATGTCTCTCACTACAATATTTTATCTGCATTTTCTCTACAATACAAGTCTCATTTATGAATTCATGCATGGCTGTCCTCCTCAGTGACATCACCACCCTATTTTGGCCCTGTCAGTCTTTTGCACTTAAAGGAGACATCATGTCTGTCTCCACTCAGGTCCAGGGATGACTTTTTCAAACTTTTATTTATCCAGGAAAAATATTTGTCAAAAGTGGAGGACTGCGGTCGACTGGTCAGCTCCCTGGTGTGACTGTGTATACATGAACGGTTGAACATGAACTCAGGTCCACAGGATTTTTGAGTGCAATAAAAACAGTAGTCGCTGACGGGAGTTTGAACCAGTGAACAGCTGGTGTGAAGCCCACTTCATTCTCTGACCTTTAAAGCCACCTCCATCTCTGTGCCCTGAGAGCAGGACAAGCTCATCGGTGCTGCACGAACATTTTCCACTGACATTTCCAAATATCCATGTAGAGTACATGACGCACTCCTCAGCACTAACAATGAAGTGTCCATAGCCTACATCTGGCACTAGCAGTGGTCAGTGTTGAGGAATGTGTTGTTTTAGTATTTTTGAAGACTGTTAAAAAGTCTCTGCCTCCTCTAGAGTTGAGCTACCTGCAGGTTTTAAAATTATTATGGATGGAGCTTTTTTCAGATTTGTGAAAAACCACACGGTGAAAGGTTGATGAAGTGTTTTAAGGGTCAGATTAAAAATCAAAACTGAGAAGAAAGTTAAAAAATTGTTTGTTTTCCCATCCTGTCAAAACATGCCCCTGAGCAAGGCACAGCAGTAAACTCTGTCTGTATTTACAGGTGTGAGCAGAGTGTTACTGACACAGAACATGTGTCTTCAGTTCATAAAAACAGTGCTGGAGGTTTGTATGCAGTGTTTGAGAACAGAAGGTCCCTTCAATATGTTTCAGATGCAGGACAGTCCAAGTGTCGTGTTGAGAGGAACCAGGCTCTGGAGCAAGCCAGAAGACCTCAGTCTTCAGAGTCCATGTTCATCCCAGAATGCAATGAAGATGGAACATTTGCCCAGGTCCGTATCCGATCATCCGTGGCTTTTTCCTTCCCTTTTAAATCTTTCACGCTTCATCTTTCTCTTTCCATTCGTCTCATGTGTACCCCCCTCTTCAGATCACCCCAAAATTTAGCTTTTTCTTCACGGACAGAAAGGTCCACCCCCTGTTCTTTATTTACACTCCCATGTGTTTTACCTCTTCCACGTGTCTTGCCTCTGCAGGTCCAGTGCCATACTCTGACCGGTTACTGCTGGTGTGTTACCAGTGATGGCAAGCCAGTGAGTGGCTCCTCTGTGCACAACAGGACCCCAGTGTGTTCAGGTACTAAATAGGGAGGAATCAAGCTGGTAACCTGTTGATGAGGAGTTTTTCCAAATCATCTTAAAACATCTGCTGTATTACCGCACATACGAGTGATGGTTAATTATTTGTGTTACCTGAACAGCTCTACTTCTGAGTAATTTTTAACAGTTTGCATGACTAAAACATCCGAGTTGGTTGGATGTTTCCTAACAATTCCTTGTCGGTATGAAAAACAGAAAAATAAGCTTTTAGACATGATAGTGGTGGCTATGTTTGCTGGATCTTGCAGGCAAGCGTGCTTGGAAGCCAAGTCACTGGGGTTTGGGGCCAGTCAATCATTTTAGGAAGTGAACTAGTTTTCATAATCCAAAAAACATCTGGCAATAATTCTTTTTCAAAGGCTTTATATAATTTTAGGATACTACTGGACACATCGGAGGTAGAATTGAAACTTATAAATGATGTTCAGGAAGCCTGCCAGTCCTGATGGAGGATAAAGAGTGAACACAGCATTTGGATGACAGTTACAAAAGGTCTGTCTGTAAACGTCGAGCCATTCTATGGGCACATGTGTATTAAATGTCATGTGGCTTACAGCAGGTGCAAGGTCAACGAGAAGGCTAATGGCCATACATGCAGGGGCCTCTCGGCACTCAGACTCTCCCGCCTCCTCTAAGTGCTCTCAGCAGGCTGGAGGAGAGAGAGCAAACGGGGCTCTGCACACTCATCCTGGATGGGAACACTTTATGATAATCACCATCATTTTCTCTCAGAAGATAATACACAGCGATCTTTGCCAGAGCTGGATTGCAAAGCCACTAGAGCATATGGTGCAAATTTTGTGTGGAAAGTGCGGTGAAAGTGGTCGCATGCCCCTCTGAAACTGCTCAGCAGACAGAGCACCCCCAACCAAACCTCCTCTTTTCTTTTTCTCTTCAGTTCCTTGATCGATCTCTATCTGCCTAATCTGCTGTACTTTCTCTTTTCTGTCTCTCTAACTTGTGCCACATTTTTCTGTTTGATCCTTTGAAGAAAACTTCACAAATTGATCGTACTTACATCTATCCGTTACAACAATAAAACCTCACCTTACTGATTTTCAAATTATGAAGGTATGCTATGACAAAGTAGCTCTAATTATAATTTTTTT